>NC_067169.1:115229795-115547129 GCF_903995435.1 Acomys russatus | reverse complement strand
ATTATGAATTTTCCAGTTTTCCTGATTATTGAGCCTTGATTTAAAAATGTCTTTAACAACTTTCTGAACAGAACACCAACAGCCCAGGCCTTAAGGTCAACAATTAATAAATGGGACCTCATGAGGCGGACAAGCTTCTGTAAGGCAGGAGACACTGTCAACAGAACAAAGCGACAGCCTACAGACTGGGAAAAGATCTTCACCAACCCTACGTCTGACAAAGGTCTAATATCCAAAATATATAAAGAACTTAAGAACTTAAACACCACTAAACTAAATAACCCAGTTGAGAAATGGGGCTCAGAACTAAACAGAGGAATATTGAATGGCTGAGAAACACTTAAAGAAATGCTCCACTGCCTTAGTCATCAGGGAAATGGAAATCAAAACAACTCTGAGATTCCATCTTACACCCATCAGAATGGCTAAGATAAAAGACTCAAGCAACACCACATGCTGGTGAGGATGTGGAGAGAGAGGAACACTCCTTCATTGCTGGTGGGAATGCAAACTAGTACAGCCACTTTGGAAATCTATCTGGTGCTATATCAGAAAACTGGGAATAGGGCTTCCTCAAGACCCAGCTATTCCACTCCTTGGAATATACCCAGAAGATGCTCCAGCACACAACAAGAAAATTTGCTCAACCATGTTCATATCAGCCTTATTCATAATAGCCAGAACCTGGAAAGAGCCTAAGTGTCCCTCAGTCAAAGAATGGATAAAGAAACTGTGGTACATTTACACTATGGAATACTACTCAGCTATTAAAAACAAAAAAGTCTCGAAATTTGTGGACAAATGGATTGAACTAGAAATGATCATAATTAGTGAGTTAATCCAGAAGCAGAAAGACTCAAATGGTATATACTCACTTATATCTGGACACTAACCCAAGGGATATGTTCCATGAAAATCTTCAATTACCTGGAAAGTGGGACAGAAAGGAGGACACCCTAGACTGTAGGTGAGAGAAGCATGTGAGAATGGGGAAATAGAAGGATCCAGAGGGTCCTAGAAACCTACAAGAAGAACATTATGACAGGCAGATTTGGGCCCAGGGGTTCAGCTCAAACTATGGCACCATCCAAGGACAATATAGGCAGTAAACTTCGAACCCCTAGCCAGATCTAGCCAATGGACATGACATTCTTCAGTTGAGTGGAGAGTGGGGACTGATTTTCACACTAACTCTGGTGCTCCGTATCTGACCACATTCCCTTGATGGGGAGGCCCAGTGGCACTCAGAGGAAGGATAGCAGGCTACCAAGAAGAGATTTGATACCCTATGAGCATATAAAGAGGGAGGAGATCCCCCTCAGTCACAGTCATAGGGAAGGGGAGTAAGGGGAAAATGAGAGGGAGGGAAGTATGGGAGGATACAAGGGATAGGATAACAGTTAAGATATAATGTGAATAAATTAATAAATAAGATTAAAAATAAAATAAAATAAAATAAAAATGTCTTTAAATATCATGGTAATCAGAATCAGATTTTTTTGGGCCTTTGATACAACTTTGATGTTAAAATGCAAAGTGATGATAAAAAGTAAAGAAAAAAGTAAGTACTCCAAAATATGATGCATATTGAAGATACTGAAGACTAAGCTTTATCACCTTCTTTGAATTCCAGTGCAAATAAATTAGCAAAGTAAACAGAAAATGCAAATAAGAGTGAAAAAGAAGGTAAAATCTTCTAACTACATTGCCACCAGTACTATATTGTGCATGTCACATAGTAATCAGTTCAATAATCAAAAAGGTATTGAATTTAGACTGTATTTTACAAATGAAAGTCTGCCTATCTACTGAATGCCAAAGAAAGTTTGAATTTGATTCTTTCTGATTCTTAAAATGTTGTAAATTTTACCATATCCTTAGAGTAGAATAGTTGATGTCCTAAGGTTCTGATGATCATAATTAAAACTGCAAATAAGATCAAATATAGCTATTCACAGCACAAAGACATCATTCACAAAGAATGAGGGGTGTAGTAAAATAAATATAATTCAGGATAACATTCTCATTATTTTCAATTGTTTTTAAAGAGGGTTGAGAAGAGAATAACAAATTTTACCAATGAAATGATTCTTAGAAATGAATACATGAAATAGCAATTTTCTCATGCATTATTTCTCCATTCTATCGTTCTATTCCTTATAAAAACCCTAGATTATGCTAATTTGTGACTATTTTCAGTAATCCAAAGTTAGATGATTCCGATGATTCCTGTAAAAATCCAAAGCCCCTATTTCACAATTAAGCATCTTGTCAGGCCAGTTGTTATTGAAGAACAGAGGTTTCCTAGTTAGCTAAGATAATTGACTTTTCTCCACCAGAAGCTTGTATAAGAACTTCATATTGTATGAAAGCTATCCATTTCTAGCCAGCTTTAACTCAGTTTTAGCTTGATTTATCAACTTCCTATTACAAAAGTATGTCTTGTTTTCAGCAATAGGCTATTATCAAGAAGTTCTAGTTGGTAAACAAGAGAAATGGAAATATCTCGTATTGCTTGGTGAGCTATCTGTACAGGCCCTCCCCCTGAAGGCTTAGGAAACATCTCAGAAGATGTAAGAAGTAGAAGTTGTAAAAGATGGTTGTGGTGGTGGCAATGTAGTTACTTAGAAGATGTCTGCATTTTTGGATATGAACCAGAAAAAAATACTCACTTGTTTACTTGTACAAGACCTGTACAAGATTGAGCCTATCTCCTGCCTAACAGAAGCTTACTACTCAGCTATTAAAAACAAGGAATTCCCGAAATTTGTGGATAAATGGATTGAGCTAGAAATGATCATAATGAGTGAGTTAACCCAGAAGCAGAAAGAATCAAATGGTATATACTCACTTATATCTGCATACTAGCCCAAGGGGCATGTCCCACGAAAGCCTTCACTTACCAGAAAACTGGGACAGAGGGGAGGGCATCCTATTGGGACTCTAAATGAGAGAAGCATGGGAGAATAGCAAAAAAAAAAGGATCCAGAGGGTCCTAGAAATCTACAAGTAGAACAATATGATAGGCAGATTTGGGCCCAGGGGTCCCACTCAAACTAAGGCACCAGCCAAGGACAATACAGGAGGTAAACTTTAAACCCCTTCCCAGATCTAGCCAATGGTCAGAATATTCTCCACAGTTGAGTGGAGAGTGTGATATGACTTTCTCACGTACTCTGGTGCCTCACATTTGACCATGTCCCCTGGAGGGGGAGATCTGGTGGCACTCAGAGGAAGGACAGCAGGTAGCCAAGAAGAGACTTGATACACTATGAGAATATATAGGGGGAGGTAATCCCCCTCAGGAACAGTGATAGGGGAGGGGAATAATGGGAAAATGGGGGGAGGGAGGAATGGGAGGATTCAAGGGATGGGATAAACATTGAGATGTAACAAGAATAAATTAATTTAAAAAATGTTAAAAAATAAATGACACATATTATTTATTAAAAAAAAAAGATTGAGCTTATCAACATTCCATCATGTAAACAGAAGAGGTAACAAGGTCCCATCCCCCCTGATAGTATATTGACAGTTAATAGTGGCTAGCAAAAGGACATTACTTTTTCTATTAATGGAACAACTGAAAAGTTGCCCATCCTCCATTAAGGAACCTCCAACATATGCCCCTTCCAAGCAAGATTGTTTAAACTAAGTTCTGTGGGACACACACACACACACACACACACACACACACACACACACACAGAGAGAGAGAGAGAGAGAGAGAGAGAGAGAGAGAGAGAGAGAGAGAGAGAGAGAGAGAGAGAGAGAGAGAGAGAGAGAGAGAGAGAGAGTTCTGGTGGTCGTCACTTTAATCCCAGCACTCAGGTGACAGAGGCAGGTGGATTTCTGTGAGTTCCAGGCCAGACTGGACTACAAAGCAAGTTTCAAGACAACTAAAGCTGTTCCACAGAGAATCCATGTCATAGAAAAACAAAACTTAAAAAAGCAAACCAAAACCAAACCAACCACCACCATCACCAACAAAGAAACCAAATCCTCCACACCAACCCAAACCAGAGAGCTTTCAACAGGAGAAATAGAAGGATGAGCCAGTGCAATAATCAATGAAAATAACTAAAATTCATATATACATGTATAAAGTTGTCAAAGAATAATATAAAATGAAAACATAAGAAAACAAATCCCAAAGCTGCTGCCCCAGTGCACAACGGAAGTCTTACTATATCTATTTGATATAAAATAAATAAATGATGCATAAGTGTTTGAGAGTCCTTAGTATATTCTTTTTTTGTTTTTGGTTTTTTTATTAATTTATTCTTGTTACATCTCAATGTTTATCCCATCCCTTGTATCCTCCCATTCTTCCCTCCCTCCCATTTTCCCATTATTCCCCTCCTCTATGACTGTTCCTGAGGGGGATTACCTCCCCCTGTATATGCTCATAGGGTATCAAGTCTCTTCTTGGCAACCTGCTGTCCTTCCTCTGAGTGCCACCAGGTCTCTCCCTCCAGGGGACATGGTCAAATGTGAGGCACCAGAGTACGTGAGAAAGTCATATCCCACTCTCCACTCAACTGTGGAGAATATTCTAACCATTGGCTAGATCTGGGTAGGGGTTTAAAATTTACTGCCTGTATTGTCCTTGGCTGGTGCCTTAGTTTGAGCAGGAACCCTGGGTCCAAATCTGTGTGGTTCATATACACTATGGAATACTACTCAGCTGTTAAAAACAAGGAATTCCCGAAATTTGTGGATAAATGGATTGAGCTAGAAATGATCATAATGAGTGAGTTAACCCAGAAGCAGAAAGAATCAAATGGTATATACTCACTTATATCTGCATACTAGCTTAAGGGGCATGTCCCACGAAAGCCTTCACTTACCAGGAAACTGGGACATAGGGGAGGACATCCTATTGGGACTCTAAATGAGAGAAGCATGGGAGAATAGCAAAGTAGAAGGATCCAGAGGGTCCTAAAAACCTTACTATATTCTTGAACTGCAAGACAAATAAATAAATATCCTCTACTAGTCCAGATATTTTAAAATGTATGGTCCACACTAGGATTGTCTGTACCAAAAGAGACAGAAGAGACTTTTTAGAGAGGTAGCTTGGTTTGTCCTTGACCTGGTGGCACTCAGAGGAAGGACAGCAGGTTACCAAGAAGAGACTTGATACCCTATGAGCATATACAGGGGGAGGTAATGCCCCTCAG
Organism: Acomys russatus; assembly: GCF_903995435.1. Classification (NCBI taxonomy): domain Eukaryota; kingdom Metazoa; phylum Chordata; class Mammalia; order Rodentia; family Muridae; genus Acomys; species Acomys russatus. The sequence goes on along the minus strand of NC_067169.1, from coordinate 115,541,946 downwards.
GAAGAGTCATAGGGGAGGGGAATAATGGGAAAATGGGAGGGAGGGAAGAATAGGAGGATACAAGGGATGGGATAACCATTGAGATGTAACAAGAATAAATTAATAAAAAAATTTTAAAAAAGATTTATTTATTACATAAACAATGTTCTGCTTGCATGTACATCTGCACACCAGAAGAGGGCACCAGATCTCATTACAGATGGTTGTGAGGTACCATGTGGTTACTGGGAATTGAACTCAGGACTTCTGGAAGAGCAGCGAGTGCTCTTAACGTCTGAGCCATCTCTCCAGCTCTCAAAAGAGATTCTAAAAAGATATATTTTGGAAAAACACAGGAAAATTGCCTGGGTCTTTACTTTATGCCTTTTTAGAGAACTGTTAGAAGGATTTTGTTGTGAAAGACCAAAGATTTAGAATATACAGTTGTTCCTGCCTGAGGTAATCTCCCTAATAGAAGATTCTAGGGAAAAATGAAGAATATCTAAACAAAGAAATTTAGCTAGTACGTATAAAGACTACACACAGTAGAGGTATTTGAGCCATCAGCCACAACCACATCAGGCGACTAATAAATGATAAGAAGAGTTTCATGGTTGCCATCTTTCCTTTTATTCCCCAGCACCCAAATTATCAATATAAGTAAAAAAAGACTTAGATTTATGTTTCTTCAAAAGAGTATTCCATTTTTTTCCCAGAAAAGTTTGGGAAATGTTAGGTTTCATGGAGCTACTTAGATTTTCTTATTATACATTTTACAAAATGTTTCCTGCATTCAATATATTTTGTAAGTCTTAACAATAAGATTGCTATATATAATAGATCCTGTGGAACCTATTATCAACTCTCAAAAGAGTATTTGCAGAAAAGTTCAGGAAAATGCTGCTTTAGTCATTTTAATATTTTAATATGAATGTATTGATATTGTCCTCAGGCAGATATAGTAACATGATCTGACTCTGTTCTTTATTGAATAAATAAAGTACTTTGTCTCATTTTGCTTGCCATTAGTTAGTGCCCCCAAATTGTTGGAAATGATTTTGTTTCCATTTTACTTTCTTCTCACACATATTATATAGGCTTGGTGAATAGGAATATAGGTTATTTTGCTAATTTTTCTGTCAAATACTACTTGTAAATTCTTGAGTGCAGTGGGTTTTTTTTTGGTTGATATTTAAGTTTATTTCTTATTTCCTCTACATCTCTCCCCAAGTTTCAATAATCTTCATGACACACATCTCTCCCCAAGTTTCAATAATCTTCATGACACACATCTCTCTCCAAGTTTCAATAATCTTCATGACACTGAACAACATTTTTTCTTTTCATACCCCAAGTTTATTCAAAATGTCAACTTAATCCAAATACGGTATAATTCTTTGGATTCAAAGTTTGTATACTTTTTAAAGAAATAAATACATGTTTTCTATCATCTAACTCAAAAGATTATACCTTAGATATCCTAGAACAGGAGTTGCAAATAGTTGTAAGGCACCATTTAGGTGCTAGGAATCGAACTAAGTTCTCGGTAGGAACAAATACTCTTAAACACTAAGCCAATTCCCTAGCCCAGTTTATGTATCTTTCGGTTAGAAAAAAAGTTATTACACATAACAAACATACCATCTCTTTAAAAACTGATCAAAGGATTGGGGAGTTAGTTCAGTTGGTAAAGTACCATATAAACATAACAACCTGTATTCTAATCCTCCAAATCCATGTATAAATATTGAGTGCTGTGGCCTGAACTTGTAATCATAGTGTTGGGGACATAGAGACAGGAGGTTACCTGGGCCTCTTTGGACAGCCTGCATTAGCTGAATCAGTGTACTCCAGGTTTACTGGGAGATCCTGTGCCCAACAAATAAGGGAGAGAATGACTAATGATATACAATGATGATCTCTAGTTTCCACAATCATCGTCATCTTTGTAAATGTGTACCTGTATCCAAACATAGACATATACATAAACAAATGCATATTAATACTCCATAGGTGCAAATATAACATAAAAATTAATATAACAATTTGGAACAATAATTTACCAGAACATTATTTTTATTGTCTAACCATCTATATTGATAATTATATTTCTGCTTTCTGTTTAGTATTACTTAATATACACTTCCCCCCAATGAGCACAAAAATGGTACTGAAAAGCATAATTAATTGAATGGAGAAAATGCCCTCAGTAATACACGTTTTATTGATAATACTTGATTTGGAATCATGTCATTTAATATAACCTTCATTATCTTTCTCAATTTAGTTGAACAGTAAAAACAAAAGACAAGCTTATTATTCCATCTTTATATTTTGGTGAAATATAGCCATTTAGTTAATGAGAATGAAGCACTTCATTAGATTAAAATTAGATTTTCTGGCTTTCCATTTCCTCTTATATTACAGAATTAATAGAACTGAATTAATAAATGGGTGTGTTTTAATAGTTTCACTGACCACTTACTTCAGCTAAATAACACAGAGACTTATGCTCTTGCTCATAGTTTTTGAGCACTCATACTGTTCCATTACAGTAAATAATAAATGCAAAAAGCTGTTGATACCAATTGTGATCTACTGTGTTGCCAGCTTTTTCAGCAAGTGATAAGTTTCTATCATGAAATAATGTGAGAAGGGTACATTGACAATGGGTACAAATTTACTTGTTATAGTCCTGGAGACAAAGAATCCCAAGATTATGATAGCAGCAAAGTCAGTGAGCGTAATGTTTTTCATAGGATGCATCTTCTTGCCATATTGTGTTGGGGGTTGGTCTGATGTATTTTGATGCTAATTAATAAAAAGCCATCACATCTGGGTAGGGCAAATGAGATAGGCGTGGCTAAGGTTCCCGGGCTTGGAGAGACAGAGAGAATTATGGAAAGAAGAGAGACCTGAGCAGAAGTGAAGAGAAGAAAGCCACCATAGAATAAATGAAAGAGAAGGACATGGCTGGTGTGGATTGAGGATTAGGCCCAGATGATTATGGATGGTATAGAGCTTGATAGAAATTATGAGAAGCAGATAGCATGGGATTGGGGTAGGTATGCCACACCTGCCCCACTATGGGAAGTAGTTAAGAAAATTAATATCTGGATATGATTGCATTTTTCTACATGTAGACATCCAGGTAGACCAGTACCATTTGTTGAAGTTGCTATCCCTTTTCCATTGAATAGATTTGGCTCCTTTTGTCAAAAATCAAATGATAATATGTGTGTGGATTTATTTCTGGGTCTTTGATTTGATTCCATTGATCCACCAGCCTATTGCTGTGCCAGTACCATGCTGTTTTAATTACTGTTGCTCTATAATACAGCTTGAGACCAGGTATAAAGATTCCTCTGGAGGATCTTTTATTGTACAGGATTGTTTTAGCTATTCTGGGTTTTTTGATTTTGCATATGAAGTTGAGAATTGATCTTTCAATGTGTTTAAAAAATTTGTGTAGGTATTTTGATAGGGATTACATTGAATCTGTAAATTGCTTTTGGTAAGATGGCTATTTTTACTGTGTTAATTCTCCCTATACACGAACAAGGGAGATCTTTCCATCATCTGATGTCATCTTCAATGTCTTTCTTCAAAGATTTGAAGATTAAAGACCTCAACATAAAACCAGAGACACTAAATCGGTTAGAAGAAAAAGTGGGGAAGAGCATGGAACACATTGGCACAGGAGACAACTTCCTGAACAGAACACTAACAACCCAGGACTTAACTTCAACAATCAATATATGGGACCTCATGAGTCTGAGAAGCTTCTGTAAAGCAGAAGACACTGTCAACAGATCAAAGTGACATCCCACAAACTGGGAAAGGATCTTCATCAACCTTACATCTGACAAAGGTCTAATATGCAAAATATATAAAGAACTCAATTAATTAAACACCACGAAGCTCAATAACCCAATTAAGAAATGGGGCTCAGAGGTAACAGAGAATTTTTAACAGAAGAATATCGAATGGTGGAGGAACACTTAAAAAATGTTCAACGTCTTTAATCAGCAGAAAAATGGAAATCAAAATGACTCTGAGATTCCATGTTACACCCAAGAGAATGGCTAAGATAAAAACTTCAAGTGACACCACATGCTGGCGAGGATGTGGAGAAAGAGGAACACTCCTTCATTGCTGGTGGGAATGCAAACTAGTACAACCACTTTGGAAATCCATCTGGCGCTTTCTCAGAAAACTGGGAATAGGGCTTCCTCAAGACCCAGCTATTGCACTCCTTGGAATATACCCAGAAGATACTCCACCACACAACAGGGACATATGCTTAACTATGTTCATAGCATCCTTACTCCTAATAGCCTGAAGCTGGAAACAGTCTAAATGTCCCTTAGTTGAAGAATAGATAAAGAAACTGTGGTATATTTATACTATGGAATACTATTCAGCTATTAAAAACAAGGAAATCCCAAAATTTGTGGACAAATGGATGGAAGTAGAGTTAACCCTGAGTGAGTTAACCCAGAAGCAGAAAGACTCACATGGTATATACTCACTAGCCCAAGAGGCATGTCACATGAAAGTCTTCACTTACCAGGAGATTGAGATAGTTAAGAGGACATCCTATTGGGACTCTTGGTAAGACAAATATAGGAGATGGGGAAATAGAAGAACCCAGAGGGTCCTACAAACTGACAGGAAGAACATCATGATGGGTAGATCAGGGCCCAGGAGGTCTGCTAAAACTATAGCACCAACCAAGGACAATACAAGTAGTTAACATTGAACCCCTACTCTGATCAACCCAATGGGCAGGACATTCTCCACAGTTATGTGGAGAGTGGAGACTGACTCTAACATGAACTCTGGTGCCCCATATTTGACCACTTCCCCATGGTAGGGAGGCCTGAGAGCTCTCACAGGAAGGATAAGAAGGCTACCAAGATGAGACTTGATAACCTATGACATATAGTGGGGGAGGAGGTCCCTCTCAGTCACAGACATAGGGAAGGGGACTATGGTGAAAGTGGGAGGAGGGAAGAATGGGAGGGTACAAGGGATGGGACAACAATTGAGATGTAATCTGAATAAATTAAATTATTAAAAAATTTAAAAAAGAATATTAATATCTGCCCTGCCCCAGGTTAACTAAGATGATTTAAAAATATATATTTTAAAATATAACAAAAGTGTGATTGATTGCTAGTGGGTTATATTGCTGAAATAATAATAATTATAGGCCTGATACTATAACTACATAAATATGGCAGAAGAACAAGTGGCTCTATGTGTTCTTTTTAGGGACATTGTTTTAATTAGCTGTGAAGTGTTCCTATTGTTTCTATTGCTGTGAAGTGATACCATGATGATATCAATTCTTATAAAGGAATACATTTCACTCTGGCTCTCTTACAGTTTCAGAGGTTCAGCCCATTATCATCATGGCAGGAAACATGGCAGAATGGAGGCAGACATGGTGCTATAGAAAGAATTGAGTGATCTATAATTTGATACACAGACAGAAGTGAATGCCACACTAGGCCTAACATGAGCATCTGACCTCAATCCCTGCCCCCAGTAACACACTCCTCCAACAAAGCCACATCTCCTACTATTGTCACATCCTATTAGCCTATGGAGACTATTTTCTTTCAAACAATCACCAACAGTGGTAACAGTATTCTAAGGAATCACAAAGGCATAAACTTAATAAGACATAGATACATAAGGCAACACTAGAAGATGCAGACCTGAGTGTAAAATATTATGTTGCTATAGTTAATATTAATTAATAATGGTAGTGTAAACAAATATTTTTGTTCACTAAGAACCTTGGACTTATGTAAGTGCATCAGTGTCAGTGAGTTGAGAGTCCTCTCAATGGTTCTTGATCCTCTATTTTGTTAGTAAGATGACTAATATTGTTGGTCCTAAGATGATATCAGTATTAAAAATATAAAGGAGAGGTGGTAACTTTAGCTTTTGAAAAACACTAAAGCCTTCTTAGAATCCTTAAAGGAGAGGTAAATTTCATAATTTCAGGAATATGTTATAAAGGTATTTTTAGTTCTAAAGGCTGCACAAGTATGTATAACTTCTTGGTATCTATGGTAGTTATGGAGATTTATTAGTGTGGAATTGTTAAATTATATAGACTTTGAAAGTATTTCAAAATCTTTCTTGATCTGGAGCCTTTCTACCTTTCAAAAGTATCACTCAGTATACAAGTTTTCAGCTTCTCTGGAGATATGTTAATATCCTGTTACCTGATTTTATGTGTAAGATTTTGATTTTTTAACTTAGGAAGTGGAGGAACATATCCAGGTGAAATCCATCTTACTGGTGAGGATTGAGGTATTTGAACTAATTTACTTTTCTTCTTAAGCAACAAGAATCATGTCTCTTGCCTGCTGATAACACTACCTTAGGCTGATAACACTGAGTAAAAGTTTGACATTATTTGGGATGTTGATATTCAAGAGAGGATTTTAAAATTTAATATATGATGTGTATTTTTTCTAAAGAAAGCATAATTCATTGACTAGAGAAAAAATAAGAGGCTAGTCAGCATATGTTTTTAATAATCAAGGTATAAGTTAAACTGTAGCATATTTAAAAGGAAAAATAACAAATGTAAATTAAAATTAAATGTTAAAATTGGAATCATGAGAAGGATAGATGTTCATGGTTCAAAGTAGTTGACCACTCTATATAGAGGAGATAAAATAGCTCATGTATCTACATCCTGTGATTTTTGTTTTTTTTTACTGTACATACTTTAGCTAATTTTATGTCAACTTGACACAAGTTGGAGTCATTGGGAAAACAGACCCTCAATTAATAATATACTCCCACTAGATTGGCCTGCGGACAAGCATATAGTACTTTTAATTTATTGATGTTGGATGTGGGATGTCTCATCTTGCTGTAAGAACTGCTACTTTTGGTTTGGTAGTACTGGATATTATTAAAAAATAGGCTGTGAAAGCTATGGAGAGCAATGCAGTAAGCAACCTTCCTTTTCTATATGTTCCTCTGTTCCAGTTCGCACCTCCAGTTGCCTGTCTTGAGTTCCTGTGCTGACTTTCCCACATAATGGACTTATAAGCTCTAGGGTGAAATAAACCTATTCTTTTATATGTTCTTTTGGTTGTGCTGTTTTATTGCAACACTAGGAACCTGTACTGAGACAATTAGTTCATTGTCAGGAGTGGAGGTAATTTCTGGTATAGCAAACATAAAATAGAAAGAAGGGAGGGTTCTTGTATTAGGCGAACTAAAAATTCATTTGGGAGAATAAATGAAATGTGTTTGACAGAGGATTCTCTTATGGACTTATAAAATGGACAAAAAATAGGGATTTATTGTTATTAAACATCTATTTGTAATGGGATTTTGAAGAAATAAGGACATAGGTATTTTTAGGATTAAGAGATTGTATCAGTATTTAAAAGGTCTTGATGAGAAATTATGAAAGATAATAGTGACTTCAGTGAATATGGTAATGGTAGCAGTGATGCAGGCATACATCTGCTTACATAGGAAAGTGAAAGGCAGAGGGCAGTAATGACGGTCAGAAAGGGGAATTAATGAACACTTATCATGCTCATTCAGTCTTTCCTGCATTATCAGACTCAAAATTTTAAGTCATGCAGAATCCACACTCATAAACACATTGACTATCAAGTCACATCAAACCACTCAAAGACTTTTATTGAATACTTTTCCCTCAAATTAACTGTTCCTTTATTCATGTTCACTGCACTGTGTCATTCATTTTCTACCTCTCCTAAAATTTGCTATTATCATTTTTTGGAAAAGCCTTATCTACATTCACCTCACACATTTTAGTATTTATGTCAATGCTAGCCTTTATTATAGTATAAAACAATCATTTTATGTTCTGATTTTTATTATGCCAAGCTAATTGAAGACATAGGCATTGTCTCTTTTGTCTTTGTTTTTCAAAGGCCCACAACCATAGCAGTTTATAGGAGGATCATAATAAATGTTAATGAATAAAGAGTCAATGAATCAAAGTTAGACCTTTCATGGCACGGAGAAAAGCCATCCTCCTCATTATGCTTAATGCCTTTTATTCAATGTAACTTCATGTGCGTTCGTTCTTACTCCCTCAATTTAAAATGAAATCAAGGTACATAGAATTTACATGTACATCTGTGTCAACAGTTGACAGTACAGCTGCTTTGACATCTAGATTATGTACTACTTTTCCATAAGGAGATTTTTTTGCAGATGCTATTTAGTATGTGATATTTAGAAAGAGCTAACTTAAAATTGAAAAGAAGACAAACCCACCTGTTAGAAAATAAAGGCTAGAGAGATGGCTCAATTATTAAGAGCAATACCTCCTGTCACAGCTTACCTAAGTTTCATTCCCACCACACACATGGTGACTAATAATTGTTTGTAATTTCAGTTTTTAGAGATCTTACACCATTATTGGGCCACATGGGCACTGGCATACATTTGGTGCACACATACCCATACAGACACTTATAGACATATAAAACAAATCTTTAAAACAGAGAAAACAAAAAGAATAACCTAAGACATTTAGAGTATAATATCTTTAAAAATTATTTTTTCTCATGTAATAAGTTTTACTTTTAAAATAGAGAGAATACAGCCACTATACAATGTCCTCAAGTGACTTAATAGCAGAAAAATAGCTTGATTACAAAAAATAGACAAAAGACCTGAACAGATACTTTTCAAAAGACATATATAAATGACAGTCAAAGACATTAAAAGATGTGTAACACTTCTCTGTCTTTTTAAACAATTGTCCATTACTCAGACCCTCACTTGAAACTCCCAGATCATGTGCTCTATCTAGATTTCTCTATACTCGAAATTATCCCACCTTTGTTTATGAATCACGGAGTCTACAGAGTGACAATACACCCTCCTTCTGCTTCTCAATTTTCATTTAATTAATTAATTAATTCACTTTACATCCTGGTGGTAGCTCCATTCCTCCTCACCGCCAAGTCCCATTCTCTTTCCCTATCCCCCTATCCTATTCCTGAGAAAAGGGGAGCTCCCCCTACCGACCCATCCCAGCTCATCAAGTTGCATGAGAACTCAGCACATTCTCTTGCCTTGTGGCCTGGAAAGGCAGTTCTGCTAGTGGAAAAGTAATTGAAAATCTAGCAAGAGAATCCATGTAAGAGACAGCCCCAGCTCCCCTCAATAGAAGACTGACATGAAGCCTAAGCTATCAGTTACATCATCATATAGAGCCTATGTCCAGTCCATGAAAGGTCTTTGGTTCACGTCTTCATCTCAGTAGGCCCCTTAGGACCCTGGTGTGTATTCACTTATAGATGGATTTTAGCCATATAGTACAGGATAAATATTCTACAATGCACAGACCCAAAGAAGATAACTAACAAGGAGGATACAGAGAAGGATGCTTAAATCTCAGAAGGGGAAATAGAATAGATAGAGGTAGTGTTTGAATAGAGGGAACAATGTAGAAGAGGAAACACAGAGAGATATGAGGGTAGAGATCAGACCTGGGGAGAGCAGGGGTGGGAGGACAAAAGGTGTATAGGGGGGAGTATCTCTGTGACAAACTGGAGACCTAAGTCAGTGTAGGCTACTGGGAGGATATGAGAGGGACTCTATCAGAGACTATGAGAGGGACTCTATCTCCTAGTAATAAGGTCTATAGAACTGAAGAAGATACCCTCTTTCTAGACAAGTCTCATAGTAGAGGGAAGGGAACATCAACCCTCCCAGAAAAACTTTGACCCAAAATTTACCTTGCCTACAACATTCAGGGATAAAGGTATAAGAGATATAGTTGAGATTGAGGGAAAGTACAACCAATGTCTGGCTCAACCCAAGAGCCACCCAATAATCCTCACACTATTAATGATACTCTACTATGCTTGAAGATAGAAACCTAGCAAAGTAGTCCTCTGAGAGCCTCTACACAGCAATGCCTTGAAACAAATGCAAAGACTCACAGCCAAACATTGGAAGAAACATATGGAGTCTAGTGGAAAAGCGGTAGGAAGGATAATAGGGCCTGGAGGTAACAGAAAATTCATAAGAAGATATGTAGTATTTCTTATCCTTTAGAGAAAGGACCATTAAATCAATTGTGTAAAATCATGTCATATTGTTAAGAAGCTGAGTATTCAAAAAAAAAAAAAAAAAAAAAAAAAAAGAAACACTGATAAGGATGAGAAGGAAAGAAGAATTTTAACACATTTTACATTGTTGGAGGTATGCAATGGTGTAGCTGTTGTGGAATAAACAATACTAGATTGATATACTAATTAATAATCGAACTACTTCTTTTAGTTATTATTCTTTTGCTATGAGGAGATATCAGGGTGAAAGCACCTTTTGAAATAAAGCCTTTAATTGGGGACTTGCTTATAGTTTCAGAGGCTCATCATGAAAGGAATCATTGTGGCAGACAGACAGCCCTGAGAGCTTACATCTGATCAATAAGATGGAGGTAGTTTTTCAAACCTCAAATCCCACCCCAAGTGACACATCTCTTCCAAGGAGGCCACACACACTCCAACAAGGCCACAAATCCTAATCCTCAAACAGTATCACCTATTTGGGAGAAGCATTCAAATATATGAGCTTATGAGGGGCCATTCTGATCCAGACCACCACAAAAATCATGAAAGAAAACCATAACTAATCAAATCTAGTCTAGCTTGAGGCCTATGTTATGAAAGGGAGCCCATGCTGAACACTGTCTGGATAGCCAGGGACTGGAAGCAGCATTTCCCAGAGATCTAGGGTAGAACCAAATGTGACTGGCCAGAAAAAAGTCAATAAAATGGCTCCTAATGATATTCTGCTAGACTCATAAATCAGTGTCTAGCCCAATTATCACCAGAAAGGCATCCACCAGCAGCTGATGGGAACAGATGAAGAGACCCACAGCTATATATTATGTGGAGCTTGGGGAATCCTGCAGAAGAATAAGAGGAAACATTATAGGGACTAGAGAAGTTGAGGACACCAGGAGAACACAGCCCATATAATCAGCTAATCAGGCTCACAGAGACTGAACCTACAATTAGGGAGTCTTTATGGGTTTGTGCTAAGTTTCCTACGTATATGTTGTAGTAGTTTAGCTTGAGGTGTTTGTGGGACTCCTAACAGTGAGAGTGGGTATGTCTCTGACTCTTTTGCACAGCCTTGGGAACTTTTTGCTCCTTACTAGGTTGCCATGTCCAGCTTAGCTTTGTACCCTCATCTCACTGTATTTTGTTATGCTGTGTTTGACTGATATCCCTGAGAGGCTTGCTCTTTACTGAAGAGAATAAAAGGAGGAGTGCATCTGGAAGAGGGGGTATGTAGAGTGTCCAGGTGGGGTAGGAGGGAAGGTAACAGTCAGTATTAAATTTATGAGAGAATAAAACTAGCAAATAAACAAGTAAATAAATGTTAGTATATATTCCAGAAATGTTCCTTCCAGTTATACTTAAATTTTACTGAAAAATGTTTTAATGGAATACATTCTGATCACACTTTTGCCGTCTTCCAACACCCTCCAGATTTTCTATACCTCCCTCTCACCATCTCTGTGCTTTTTCTTCTCTCTCATAAAACAAATAAACAAAAACCCCAAGAAATTCAAATACACATATACACTATTCACAATAATTCAAAATTGGAACCCATATTTTACAAAAAAAAATGACCAGGTATAAGATACAAAAATGACTGCTGGCGTCTGTATCTGGTGAGCTCAGTAATCCTGGACGGAGATGTGGTGTCAGCACAAAGAAAAACTCTGACCATTTGTTGCAGTTTGAGCAAGTGGCCCTGAGTAGCCCAAACCATCTTTATTTATACAGAATTTTCAAGCATTACACATATACAATATCAGGTTAACCTTTAATTATTATCCAAAATTCTCAGTATTAAGTTTCTCTTATTCCCTTCTAGTTAGTGATTGACTTTTGTCTATATTTAAGCAGTATAGTATTACAATCCAAATGATTATGTCATAACTAAATACACTTAAGTATTGCAAGCCATATGATTATGTCTAGCCAGGTACAACCAGTTTGGTTTGTGTGCAGACTGGAAGCAAACATGCAGTTTCAAAGTAAAGACAATTAAAATCCAAGAATAAGCCTATAACAGTAAAAATAATGTTTACATCTTATTGTAATCTGAATCAACATATTCATAATACATATTAACTTTACAAGCCAATTTTATGTAATTATACAATATAGTCCTACTCTATTACAACTTTCTCATTAAGTGGTAATAATTATCATTTGTCATTATCCAATACACTTTTCTTCCTTGTCCAACATGGGAATGAATCTATCCAATTTCCTTTAAGATCATGACACATTTTTACTTAGTAGCTTGTCCTGAAGTTAACTTGACCTAAGAATAAACTCTCACTATTGACCTTTAGGGCCCCATCTCAATAGCTCCTGTCTCTTCAGACTCTATGGTCTCTTGGTATTGATCTTTCTCTTACTCTAATGCATTAGCATACTTAGGTCCTCAGAAGACATAGTTGACCTTTCCACGCCCCTTTTCTCCCTCAAATATTTTATCAGTATTAAAGATGGTCTACTAAAAAATCTTTATTATAAAGGTCTTGGCCAATCATGTCTTTACTTGACCTTTAATAAACAATCAGGGATCATAAGCAGGAATCATGGCTCCATCTCTCAAGGATTGACATAAGTCATGTTGGGTATCCTTCCCACTGGATCTTGCCAAGTGAGAGAAAAGCTCCAAAGAGCTTGCTGCAAGGAGATCACTCACAGAAGACTCAAGAAGTTTTCTCAACAGATGTAACATGGCTCCCACTAAATGACCAAACAAAGCTGTATGAGACAAAAAGTATCTGTAAAATCATCATTAAGGTTGTGTGTGTGTGTGTGTGTGTGTGTGTGTGTGTGTGTGTGTGTGTGTGTGTGGTGTGTTGGTTATCTACTTCTGGGCATGGGGACTATACTGAAGTGTAGTTAACATACACCATTGGAGAAGATTAAGTTTTCCTTTGCAAGTGGGTATCAATTGTTGTTAGCTTCTTGGTTACAGATGGTACTCTGCATCCACTTCTCTCTACATTGGGTTTCTGTCTGGTCTGAATCTGTGAAGACCATTCTGCCACAGTCTCTGTGAGTTTGTATGTGCATCAGTCTTGTTGTGTCTGCAAGACACTGGTTCCTTCAATTCATCTATACCCTCTGGATTGGTTCTTGAGTTTTGAGGGGACAGTTTGATGAAGACATCTTATTTAGGACTAAGTACTCCAATATCTCTGACTGTCTGCACATGGTCAGCTACGGGTTTCTGCCATTTCCCATCTATTGAAAGAATAAACTTTTCTGGTAATGGCTGAGTGAGTCACTAATCTCTGATGGTTTGTTTGACTTCCTCAATTTTTATTTCCAGTTTTATTTCAATTTTTGATTTTCTACAGTGATTCTATTTGTTAAATTCAATTTTATTTCTTGAATTGTTTTCATTATTTCATTCAACTGTTTCCTTTTTTGTAATGTCTTAAATAACATATTTATTTATATCTTCCTTAAGGAACTTGAACATTCATAATTGCAATTTTGAAGTCCTGCTTTACCTATATTGCTCTTCTTACGGCCTGCTGTAATGAGTTATTGGGTTCTGTTAAATGCATATTATCTTGGCTAATCATGTTTGTGTTTTTACACTGATGTTTAGGCCTCTGGAGTTATAATGACTAATGTATTTCTAGGCTTTGATATCTTTTCTTGTCTTTGTTTGTTTTGTGCCTTCTCTGGATCCTAGGCAAGTGTGGATAGCTAAGGTAAAGGATGGTCCTGTAGGCTGGTGATAGCAGAAAGGGTTTGAAAGATAGCCCGAGAGTGGCTTTGGAGAAAAGCTAACAGGGTTAGGACTTTAACAGGAGGCCGAGTCCCCAAGGAGTGGTGAAAAATGAGGCTTCAAAAAGTAGGCTGTAACAGGACAAAGAATAAATATTGAGATACAGGGATGAAAGGGATAAGGGGGACTGTATACTAAGATGCAGTATCTCTATTGGAGGATAGTGAAAATTGTCTACCTGAAGCTGGGGCTAATGTGGTCCTTAGTAGAAAGTATATATGGATATTGGCAGCTCACACAAATTAATGGATGTGGGAAGAAAGAGAGTCTGAGAAGGTAATAATAGTAATAGTCTTTACTTTCCCTAATCACACCTAGCTGTCTTCATATTATTTTTATTTTATCAAAGTATATAGAATGTATAATTTACCATTTTGCTCATCCTAAATCTACATTTCAGTCATTTAATGGCATTCATATTGTCATAATATGTCTCCATTATTTTTAAATGATAATTGTTTTAGAATAGTTTTGTATTAATAGAAATTTAGCAGAGATAGTACACATCTCACCCACAACCTTTATTGAGGATTTTCTATTGTACACATTTTAAAATAAGAAAACACATTTCTCAATTCATCCAAGAAAAACAACTCTCAAGCTGTATTTTCAAGAAAAGTTGAAGTTTATTATGAAAAAAAAAATACAATGTATATCTAAGTGTGGGCTTTAGGAGAAAGGACAATTCCAAAAGGACAGCACACCAAAGTCATGGGTTCTGGTTTCATAGGTCTACTGATGCCTGATGATTGTGGTAGTTATCACACTTCTGCTCTTCTATGAGCCAGCTTACATCCATGTTTAAGATATACACTTTATAGAGGTTGGAGAGATGACTCAGTGAATTGAACCTACTGATTTTCTGAGGACTCAAGTTCAGTTCCAGCACCCACATTGAGCAGCTTAAAATTTCTAGTATTGCCATCTTAACAGGCTCTGGTAGTTTCTTCTGTCTCCTCTGCACATGTGGCATACATTTCCACACATGCACACATACCTAAAAATAAAAATATTAAAGTAAAATATAAAGATATTCTGGAGTATATATTTTCCAAAGAGTAATAAAGATAGGTCCAAAGATAAGCCAATCCCCCCAAAACACTGCTGTTTATTTTCTGGAGTTAATTGATTTTGAATGAAAAATTATCTTATGTTGAAGATGAAAGTAGTTCTTTAATTTTGACCCTGATAACTGCAATCTGACAGCTCAAGGAGACATCAAATGCCACAGTAAACATTGCAGCACAATTAGAAGAAGAAATGCCATAGAAGTTGATAAAATTATCACATACTACAAAGGGAGCTCTAGAAAAATGGCTGGTTATATATTACAGAATAAACTGATCTCCAATATAGCAAGGGATATACTCAGCTATTTCTTGTGCTCTATCTCCATAGATGTCATTGACTACAGAAACTTCTGATTACCAGGGGATTCTGAGAAAGAGAGCAAAAAGGCAATTAGAGGCAGGCAGGGTAGATAGATTAGGTAATATAATTGGAAGTTCAGAAAACAAGCAAAAACTGCACAAAATAAAACAATCCTACTCCTTCAGTGTGAAAATAGAAGAGCCTTCAACAGAATTCTTGAATTCCATCCACTTATCTACATCTCTTCTCATATAGTCTGTCCTATTGTAATTAAGAAAGAACTATGTTCCTACATGAAGGCAAATCTGTCCACATTTTGTGATTCATCTCCAATCTTTTCAATTACTAATATAAGGATATTGCTCCAGTATAACCTCCTGTGTAATACTTACCTTTAGAAAACTAGAAAAAAAGTCATACTGAGTGAGGCAACTCAGATCTAAAAAGACAAATATGGTATATAGTAACTTGTAAGTGTATTTTAGCTGTTAAGTAAATGATAATGAAGCTATAGTCCTTAATCCCAGAGAGGTTAGGGAAAGAGAAGGGCTCTAGGAAAAAGTACTTGAATTTCCCTGGAAAAGGGAAATAGAATAAAACTTGTGGGTTGACTGAGGTTGCATGGGAATAGAATTAGGAAGGATCAAATGCAGGCAGTGGAGGAAGGGAAATGAGGAAAGACAGCAGAAACTGGGGGATATTGAGTAGTTATGTGGAAGCCTAGTGCAGTGGAAACTTTCTGGAATATAGTGAGGATTCCTTATAATGGAGGATACAGAGTCTGAACTGGCCACTTTTGTAGCTAGATAAAGCTTCTAGTAGTGGGATTGGGTTTCATTCTGTTGAGTTGTTGGTCCTGTGGAAATCCCCAAACAAACCAGGATGATGCTAGGCTAGAGGGACACTTTAAAAATTGACATGGAGTCCTATTGCTGGTGACAACATTCACACAGCTCACTGAATGTTGCTAGATTAGGCTGGTTCAGGCATGGAGCCTTCATCCTTACATTAGTATTTTTGGTATGAGAAGTTAATCTGCATGCCATAGAAAGAGAAACCTGGACAGCAACTTAGCCACAAAATCTTCTATATATAGCAATGATGGTTCAGAACTCAAGTAAGTGGCCAAGAAATGTCTGGTTAAACTTGAGGCCCAAGCTGTGATAGGGACCCAGTGTTCTGGATGGTCAGGAACTGGAGACCAGATAGCCAGAGACATAGGGTAGTACCAAAAATGGCTGGAAAAAAATCAGTGACATGATACCGATACCTATTCTTCTATACTCTTAGATTGGTGTCTTGTCTAGTTATCATCATAGAGGCTTCTTCTGGCAGCAGATGGAATGGATGCAGAGACCCACAACCAGACACGCAGAGAGAGAGAATCTACATTGCAGGTCTCTATCAGGTCCATTAACCCAAAGATTAGGGAACCTCTCCAAAAATGGGGATAAAAGAACTTAGAAGTCAGAGTGGATAGAGGATATGGCTTACTGAATCTATTAAGCAAGGTTCATATGAGCTCACAGAGATTGCAATGGCAAGCACAGGGCCTGCAGCGTTCTGCCTCAGATCCTCTCTGTATATATTGTGACTGTTAGCTTAGTGCTGTTCTATGACTCCTAACAATGGGAGCAAGTGTGTCTCTGACTCTTTTGCCTGCTCTGGGACTCTTTTCCTCGTATTGGGTTGCCTTGTACAGCCTCCATATGAGGGCTTTTGCATTCTCTTCTTGTATCTTGTTTTGTCCTTTTGGGCTGTTGACTCTTGGGCCCTGATTTTTTTCTGAAGAGTAAGCAGAACTGGAGTGGATCTGGGGAAGAAGAGAGGTAGGATGGGGTCTGGAAAAGTAGAGGTATGGGAAACTGTGGTCAGGATGTATTGTATGAGAGTAAATTCTATTTTCAGTAAGAAAAAAAAAACACTGCTGATAATTTCCCATCCACTATAAAGAAAATTTAACCAAACAACAAAGTGTCTCACATGACCTTCTTTCACATAAACTTTCATAATTCTCAGTTTTGTTTCCATAAAGAACATAAATAGTGTTGATTAACAGAATTTTCCATATAACTTATTTTCAACGACTCTTATAACATTCTCTAGGATTCATTCTTGTCTTTACCAGATGCACCCTTGGCCATGGTCACCAATATATGACTAACCAACATCTCTCAACTCATAGATGGACTCAACAGTATTTAACCGGTTGAGTATGAGACTCAGAGATTGGTTTAAATTTTACATAATCTACATTCGCTGTAATAACTTTTAAATTTATAGCTAAATTCAAGTGTGTGAATGGTTCTCAGATACAATAGTGACAGTCTGAAGCTATCTCCAGATTCTATATTCATATATCCCACTATGTCCTTGACAATTTCTACTTAGTTACAGAATTTGTCAAACTGATTTGCTAGTATCTATCAAAGAATCTCCTCTTGAAGACTCAGACATCCCAGTTTATGAAAAATATATTATGCTAGCTTTTTATGACAACATCTTGAATCTATTTTTAATACTGTACTTTTCTCACAATCCCCATTCTTTTTTGTGTCTATTCATGACTCATTTTGATCACGCTAATCTAGTATCTACACTCTTGCATAGTTTTAGAAAATGTAAATTTTATCAGATCTCTTATTGTTATACTTATTTCTCAGGTCCTTATTTTGTCATTCAGTCATATACATGAAACCTCTATCTCTCTCTGCTCCTTTTACTGCACATTCCCACACTCACCCCATTCGAAAGTCCTATGCTTCACCTTTACTGGGATACTTGCAGTCATCTTAAACCACAACATACTTCAAGAAATCATTTTCTTTTCTCCTGAAATATCTTCCCAAAGGATAATCATTTTATGAGTCCTCAAATATATTAATGGTAGTTGTCAGAGTTCCCAAGCATTAATATCTGTGAGAGAAAATACACCACCACAAGACTTGCCTTATACTAAAGATGGTATAGCAGCATTGGGAGGCCAGAGTGCTTGTCAGAAGTAGTCCCTACTCCCTATATTATCGAACATACAAGGAGACTGTGCTGCCTATCTACTACATCTGAGCAGAGGGTCTAGGTCCACATCATACATGGTCCTTGGTTGGTGCATCAGTCTCTGTATTATAGTGTGGTCATCCTGCATTGTGAGGCTAGTATCTGCTTGTGAGTGAGTATATACCATGCGTGTCTTTCTGGGTCTGGGTTACTTTACTCGGGATGATTGTCTCTAGTTCCATCCATTTGCCTGCAAATTTCAAGATTTCCTTGTTTTTGATAGCTGAGTAGTATTCAATTGTGTAAATGTACCACAATTTCTTTATCCATTCTTTGGTTGAGGGACATCTATGTTGTTTCCAGATTCTTGCTATTACTAATAAGGCTGCTATGAACATAGTTGAGTAAATGTCCTTGTGTGGTGTAGCATCTTTCAGGTATATGCCCCAGAGTGGTATTGTTGGTTCTTGAGTTAGTACTATTTCCAGTTTCTGAAGATAGCACCAGATTGATTTCCAAAGTGGTTGTACAAATGTTCACTCCCTCCAGCAATGTAGTAGTGTTCTCTTTTTTCCACATCTTCACCAACATGTGCTGTCACTTGAATTTTTGATATCAGCCATTCTGTTCAGTGTAAGATGGAATTTCAGAGCCATTTTGATTTGTAGTTCCCTGATGACTAGGGATGTTGTGTATTTCTTTAAGTGTTTCTTAGCCATTTGATATTCCTCTGATGAAAATTCTCTGTTTAACTCCGTACCCTATATTTTAATTGGGATACTTGGCTTGGTGGCATTTAATTTCTTGGGTTCTTTATATATTTTGGATATTAGTACTTTGCCAGATATAGGGTTGTTGAAATTTTTCTCCCAGTCTGTAGGGTATAGTTTTGTTCTATTGACTGTTTCCTTTGCCTTACAGAAGCTTTTCAGTTTCATGAGGTACCATTTATTAATTGTTTATCTTAGAGGCTGAACTCTTGGAGTTCTGTTCAGAAAGTTGTCTCCTGTGCCAGTAAGTACAAGGCTCTTCCACACTCTTTTCTTTTAACAGATTTAGAGTGTCCAGTTTTTAGTTGAGCTCATCAACTCAATTATAATATAATGTTTACTTCCAATACTTTGAAAGTGCTATTGCAGGTTGTTTAGGATAATTAAATAATACAATCTAATTGTTAGTTGATCAAATCATGGTCAGGTCAATTACTACCCTATATTTATCACAAGACTATACATCCTTTGTTTAACAGACAGATATGATTCTATAGATAGATAAGGTAAAATAGATAAGGTCTTCAAAATCCTCAGAGACCTACAGAATATGGAATTTAAAGATGTTTTTATTATTATTATAAAGATTCATTGACAATGAGGCTGGATAACTCATGGCAAAACCCAGCCTACCTCAAAGAGGATGATAAGCATCAAAGAACCTCCTTATGGAGATCATTTCAAATGCGGTAAACAATGCACTGCACAAAATATCCATGTTTCTACCACAGACAGAATTCTGCCTAAAAAATGGCAAGCTTGGATGCAGGCAGATTTGATGGCCAAACTCTGCCAAGACAGAGTAAGCAAGTCCTCAACAGGTTCTGCCTCACAAATATACATCACATGTACTGGCTCAGAAGACTGAAGAAGATGTTCCAACATTATAGTTTTCGGTGACTGTTCAGGCAGCAAACTGTCTCTGTCATTTTTTCATTATGGAAGGTGGTAACCTGCACTTCTGGTTCACTCAGCTAATTAAGTTTTATTCCTTCTCAAGTCTCTGATGGGGTTGAGATCAGACAGTTTAGTCTTACAACTAAGCTTAGTTGGTTAGGGGTTAAGATGATTTTAGATCTAGATGTTTTAAGAGATGAGATATGATAGATATTTATTTTCATTTAGAATTTTAGACTCAACAAATTAGGAAAGATGTTTATTTTAAGTTTGCCAAATACTAATAGCCAAATTATTATTAATGTAACACATATATAATTCCTCATTGTTTCATGGTTATTCTTGCTATATGTAGTGTATTTTCTTCATGTGTAAAAATAAAATAAAATAAATTCTAAAAACTGATGGTACAGCAGTGGTATATAAGCTTGATAGCTACTTGTCCTAACATATGTCATAAACCCAAGAAGGTACTGACCTATGGATGCTGATAGTCTGTAAAAGATAAGGCTAAGGTGCTACCTTACAGATGATAGCCTACTGAGATATAGCATGATATTACAAGACACAAAATGTGCTATAAACAAAGAATCCTTATATTGTGATATGTAGTTATTTATTTTTGTGTGATCCTAGTATTTAGAATATGTGAGGCCAAGAAGGAACTCATATAACTAAGAGTGATAGCATTTGGACACTGTTAAGACCTATCCTTGTTCTCAAAACTCTGTACTGTGCAAATTTAATAGTTTTAGTTTACAGAAGAGAAATCTTTACACAACAGCACACAGTACCATCAAATATTAAACTATGTCTTCTTCTCTGCCAGTTGAGGCCCAGTGTGCAAAGAATATAATAGACAGAGAAAGCTTTCATTCTCCTGATAGGTTTCACAGAGCCTGATGTTTAAGATGAATATACAGCTGTTATTTCACAAGGGAAATAAGAGAGTGCATTTTGGCATCTAGGTGATGCACTTGTATCTATCTCTTTTTCTCCCTGCCTTTCTCTCCTGATTGATGTTGATAATAAATGAACAAATGCAGTTCAGTTCTAAGCTGATATACTCTTTAGAGTGCATTACCTAGCTCAAGACAAGGTTCCTATACTCAAACTACTTACTACAATTTGAGATGACTCTCAAGTGATATTCTATCTTTTGTTTTCATATGAAGTCAGGGGAGGATTTTCCTGACTATGTCCCAAACTCAACATCTTTCTGTTCCTAGACAAATTTCATTTATTTCTCCATTGATGTTACTTTTAAAGAGTGTTCACCAATATCCACTACATGTTTGTACAATACTTTTATTTATCTATTTAGTATCCACATAATGTAAATTTTGGGGTATATTATTTGGATCTGACCCGATTTTCTTTACCAATGTACCATCAGAACCAAGAAGAAGAAAGCTTCAAATAAAAAATAAATTATTCTCTTTCTTCCACATGACACCTCAAAATGGCTTGAGTTGGTGAGATTGAACTGCAATAAGGATTTAGAATGATCTATGACTTAACAGGGAAGTTTGATGAGACAGAGTCAGAGAGTAGATGACTCATATGGAAGAATATGGAATTTTCTCAGACTTGAAAGTTTTCACTTTTAAATCAGTGTCTTCTTCTATAGTACCAACTGGCTTTAAACTCATGATCCTTCTTCCTTTTCTTTCTCCATAGTACTGATGTGCTACCATGCCTGATAATTAGAAGACTCTCTTTACAAAATGTTACAACTGATTTTAGTTCAGTGAAAGTACAGTACCTTTGGATACCATCAAAGTATGAATAGACTTTCCTAAAATTTTTCTTTAGTGCCTTAACACAATTTTACATTTCTTCTGAATATTTTGAATTTTGTCAGGTATGAATAAATGTGGGAAGGATTGCCTTCATTTATTATATAACACTGTAGAAAAATCTCAATAATTTAATGAAATATATAGATATTTATATAAATGTACATAGAAAAATTCATTAACAATGTTTTAACAAATTTGGTAAATTTTTGTATCTCTAAATTATAAACATACATAGATCACAAAAGTAATTGTGATATGTTTTCCAGATCCTGTAATATTTATAGAAGTTAAATAATAATTGCTCACTAGTTTCAATAAATATGTTTAATTTTAAAATATTCTAGTGTAAATTCTCTATTTCTATTAAAACCTATTCTTTTCCAGTATGTAATGAGTCAACTTACCTTCTGAATCATATAAAGGCAGTGTTATTAGGGTTCTGATTAGTTTCTTTTTATAGAAATGTCTTTTATGGTTAATAGATCTGGGCACTGATAAATATATGAAAGTAATTGATTCAGCCTTTAGTGTGTGTTACATTAAATCACTTGAAAGAGTATTAGTACATTTCCTTTAGTGACACATAATTTCTTTTGGATGAGATATTTCATATGGAAATTTCTCTTTTACCAACATCATATTAAACAATTGTAAAAACCAGGGATGACATATCATACATATATATGTATTCTGTGGTTTAAAAATTTCTGGAAACAACCTAGATGCTCCTCAACTGAAGAATGGATAAAGAAACTATGGAATATTTGCATAATGGAATACTATTCAGCTATCAAAAACAAAGAAATCTTTAAATTTGTAGGCAAATGGAAGGAACTATAGACAATCATCCTGAGTGAGAACCCAGAACCAGAAAGACATGTTCAGTATATACTCACTAACAAGTGGATGTTAGCCCAACATAGATGTCCTATGAGAGACTCCATCCAGTGGAGGATCTGGACAGATACTGAGACTCAAAGCCTGATTCCTGGTTATGAACTGCAAATTGTATGGAAGATATGGGGCATGGAAGGACAGGGGAGGGGTGTTTTAGAAGCTCCACAAAGAGACTATCAAGGCTGATGGATATTTGCCCTGGGAGGCCTCCATGAACTGATGTATCAACCAAGGACATTGCAAATAGAGAACCTACACACCCCTGTTCAGATATAGCCAATGGACAGCTCAATCTCCACATGAAGAAGGGGAGGGGAGAATAACAGACTGCTTCTGACATGAACTGTGATGCCCATTATTTGATCATTGCCCCTTTGAGGAAAACCTCTGTGGTAACACAGAAGAAGAGGATGCAGGCTATCCAGAAGAGACCTGATAGGATGTGGTCAGATGATGGAGGAGGAGGACCCCACTAATCAGATGTCTATGGGAGGAGAATGGGGCAAAAGAGGGATGGAGGATGGGAACAGGAAGATAAAAGTAGGGGATTACAATTGAGATGTAATATAAATTTAAAAATATCTATTAAAGAGAGGTGCTATGCATTTTTATGACAATAAGCATCTTAATAACTTAGAGAGTCTGGAGTAGATTTAATACTTATGTGTTGTTTGGAGATATTATAATTTTTACACTAACAATACCAAATATTCTTATTCCTTTCAATTTGGAAAAAAGAAAAAACAAACAAAAACAAAACAAATAACCTTACCTGTTCTAACTTGTCACTTTTATATATGTATAAAAATAAAATGAAATGGAGCCATTTTCTTTTAAAAGCCTAATGCTCTATAATTGCCCATTATAAAGGCAAACAAGCTAGCCTAGATATCAAATGATTTTTGGTTGGCTTACATCAAATCAATATTAGAGTTAAAACACTTGATCATTCTTGATGACATCATAGTAATTTGTGAGCAGATGGCTATTGCACCAATCATGGAAATACCCATAGTACTCAAATTAAACATGCCCGATGTGTGACTAATTTGGAACTAGAGCACAGACTGATGACAACATTTAAATGATCGGTATCTGCAAGCATCACCTAAGTTTCTACAGGCTTGCTTGACTTTATAGTTTACCACAAACATGATAACAATTTATGAAATATTCTAGTATTATTATAAAATCTTCACACTTATGGATTATTGGTTGAAATTTGAATCAAGAGTGAACCCAGAAAATAATGCAGAGGGTAAAAATTAATAATGCTTTACTAAATACAGTTTAGGTGAAAACATAATTCCAATGCCTGACCCAGGGAGTAAGTACACTGCAAAAAGTTGCAATTTAAGGAATTACCTTATTTGTAACTACTTTTATTTTTTTAACTAATTCTAGAGTTCATTGAAGAGTCATCAAAAAGCAAAGCAAAACAAAAAAGACTGATCAAAATTTTAAGTGTAATTTTGGAAATCAATTCTTTTCTATTTAAATAAATCATTAGTGTGTCTCTGTGGATTGAATGAAGAACTCTTTCTAAGGCATAAATAAATAGGTATGTAGACAAAATACCTAGAAGGGTATTTGAAATTTCCTTCTTTACATATAACAATGTCAAACTTCAATGCCTACTTCAAAGAGAACATTTTACTGTGTTATTCAAAGGTACCATGGTAATATTTATATAACTTCTTTGGGGTATCTAATCTTTATTTATTTATGTTTCAAAAGTCTCAGTAACATCAGAATTTCATCATAGAGATTATGCCATTTCTTCTTATTTGTAGTTTTAATATTGACAGTTTGATATCATTTTTTTTTTTGTTTTTTTGAAGGATGCTCATACTCATTGTTTTGTCATATTCACTATCAATGCCTGAATGCTTTTCTACAAAATCTTTCTTGTCACTCAAGAATTATGATACATACTTATTTTCTTAGTTAAGATTAACTGTAAACTTGACATAGCCTAGTATCATCTGAAAAAAGAGTCTTAATTTAGTAATTTTTACACGTTGGCTATGGGCATGTCTATAAAAATTGTTTTCATTATTGATAGAGAAGAGGCAATCCTACTATGGGTGACATCATACCTGGATTAGGTGTTCCTAGAATGACTAAGCATAACTAACCATCAAGCAGAGAGTAAGCCAGCCAGTACACAGAATTCCTTGATGACCTTGGGTTCCAATCCTGACATACGTCAAAGATGGATTATGTTAACCACTTTACCCCAGTGGTGTTTTGAATGACAGATGTACAACATAAACATAGGCTTGGGTATTTGCAAGCTGGGTTCCTAGTTGCTTGGGTCTGTTTAGAGAAGTCATAGGGAGTGGCAGCCTTACTAGAGAAACTGCATCACAGCAACTTGTTTTTGAAATAATTTTTATTTTTATATATACTACATTATTACACACATATAAAATAAACTACACACAGAAATCAATATCTATCATATCTCATGTCTATCTATTTAAAACATCTATCTAGACCTAAAAACATCTTAAGTCCTAAACAACTAAACTTAGTTGTAAAACTATCTGGTCTTCAACAACATCAGAGACTTTAGATGGAATAAAATTAATTACCTGAGTAAACAGGCAGTGCAGGTTAGCAGCTTCCAAAGTGAAAAAAAAGACAGAGACAGTTTGTTGCCTTAACAGTCACAGAAAACTCTCTATAACTTTGGAGCATCATCTTTAGCCTTCTGGCCCTGTACATCTGACAGACATAATGAGGAACTATTGAATATTTGCTTACCCTGTCTTGGCAGAGTTTGGGCATCGACTCTGCCTGCATCCAAGGTTGCCCAATTTTTTAGGCAGATTTCTGTCAGTGGCTGAAATGAGGACACTTTGCCCAGTAGCTGGTTTTCCCCATTTGAAGTCATCTCCATAAGGAGGTTCTTTGATGCTCAACATCTTCTTTGAATAAGGCTAGGTATTGCCAGGAGTTAACCTGTCTTGTTGTCAATGAATCTTTAAAATAGTAAGAACATCTTTAAATGCTATATTCTCTGAAGTTTTTGAAGACCTTATCTATTTTACCTTATCTATCTATAGAATCATATCTATCTGTTAAACCTAGGATGTATATTCTTGTAATATTAATAGACTAGTAAGAGTTTTATAGACTTACTGGGTTTGGTGGTGCATGCCTGTAATCCTAGCATTCTGGGAGACAGAGGCAGGTGGAGCGTAGTGAGTTTAAGGCAGCTTAATCTACAAAATGAGTTCAGGAAATTCAAAGCTACACAGAGAAATCCTGTCTCAAAAAAAAAAAAAAAAGACTTTATAGACTTAAACTACTTTCAATCCATTTTCTCTTTTTCCTCCTTTCAGTTAGTGATGTCATCATTTAGCTTCTTTTCCAGCTAACTGTTGCCATACTTTCCCTGTCATTACACCCTGAAAACATAGACATAATAAACTCTTTCTTCCATATGTTGCCTTAGTATTTTATCATAGCACCAAAAATGTTATTAAATACAGAAGTTGGTACAAGCATGTTGTCTGTTGCTGTAGAGAGCCATAACATGTCAAATTTATTTTTAGAAAGGATATGAAGGATTTTGAGACTTTGGTCTAGAAAAGCAGTTGAACAAAGACTGTAAGCATAGCTTAAGAAGATTCTTTAGGAAGAGTCTGGAAGTCAGTAATGTGCAAAGAAGTGTGGAATAAGTGAGGCTCGGTTCAAGAGGTTTCAAAGGTAAATATATTAACAACCTGGTTAGAGGCCATTTCTGATATTTTGTCAAAGAATCTGCCTGCTTTTTTCCTTGTCCTAAGAATACCTTTGAAGTTAAATTGTAAAGTAATTTACTAATTTCTTGGACAGAGGCAAATTCAAGATACTATGAGGTTAAATCTGTGACATTGTTGCTACTGAAAACATTTATGCAGGTTTGTAGTGAAAAAGAGAAAGTGAGGAAGAAATAAAACAAAATACATATTTTGTTAGGATGCTTAATCTACATCCATGGCATATGATGGAAGAGAGACTTATATTAGCACCGTGAAGAGGAGACTTGCTCTGTATTAAACAAAAAGTGCCATCAGGGCAATGCCCCACACAGATAAGTTTGCACCTCATGAAAGAAAAACGTTTAAGAAATTTTCTGCTCCTAGGAGACACTGTAATCAAAAGCTGATAATAGAGTTCAAAGGACCAACATTCCATCTTAAGTTGGCACCAGGATCTGGTAGTGTAATCCATGTGCTTCTGGAGTGTGTGTGTGTGTGTGTGTGTGTGTGTATGTAGTCAGTAAAACCTACTGACTAATTTTGTATTATTCATCTTTACATGTTTTTAGAGATGACTACTTAGAATTAGATAACATACCTGTGGTCTCATACCTGCAAGAAAACTGATTCACAAAGTGCATGATTGAGTGACATCTAAATTATTCATACTCGACTAATCTGCTCCCCCTACTCATTGTTTGCAGCCTGAGGGCCAAAGCAAAAGTCACTCTTGGATGAATAAGATCTATCCAAACACATATGCCAAATTATTGTAGAATAATGTTCTTCTTCCTTACTTGCCTACTACTAAGGATGTCTCAAATTGTGGGGTCTTTATTGCCATGGCTGTGGTTTTAATGATGAATGTCAGCAGTAGCTGATTTGTCTACATTACTCTTCTAAAGAGATCTGCATAGCTGAGTAGTATTCCAAAGTGTAAATGTATCACAGTTTCTTTATCCATTCTTCTACTGAGGGACACTTAGGCTCTTTCCAGGTTCTGGCTATTATGAATACGGCTGCTATAAACATATGTCCTTGTTGTGTGGTGGAGCATCTTCTGGGTATATTACAAGGAGTGGAATAGCTGGGTTTTGAGGAAGCCCTATTCCCAGTTTTCTGAGATAGCACCAGATAGATTTCCAAAGTGGTTGTACTAGTTTGTATCCCCACCAGCAATGAAGGAGTGTTCCTCTCTCTCCACATCCTCGCCAGCATGTGGTGTCTCTTGAATCTTTCTCTTAGCCATTCTGATGGGTGTAAGATGGAATCTCAGAGTTGTTTTGACTTGCATTTCCCTGATGACTAAGGATGTTAAGCATTTCTTTAAGGGTTTCTCAGCCATTAGATATTCCTATGTTGA
This sequence comes from Acomys russatus, assembly GCF_903995435.1. Classification (NCBI taxonomy): domain Eukaryota; kingdom Metazoa; phylum Chordata; class Mammalia; order Rodentia; family Muridae; genus Acomys; species Acomys russatus. The sequence continues at coordinate 115,514,240 of NC_067169.1, read as the reverse complement.
GAATTCTCTCTTTAGTTCTGAGCCCTATTTCTCAATTGGGTTATTTGGTTTGGTGATGTTTAATTTCTTGAGTTTTTTTTTATATATTTTGGATATTAGCCTTTTGTCAGATGTAAGGTTGGTGAAGATCTTTTCCCAGTCTGTGGCTGTCACTTTGTTCTGTTGACAGTGTTTACTGCCTTATAGAAGCCTCATGAAGTCCTATTTATTATTTGTTGACCTTAAGGCCTGGGTTGTTGGTGTTCTCAGATCTAGCCAATGGACAGGACATTCTCCACACTTGAGTGGAGAGTGGGGACTGACTTTCACATGAACTCTAGTGCTCCATATTTGACCACATCCTCTTGATTGAGAGTCCTGGTGGCACTCAGAGGAAGGATAGCAGGCTACCAATAAGAGACTTGATACCCTATGAGCATATACAGGAGGAGGAGGTCCCCCTCAGTCACTGTCATAGGGGAGGGGAGTAAGGGGAAAATGGGAGAGAGGGAGGAATGGGAGGATACAGGGGTGGAATAACAATTGAGATGTAATATGAAAAAATTAATAAAACATATATTTAAAAAAATAGATCTGCAACCTCTAATTTTAACAAGAATTTTCCTGATCTAGTAAGGAGTTGTTCCAAAATGCTTCCTGTCATTAAAAAAAAATAAGATGGTAAGGAAAATAGACTTTAATCTTTCTCTGCTAATAGGTGAATTTAGACATGTTTATAAACTACTGACTTAGCATGCTTGACTAAGGAGTTTCCCTTTATTTGGCCTTTCTATTGGCCCTTTAAGCTTCAAATTTGAGTAGGACTAATTTCTGGTAAAGAGAAGACTTCTAAGATGTCAGAAACCTGTTTTCTACTTTACACTGGCATGCTAGATGCACTCCTAAATCAACTGGGCTTCAAAATAAAATTCTCACACTACTTCAAAGGAATAAGAGAGGCAGTATCCTTCCTTGATGTAAAATTTCTTGTGATATCCCATTACTATCTGGACTGATGTTTAAATGAATAGAAACTTTTATTTGGTTGGAGTGTAGAAATTTGTCCTGGTAACCTGCCTGGAAATCTTTCTCTCAATTATAAAGTTATGAACCATCAACAAAGAGAGCAAAGCCAGAATCTAGAAATGAAACTTCACCAAATTCAAGACAGGACATGACTATAATTTGAGAGGTCATTCAGTGACTAGATTATGGCTTTTCATAATTCTACATAGTGAAAAGAAGAAAGAAGAAAAAAACCATGTCATCATAAATAGCATTAGAGTTGAAAAAAGTTGGGTGCTTTTAGTCAAAAGAAGGAGTTGGACAACATAGAATATACCAATAATACAGGTATAATCCAGCACATACTTTTGGTTTGGGACAATTTTTACATATTGTGGCTGTTAATATGTAGGGCAGAAAAACTTCAGCTAAAAGGTCTAGTATGAACCTAATGCATTTAGTAGGCTTTTGATCTGTCAAACTTTTGGTAAAGGATGAGAGAAATGGAAAATGAGAAAAATGAGAAATAATATAAGAGCTTCAGAGTAGAGGCAGAAAAATTGAGACTTTTATGGACTTAGCTGCTTTTATAGAGGATAAATCTCATAGCAAGGATTTAATCACAATTTTCATAGTCTCTCTATATAAAGAACATGTTACAGCATAAAAATGAGCAAACAACACATATTAGTCAACTATTGATTTTCTATTAATTTTAAAGATTAATTTCAGAAGTTCTTGATGCAGTCTTAAGCCAATATTTTATACCTCAATGAAGAAAATAAACCATAGAAAATATTTATATTATATTTGTCTCTGGAAACACTGTCCTTCGTAAGTTATAGTGTGGTTAAGGGTTTCAAGGAGAGAGACGAATCCTAGGAAGAGGAAGAGAAAGACCAGGAGAAAGATCTGAAGAGGAGAGGAAGGCCACCATGGGCTAGATAGAGGAGAAGCACATGGCTGGTGTGGATGGGGAATTCAGCCCAGATGAAGAACATTAACACGTATTTGGGATTATGGGTGGGAAGTAGCTTGATAGAAATTGGTAGAAACAGATGGCATGAGATCGGGGCAGGTACCTACCCCATTATGAGAGGTAATTTAGAGGATTGATATCTGCCCTGCCCCAGGTTAACTAAGGCTATTTTAAAATATAACAAGTGTCAGTATCTTAATTGATTGTTAGCCAGGCATACTGATCGTATTAATAATACAGATAAATTAAGAACAACAGGGTGGGTCAGAGGTTGTGCCAGGCAGTGGTTGGACATTCCCTCAATCTCTGCAGGGAACATTTTTGGTAGCAACCAATCAAGGACCATGCATGGGCTGAACCTGGGCCCCTTATGCAGATGAAACAGATGGGTAGCTCAATTTTCATGTGATTCCCTTAGTATGGGGAGCAAGGGATGTCTCTGATGTAGACTCTATTGCCTGGTTTTTAATCACTTATTCTTTGGCAGGGCTGCCTCACCAGTCCACAGAGAGAGAAGATGTGCTCAGTTCTGATTTGACTTGATAAGGTGGGGTATGATGGTGGTGGTGGTGCTCCCTCTATCTGAGGAATAGGGGATGGGAGATGAGGGAAGATAAAAGGAGGGTGGGATGGCACGGTAAAGAAGGGAGAGGACTATTATTGGTCTGTAAACTGAACAAATAAATAATAAGAAACACACACAGAGAAAAGTGACAAGTCAAACTGAATAAATAAATAAATAAATAAATAAATAAATAAATGTAAATAAATAGAAACAACTATGTAGGTTAAATGACAAAATAGGGGATGTGGCAAGCACACTTTGTTGCATTTGACTAGCACTAATTTTGTGATTCCCTCTGGTTCTTGCCCAGAAGGGAAAAAAAATCAACCTTGAGTGTAATAAATCTTCACTAATGAGAGAAAATTAATTAGCATGTTCTCAATGAAAAACCTGTCAAAGGCAAAGTTTCTGTGTGTATGCATGTGCATGCACACATGCATGCCCACAAGCACAAATATGTCCGTAAAATTGCATTATACTATTAAACATTTTATAGGAAAAATTTGAACAGAGGTAGGAGACAAGGATATTAAAATGTAGTTTTTCTGAAAACATAAAATATTAAGTTTATATGAGATCTTTGACTAATATGTTAATGAGCTTTTGTATGATTTAGTGAAAGAAATAATGTGTAATCATGTCAAAGAAATATTACATAAATTAAACATAGAATGTTACTATCTAGATCATATTCCAATAATTAGATGTTCTTTGCTGTATTTTAATTCATAAACTATCTGGAGAACTAGTTTCATGGATGAATTTACTGAAGGATCTGTAAATGTCTGAACAGGAGAGTAATTAAGAGAATTCACCAGGCACTATCTTTGCTTAATGGCAAAATTCCATAAACGAATTCAGTATCAGATGGAGTCCTGGAATTAAAAAAAAAATGGTCAAGAGCAAAATAAATCCAAGGACGTAACTCTAAAATCATAGATGGCAAAAGCAAAAGCATGTAAATGCGATTCTATCAAGCTAAAACTAAAACCTCACAGAACTTCCATGTACCAAAGGAAATGGTCAACAGTTTAAGAAGACAACACATAGGAATGGAGAAAATATTTGCAAACCATATATCTGATAAGTGATAAACATACGAGAATTGTAATTCTCAATAGAAACAATAAAAGCAGCTGTTTCAAAGATGGACAAAATATTTGAATGGGCATTTAAAAATGTATAAATAGAAAGATACAATGAATATATGAGAAAATATGTAATAACCCTGTCAGTAACCATCAGAGAAATTAAAATTTATTGACACTGCAATGTCACATTAACCTCTTTGGAAGGCATTATAAAAAGAAAACTAAAAACTAAAGCAAGCATACTTAGAAACATAATAGTATTGGCAAAGATGTAGAGAAATTTGGTCCTTGGGTACTATTGGCAAGGATATAAATTGATAACAATTGTATGAAAAGAAACACAAAATATTTTATAGGAAATAAAGATATAATGAATATATGATGTAGCATTAATACGTCTATCAATATTTTTAGAACTTCTTTCATGTTATGCTCATTATAGCATTATAATATCCAAGATGTGGAAAAACACAGATGCATATTGAAAGATTGATATGTAAGAAAACTACGGCGTATTTCTATGGGGTAAATGTCAATATACATTAAAACAAAGGATATATCATTTGCAACAATATAGCTGACTCTATTAGACACTGTATCTAAAGATACAGAGCAAATTCAGAAACACAAATATGAAAGAATCTCAGAAGAGTTATCCAGATGAGTCTAGTTCAAGAAACAAAAATTAGAATGGTGATTTCCTGCGGTTTTTGCAAAAAGAATAAGAAGAGCTGTTTAATGAGTATAGGCTTTTTAAATTTTTTTCAAAATGAGCTAGCTCTGTAATTTCTGGAGTTTGGTCACATGTATGCTTAATGCTAATGAATGCTACTCTTTGGAAATATTTAAAATATAAAACTTCATATTACATGGTTTCTCACATAGAGACTATCTCTCTTTTATATTTATTAAGTCATAAATTACTCATGGCTAATTCCCGATAGCTTATTTTCCCTCTGCATAAGTCAAGTAATCCTTAGGCAACTTCTATACATTAAGAAAGTTACATTGGCCCCAGCCTACAATCTGGAAGTTGAATTTTCACATGAACTTTAGATTTCTTATACCCATCATGAATTCATTATTTGAAAAAAAAAACTTTAGGAAACCGCAAGTAATACAATTCTAAGTCAAACATCTCTACTTTATGGAATATAACATTACACTGTAGTAGGAAAAATATAATATTGAACTATGTAATATTCTGAAAGAGTAGGTTTAAGAATACCTGCATAGGTTGACAGACATTATGTGGATTTAGTAGGCTGTTTAACATAGTTCTTTCCACAAAGAGTTGATATGGCATAGGTGTCCATCACATCATAATGGCCTTGTAATTTTTTTCTGATTATAGTTATGGTCATGATACATTATCAATCAGAAAATATTACTTTTTAAATATCACATTGATTCATCATATTTGGTATGTGTAAGTAAAGAAATATGAATTTTAATATCCAGAGAGGCACTATAATATTGTAATTGGTTGACTATAATTTGCAGTAACTGAGTATCTTAAATACAGGAACAATATGTTTAAACATATAAGTTTGATTTAGTATGAAGTGACTTTCACATAAACTTCCACTTTAAGAAGGCAACTTCCCATGGATTGTCCTGGTAGCTTTTATAGCTCAGGGAACATATGGGTAGGATTGAATTCTAATATTTGTATTGCATTTGCTACAGTTGTCCTTGAAACAATATGCTCTCTAGTTCAAGAAGAATCTTTATTGTATATATTTAAAACTAGGAATAAAATATTATATATTTGCACTTATCATTTTGTCTATTGCTTCTATACCAAAAGTCAAAATAATCTGACATTCTAGTTTGTGAATCGTTATGTAGATCTCTGCCCTTTATGCCACGGTAGTCAAATTTGAGGACAATTTCAAAAGAAAATGTTTTTTTTTCTCGTGTAATATATGTTTGAACTAAATTAACATAAGGATTCTAGTATTACAATCTTTAAATGGGTAAGATGGTCTTGTACCATTAGAATGAGGTCAAGGATGTTTAATTAATCAGTGGAATGATAAAACCACAGACAACCTTTTAATAAAATAAAATGTTAAAGTTCTTATTATCTTTTTCTTGCCTACTTAAGGGATTTTTGTGGACTAGTATGAATAGGTGCACCTTCTGCAAATAGTTATTAGCAAAATATAATCAAATCAAAGTAACAAAGATAACGCTCCCTTAGACTATTCATTACTAGTTATGACATATGTATTGTACTTACTTTTGATACACTTCAACAGCTTATAATATTGTGTATTCAAATGCCTCACAATCAGCAACTACCTTTTACTAGCTTTATTGACAATATTTTCATGCTATAAAATCCACCCATTTAAAATATACCATTTACTGACTATTAATAAGTTTACAGTCATGCAAGCACTCAGAGGAAGGACAGCAGGTTACTGAGAAGAGACTTGATTCCTTGTGTCTGTTTGTGTCAATTCCTGTTTTTCCTTTCAGTCCTCAGCAAACACTAATCAGCTTTCTGTCTCGATGTATTTTCCTGTAAGTTGGGTTGTTATATATGGAATTCAGCAGCTGGCATGTTTCATTTATGATCTTTTTCAGGGTTCTTCTGAGATGTAACATGCACTGTGATTTATTTTACAGGCCTATTTTCATTTTGCTTAATTCTTCAACAACCAATTAACATTGGCTTACTATGCACTTATTATTTATTACAAAAGCAATGCTGCTGTGGACATTTGTGGTTTCATAGTAGAACTTTCTTCAATTCGTGTGAAATATTTTCAAATAGTGGAAACAACAATTGTTTGACCATATATAGTATATGCTTAGTTTTTAAGCTACTAGTTCAAACTGCCTGAGAGTCATTCTTAAGCAACTAACTGAAACATTTATGACTATGAATTACTGAGCATCATTTTTCAAATATTGCCATAACCTAGTAGAATAGACTTTCTAACTTTTTTTTATTAATTTATTCTTGTTACATCTCAATGTTTATCCCATCCCTTGTATCCTCCCATTCCTCCACCTCCCCATTTTCCCATTATTCCCCTCCCCTATGACTGTTCCTGGGGGGATTACCTCCCCCTGTATATTCTCATATGGTATCAAGTCTCTTCTTGGCTACCTGCTGTCCTTCCTCTGAGTGCCACCAGGTCTTTCCCTCCAGGGGACATGGTCAAATGTGAGGCACCAGAGTACGTGAGAAAGTCGTATCACACTCTCCACTCAACTGTGGAGAATATTCTGTCCATTGGCTAAGATCTGGGAAGGGGTTTAAAGTTTACCTCCTGTATTGTCCTTGGCTGGTGCCTTAGTTTGAGCGGGACCCCTGGGCCCAAATCTGCCTATCATATTGTTCTACTTGTAGATTTCTAGGACCCTCTGGATCCTTTTATTTTGCTATTCTCCCATGCGTCTCTCATTTAGAGTCCCAATAGGATGCCTTTCCCTCTGTCCCAGTTTCCTGGTAAGTGAAGGCTTTCGTGGGACATGTCCCTTGGGCTAGTATGCAGATATAAGTGAGTATATACCATTTGATTCTTTCTGCTTCTGGGTTAACTCACTCATTATGATCATTTCTAGCTCAATCCATTTATCCACAATTTTCGGGAATTCCTTGTTTTTAATAGCTGAGTAGTATTCCATAGTGTATATGTACCACAGTTTCTTTATCCACTCTTCTATTGAGAGAAATGGGGCTTGGAAGTAAACAGAGAATTCTCAACAGAAGAGTATCAAATGGCTGAGAAACACTTAAAGAAATGCTCAACCTCCTTAGTCATCAGGGAAATGCAAATCAAAACAACTCTGAGATTCCATCTTACACCCATCAGAATGGCTAAGATCAAAAACTCAAGCGACACCACATGCTGGCGAGGATGTGGGGAGAGAGGAACACTCCTTCATTGCTGGTGGGAATGCAAACTAGTACAGCCACTTTGGAAATCTATCTGGTGCTATCTCAGAAAAATGGGAATAGGGCTTCCTCAAGACCCAGCTATTCCACTCCTTGGAATATACCCAGAAGATGCTCCAGCACACAACAAGAAAATTTGCTCAACCATGTTCATAGCAGCCTTATTCATAATAGCCAGAACATGGAAACAGACTCTCTAACTTTTGAGAGTCCTTGAAAGCACTGAAAACCCGTAAGACAGGTGGTAAAAGTATTTTTCCTAATATTTAATGTTGATGGTTAATATGAATATAACAACATTTTTCTAAAGTTTCATAATTCATAGAAAAATAAAATATACTTGCTAAGATGTAGCCTATGGACCACTCATTCTTCACTTGTGCGGGGGGCAGGATAGAGGACTGCCCCTAACATGTACTTTGGTGCCCGCAATGATCCAAAACCCCTTGTTGGAGAGGCCCTGTAGGAGCACAGTGGAAAGGGATTCAGGGTGTCCAGATGAGAACTCATATGCTGTGGTAAGACTTTGGGATAGGAGGACCACACCTCTCAGAGGTGTTAGGGAGGGGAATAGGGCAGAAGGAGGGAAGGTGGGAGCAGGAAGATAAGAGTGGGGGGATTACAATCATGATGCAACGTGAATTGATTATGCACACACACACACACACACACACACACACACACACACACACACAGAGAGAGAGAGAGAGAGAGAGAGATACACAAAGAGAATATCCTAAAACATTTCATTCCATTATTAATACCCAAACTACATTTAAGAACAAAATGATACTATTTTGAAAATATTTAACTCTTATTTGTTGGTAACATAGTATATTATATTTCCAGGAGTCAGATGTTCCTAAAGAGGCCAAACTGATGCTGTCAGGAAAGTAGAGAAGACTGCTAAACAACAGTGCTTAGATGCACTAGATGTTACAATCATTGGAGCAAATTTTAAGCTAATGATACCCAATGTTCCACCTTCAGAGATACTGAGGTAATTTTATATTACTTTCTATATGAACTGGCAATATATGTCTTTAAATCACTTCCTGTGTGTTTTCTAATATGCCATTAGAAGTGAAAGTGACTATAAAAGAAGATGTATCATACCCAATGTAGATTAATGAGACAGGTGTTTTATAATTATAGGATCACTTTTAATACTGCATCTTGAATGAAATCATTAGTTTATTTTTATAGACTAACTAAAACAATACAAATTATTTAATATCAGTGTGAAGTTTCTTTTAGTTATGTGGTAATTAAAATTACATTTTGCATTCTTGGTATATGATAGAGATCTTCTGTGATAATGTTTTATTTTTATTGAAGTCACTATGACTATCTTTTCTAGGTTATGTTGTCTTTCTTTATATGTCCTCTGATTTAGCCTCATATAGTACAGTATTTTTTGTCATGTTTATTCATATCACCATACTGATGCCTTCTATTACTTTATATTTATGAGATTATTTCACCTTCTTCATATTCCATCTTAAATGTACTAATATGAGATGCAATATGAGACAGAGTTCTTTGTTATAAAATATGATCCTTGGTCTGATTAAACCAATTTTAGACCTTGGTTTACTTAGTCAATTCTGCCAGTCCTTTTTTATTTTGCCTTGGCTTGTTACCAAAACAAAGAAAATGCAATTTTAAAACTCAAATGCATGTAAGCAATAGTAAAGGCAAGTTCATGAGTATATGAGCAGCACAAATTAAACTGGGTAGGTTGTAGGCTTTCAACTTTTCATTTCTACTTTGGAACAAAACAAAAACATGTTTATATCCACTGCAATAGGTAATTTTTAAGTGTTATGTACATGAATAAAACAAAGGTAATATTCTCTGTATCTTTAAGTCTGTCTCTGTCTCTCTGTCTGTCTCTGTCTCTGTATTCCCCCTCTCTCCTCTTTCTCCTAGCCTCAAACTATAAATCTGAGTTGATTAGGTGAACTTTCAAATAGTAACAGTAGGCAAATACCACCTCACATGCTGGGACCCTAGTAGTTACACAGTCCTTGAGGTTATATATCATAAAATTTCAGAATAACTGTCTCTCCCTGGGTGGCTAGTCTCTCATCTCTCAAGTTAGATTGGCTCAGTAGTTTAAACCTAGTGCCAGAAGCCTTGGCAGCAAGAGGGAAAGCCAGGTGGGCAAAGGGCCAGAATAAACCTCCTTCCGATTTTTTTTAAAATTTGGGCTGCTATCAATTGGAGTTGCCCAGTATTAGAATGGGTTTTTCCACAGCAATCAAAGTGATTGGGACAATACTTCAAATGATGCTTCATAATCAGGTTATTCTAGTATGTGACAAATTTACATTAAACCCAAATAGAACAAGGAGTTATTTTTTTTAAAGTAGAGATACTTTGTTTTACATTATGCTATTTCACTACAATATTTTATATTTGAGGAAATTTCAGTTTTCCTTCTTCTGACTAACTTTGTGGGCTAGTAATGTATATTTTTCTTGTAATTTTTTTGTTAATCTTTATGGTAGACACACAATTGGCTAATTGATTACTGTTTTCCAAGTTAAAAAAATAAATAAAAACTTGTGGCAAAGAAATATATGTATAAAATTACAACATTGTCATAATCATGCTAGTGCATTGTTTTGTGATAGATCTGAATTTCATATTCATTTATGTGACAATATTGAAAATCTATGCTGACAGAAAATGAAACATTTCTGCCATCCCTTAAATGTACCATGATGCCCTCAATGATTTTTCGTGCTATAGCTTCTCTGTATTTGTTATGTCTTATATCCTGAAAAATATTACATTGCATTTAGGTATGCATTTTTGTCGCTGTGTCATTCAGAAGACATTTGGGTTACTTTTATTCTATTGCTGCTGTGGATTATGCTTTTATAAACATTGGTGTGAAAATGTTTTTAAAAGATAATTTTATTCCTTCTTAAATCTCTGATGGGGTTGAAAACCAAATGGTTTAGTTTTACAATAAAGCTTAGTTGCTTAGGGGTTAAGATGTTTTTAGATATAGATAGACGTTTTAAGTTGATAAAAATGAGATTTGATAGATACTGATTTTCATTCAGAATTTTAGAAGCACCAAGATAGGAAAGATGTTTTCTTCAAGGCTGCCAAATACAAATAGCCAAAACACTATGAATGTAACATTTATATAATCCTGATTGTTTTGTGTTTCTTCTTGCTGTAGGTAGTTTATTGTATATACGTATAATAATATAAATTTATGTATAAAAAAGAAAAATTAAAATAAAATAATAAAAATGTTTTAAAAAGATCATTTCTTCAGTTCTTTTAGATATTGATGCACAGTGGGATTCTTGGGTTGTTTGGAAATACACTTTTCATTTTTAAATACTATCATACTATTTTCCATCATGGATATTATTAAAAATATACTTCAAGGTAGTAGGTTGACATGTGGATCCCTCCTTTTGATCATAGACATAAAAATTCTAAAATGTCTTCCAAGGAAAAAATGCCTTTTAAATCTCAATTCAATTTTACATAATAATCCATACTTTGAGCTTTTGAGTACTAACAGGCCAATTTCCTTCTATATCCACTTGATCAATTACTTTTAGCTTTCATTACTTATTAATCAACACCTTAACCAATTTTCCACTTCTGAGAGCAAGCATCACTTGGAATAGAATAGCAATAAATATCAATTTTATGTGTTGAACTTTTGAATTTCATAGGATAAGCAGGTCCTTCTCTTATAGGTGGGTTTCTAGATTCCTTTTAAATATTACTTTAGTGGATCTTATATCTTGACATATTTAGGAACAAATTTAGTAACATTAGAGCCCTTTTACTCCAGGCAATACTGTCTGTCAGAATAAACTTTATTATTTGATGATAAATTAAATTTTATTTTTGTTTTTGTTTTTTGTTTTACAATGTAATATCATGGACTTAGTTGAAATATCTTTTAGGATTCCCTTTTATTCTTTTTTGCTCTGAAAATATAAATGCAAATCAAAACAACTCTGAGATTCCATCTTACACTCATCAGATGGGCTAAGATCAAAGATTCAAGCAACACCACATGCTGGTGAGGATGTGGAGAGAGAGGAACACTCCTTCATTGCTGGTGGGAAAGCAAACTAGTTACAGCCACTTTGGAAATCTATCTGGTGCTATCTCAGAAAAATGGGAATAGGGCTTCCTCAAGACCCAGCTATTCCATTCCTTGGAATATACCCAGAAGATACTCCAGCACACAACAAGAAAATGGGCTCAACCATGTTCATAGCAGCCTTATTCACAATAGCCAGAACCTGGAAACAGTCTAAGTGTCCCTCAGTAGAAGAATGGATAAAGAAACTGTGGTACATTTACACTATGGAATACTACTCAGCTATTAGAAACAAGGAATTCCAGAAATGGATTAAACTAGAAATGATCATAATGAGTGAGTTAACCCAGAAGGAGAAAGACTCACATGGTATATACTTACCTATATCTGGACACAAGCCGAAGGGACATGTCACATGAAAATTGTCACTTACCAGGAAAGTGGGTCAGAGGGGAGGACATGCTAGTGGGACTCTAGGTGAGAGAAGTATGAGAGAATGGGGAAATAGAAGGATCCAGAGGGTCCCAGAAACCTACAAGAAGAACATTATGAAGGGTGGATCTGGGCCCAGGGGTCCTGCTCAAACTATGGCACCAGCCAAGGACAATACGGGTGGTAAACATCGAACCCCTACCCAGATCTAGCCAATGGAGAGGACATTCTCCACAGTTGAGTGGAGAGTGGGGTCTGACTTTCACACGAACTCTGGAGGGAGGAATTGGAAGATAAAAGGGATGGGATATCTATTGAGATGTCATATGAATAAATTAATAAAATATATAAAAAAGAAAAATATAAAAAGGAAAAAAGTAATAATGCTTCACTAGTTAATAAATTTTGCCATTACAAGAAAGTGAGTTGGTCCTCCCTTTTGTTAATTAACCAGGTGATATAAATATTTGGTTGTGCCAATGTTACAATACAATTTAATTAATTTGTCATAATTATTCTGACTATCTGATATTTTAATAACTTTTGGATATAAGTTAGAGGTAGATAGCACCAATTCATTTGTTCTCTTAAAGTCCTACTGTCAGACGACTGACCTTTACAATTTTTTCTGAGTTTATAATTTGATTACAGCAACTCTCCCTTTCCTTTCATACGTCCAAATACTCCATCAAACAACTCTATTTTTCTTTTTTATTGTTTGTAAAAATAGATCTTATGTTTACAACATCTATGATTATTATTATAATTATTCTTACCATTTTCCCTTAATTCCTCTAGCCATGATTTAATAGCCATGTAAGCTACTTTTAAAAATATTTTATAGAAAACAACATTCTAAGAAAACATAGATGGAGTGAGACTTTAGACATCAAAGACTACATCCATTTTCAAGCCCTTGTGTAAGATCAGTGATACCTAAGAAATGACTTAGTGTCTATTTTGAATCCCGTTTTTTTCACAAATGACAAAAAATCATTTTAATACCTGTTACACTACTTAACATATTCACATGCATTATACTTTTATATTGTTATTGGATATCTTTAGTAGCCACGTGTAGAATATGGATTCCTACTTAGGAGCTATCATGTGTGAATCAGTCACCTTTATGTTATAGATGATGATGTTGCAGAAAATATAATGTAAGTTATAAACTTAGAGTTTTAGGGAGAGAAATGGAGAAATGTAAAGTGTAAAGTTTAAACTTCATAGCTTCTTTGCATGGAAGGTAGGATCCTTTCTGTTTCATGTTTATCAAATGGAGTCTCAAAGAAATTGAATAAATTGTATAAGGTCTTTTGACTGACTTTGCTATGATAACATATGCTGGGGCTTGTATCTTAATAACAAATAATGTCTTAGAGCATATAGCATTTCATTTTATAATGTGTTTTTCAGGATTCACTAAACTTGTAGTGCAAGTTAATGTCACAGTAAACAGCTGCTGTGTTTGAAGTTAAATAAATCAGTGAGAAAGCTTCAATAAAAAGATGTAGCTTATTAGACTTAATCACTATTAAGATGTAAAGCAAATCTATTAATCAAAGCCTAATATTTTCTTTGATATACTTTACATCTTTCTGTCTACACATTGAAAATTTCTTAGCCACGTTTGCTTATTCAAACTGTTAAAAAGTAAGTTTCATATTGACTATTACATGTTATGCTCCAGAGCTTTGTGTTAAATTTACTTCTGACACATAATAAAAAAATTATCTTTCCTTTTTGGGGTGGTCATTGAATGCAGACTTTATTCTGTGATGAGTATCCCTACTGTAATAGTTACTACGAATTTGTAAAGATTATGTACAGTCATTAGTATAATGATGACTGATATCTATTCATCAATCTGATGAAACAGAGAGTTCATGCATTTGCTTCTTATCTATTGTGGGTAGATGTAAAAATATGTAGAAAAAAAGGCTGGAATTTTTATTTAAGATGATATCATATGTTCATTACTTAAAATTATCTGGTACAGATTCACAGATATTTCAGGTCAAATAGAAAATAAAGCAGTTATAAAAATAGATAGATGTTCTGAGAATAATGACAAAAATCAAGTACATGAAGTAGAAGTAAAGCATCTGGATCATTCATCAGGCTTGTGTTTTATAAGAATACAATTCATTATAGTAAAGGAAACAAAGAAAGAAAAATAGAAACAAATAAATAAATTACTAAGTTTGAAATGTCTCAGTTGGTATAGGGAACAAAATGATTTCTCACTGTGTTGAAGAAATAAACAAAGGCTATATAAATGAGCAAACACAGAGTTATTTATTCACACTTATAATGCAAGGTGTTAAGGTACTGTCAATTACATTTGGCAGAGATTCAAAGTCAGGCAGGGGAATGGGAATGCTTTCAAGTACAAAAATAAAGAAGGGCTCAGGTGTGTTATTCAGAACAAATTTGAATTAATAATCTTGATGCTTGTATGGTAAAAAGGGAACATACTAAGTGATTAGTATAAAAGGAAGATTTAGTTTTTTATTTTTATGCTGAGATAGGATAAGGGACAGACAGGGAAACTTCATCACTGATCAACTCTTTTCTATTTATTGTTAATTACTGTATGTTTTTGTTGTAGTGTTGCAAAGGATATGAATATTAGTTTGGTATATATGGTTTGCTAATTAATTTTTTTCAGTTCATCAAGGTAAAACAAATAGTAATATTTCCCAATATCCCATGACAACGATTGGAGAAAATGATTTAAATGACTTAGGAGAATGCTCTATACCTTGTTACTGAAGGAGGAGAAGACAACAAAGTATTACAGATTTCATTGGGTATGTTTTTGTTATTACCCAGTCATTATAGGCAAGGGCTTAAAGAAGTACTGTAGTCTACAGACAAGGTGGGGACTACATAATGTTGTCACATGAGATGACAGTGGAGTGGCCATACTCCATACAGATGGAGAAGAGAAAACCAAACACATAAAAAAACGAAAACAAAACAAAAACACAAACCTCTGAGATGAGAAATTCCTATACACATGAGAAGAATGAAAAATATAGGAGTAAATAGAAATCTGATGCTGAGAAATGAAGTCACTCAAAATATACAATAGTCCAACAAATGGCTTTATAATCAAGATGTTGGGGATAGAAAGCAGTGAAAGAGGAAAACATATAGAAGAGTAAGAAGAGTATTTTATGCAAATATACTAAACAAGGAGTTTTAGAATGATTTCACTTTTAAAAGTATAATTTAATTATATTTATCCTTCTTATTCCTCCTACCAATATCTGCTATATACCACTCTCTGCTCTTTAAACTTATGGCCTCTCTATTTTTTAATAACTGTTATTTCATGAACATGTGCTTATATATAACATACATATATTTCCAAAAATCATTTGTTGAATTTATATGTTACTTGTATGTATGTTTTCCCTACTGATGATTTGGCACTGGACAACCAATTGGTGTGCTCTTCCCTGAGAAAGATTACCTCTCTCACTGTCACCTTTCTTCAGTTGCCTATAGTTCTCTGTGTAAGGTTGAAGCCTTGTGATATTTTCCCTTATCCCTTTGGCATAGGATGTATCTACAAAACACCCTCGCACCTAAGACCCAAATATTATTGCAGAAGATGGAGTGGAAAGATGGTAAAAACCAAAATATCAAGGAATTTGCTTTGTGATTATGTTTTCTAGTAATGTCAAAAATTATACCTTAACCTCAACAACATGACTGTCAAAATGGGAGTTGAATGTAGAATAATACATTAAGTATCTTGTTCCCTCTCTTCAACCACTACCTCTGTATTTTCTATTTACCATTCTGAGTAATATTTGAGATCTCCCTGGATCCTCCTTGTTACTTATCTTCTTTGAATATCTGCATTGTAATATGGTTATCCTGTTCTATATAGCTAAAATTTACATATGCTTGAATACATACTATTTGTGTCTTTCTGGGTCTGAGTTACCTCACTCAGGATGATCTTTTCTAGTTTCATCCACTTGCCAGCAAATTCCAAGACTTAGTTGTTTTTAATAGCTGAATAGTATTCCATTGTGTAAATGTACGACAACAGGGGTCCAAGGCACATACCTAAACATAGTAAAAGTAATAGACAGCAAGGCTATAGTCAATATCACACTAAATGGGGAGAAACAAATCAATTCCACTGAAATCAGGGGCATGGCAAGGCTGTCCACTTTCTCCATTTCTCTTCAATATAGTATTTGAAGTCCTAACTAGAGCAATAAGACAGCTAAGAGAGATTAAGGGGATACAAATAGGAAAGGAAGAAGGTAAATTTCACTATTCGTAAATTATATGATGGTATACATCAATGACTCCCAAATTTCTACCAAGGAATTCCTAAAGCTGATAAAGACCTTCAGCAAAGTGGCTGCATAGAAAACAACTCAAAAAAAAAGTCAGCAGCCCTCCTGTATACTGACAAAAGGACCAAGAAAGAAATTAGTGAAATCATAGCCTTCACAATAGCCACAAATAATATAAAGTATCTTGGTGAAATGAATAGCTGAGCAAGTGAAAGACTTATATGAAAATATCTTCAAGTCTCTGCAGAAGGAAATTGAAGAAGACATCAGAATCAACATAGTAAAAATGACCATCTTACCAAATGCAATCTATAGATACAATTTAATCCTTATCAAAATATCTACATGATATTTTCAGAATTGGAAAGATCAATGCTCAATTGCATATGGAAAGACAAAAAAACTCAGATTAGCTATAACAATCCAGAGGAATCTTCATCCCTGATCTCAAACTGTCTTATAGACTAATAGTAATAAAATTTACTGGCATATAAACAGGACAGTTGATCAATGGAATTGAATTGAAGATCCAGAAATAAATTCACACACCCATGGTCATTTTATTTTTGACAAAGAAGCCAAAACCATACAATGGAAAAAAGATAGCGTCTTCAACAAATAGTGCTCTTCTAACTGGATGTCTACTTGTAAAAATGAAAATATATATACTAAATATATAACACTAGATCTGTTAGAAGAAAAAGTGGGAAAGAGCTTAGAACTCATTGGCACACTAGACAAATTCCTGAACAGAATACCAGCACCTCAGGTTCTAATATCAACAATTAATAAATGACACCTCATGAAATTGAAAAGTTTCTGTAAGGCAAAGGACACTGTCAACAGAACAAAGCGATAGGCTACAGACTGGAAAAAGATCTTCACCAGCCTTACATATGACAAAGGGCTAATATCTAAAACATATAAAGAACTCAAGAAAGTAAACACCACCAAACCAAATAATCAAATTAAAAATGAGGTACAGAGATAAACATAGAATTCTCATCAGAGGAATATCAAATGGCAAAGAAACACTTAGAGAAATGCTCAATGTCCCTAGTCATCAGGGAACTGCAAATAAAAATGACTCTGAGATTCTATCTTACATATACCAAAACGGCTAAGATCAAAAATTCAAGGGACAACACATGCTGGTGAGGATGTGGATAAAAGGGAACACTCCTCCACTGCTGGTGGGAGTGGAAACTTGTACAACCACTTAAGAAATCAATTTGACACTTTCTCAGTAATTGGGAATACTCCTACCTCAAGACCCAGCTATACCACTCCGGGGCATATGAAAGATGTATATAAGATGCTCCTTCATACAACAAGGACATTTTCTCAGCTATGTTCATAGCAGCTTCATGTGTAATAGTCAGAATCTCTTAACTACCTATATGTCCCTCAACCTTAAGAGAATGATGTCCCACTTCTCTTAAGTAGGGGTTGGATATGTTTTTGGTTGCTTTCTTGGGCTACGGATGTTTATTTTCATTGGGAGTTAATTATAAGTTACTAAGGCTCTTATCCAGAGAGAAAACGAGGTTGGACTCAGGGATGTCTCTCTTTTCCCTTATCGTTCTTTCTTAAGTTTGAAGATAGGGGCTCAAAAGAAAGAAGGGGGAATATAGAAACATATAGAGATGATAGGACAAAAAGTTGACTCCTCAATTTTAGGCCTTAATTGTGCTCACAAGGTTATTTTTAATTCATTGGAATAGAAATTTGTATATTAATGCAAAATAATTTTAATTTTAATACATTGGTATAGAATTCAAATTTAAGATTATTCTTCACACATGTTGTATATTTTTATTCTAATATGAGGTACTGGCCCATACAATTCAATTATAATACAAGGTTTACATCCAATACTTTGAAAGTGCTATAGCAGGCTGTTTAGGATAATTAATACAAGTTAATTTTCAGTTGATCAAATCATGGTTATGTCAATTACTAGTCTATTTCTATCACAAAAATAAACATCCTAGGTGTACCAAATACGTATGATTACATAGATAAGGTAAAATAGTTTAATTCTTCAAAAATTTCAGAGTCCTACAGAATATGGCATTTAAAGATGTTTTTATTCTTTTAACAATTCTTTGACAATAAAGCAGGTTAACTCCTGGCAACACACAGCCTGCCTCAAAGAAGATGATGAGCATCAAAGAACCTCCTTATGGAGATGGATTCAAATGTGGCAAACAAGCCACTGGGCAAAATATTCTCATTTCTGCCACAGACAGAATTCTGCCTGAAAGTGGGCAAGCTTGGATGTAGGCAGAGTCAATGGCCAAAACTCTACAAAGACAGGGTAAGCAAATCCTCAGTAGTTCCTGTCTCGCAATATGTCTGTCGGATATATTGGGCCAGAAGGCTGAAGATGATGCTCCAATGTAATAGAGAATTTTGGGTGCCTGTTCAGGCAGCAAACTGTCTCTGTGATTTTATTTTTAAATTGGAAGCTGCTAACCTTCACTTCTGTTTACTCAGGTAATTAACTTTATTTTTTCTCAAGTCTCTGATGGGGTTGAAGACCAGGTAGTTTAGTTTCACAATTAAGCTGAATTGTTTAGGGATTAAGATGATTTTAGTTCGAAATAGATGTTTTAAGTTGATAGAGATGAGATATGATATTGATTTATGTTCAGAACTTTAGACTCATCAAGATAGAAAAATGTTTTCTTTAAGCTTGAAAAATACAAATAGCTAAAACACTATGAGTGTAACATTAATGTAATTACAGATTGTTTCATGGTTCTTCTTGCTGTACATAGTTTATTTTATATGTATGTAATAATATAAATGCATATTTAAAATATTTTAAAAATCAAGAAGAAAATCAGTAAATAGTAGAGAATGATATGTACTGCATAAATTGACTAATATGTGATTTAACCATATTATATCAAAATATGAAATATATCTACATACACCCTGCAAAAGAACATTAAATTAAGTCACATAAAAATTAAAAGTGTGTGAACTTAGTTAAAATGGTAAGTCATTCAGAGTTAAAAATATTACTAGATTCAGTATATTGATACAGTAATGACAGATTCACCTGGCAAATAAAAATATCATTTATACACAAAAGATCAAACAATCTTATCAAAATGTGTTCTATTAAGCCATAAAGAACTGAGATGTTATAAGTATAAATAGTACAAATTTTATTTTTTAAGCAAGAATGCCATAAAACATGAAATTGAATGACAAAAAAAATATAAACACATTTTTAAGGACCTATGATACAATAAAATAATGAAATTTAAATGCATCATGTATTTAAAAATAAGATTGTTGAGAAGAAATTACAGAATGAGGCCAAACTATACCAATAGCTTTGTTTAGAGAGTTCACCAGAGCCAGCTGACATCACAATCTTTTTTTTATCATCTTTGAAGAGCTTAAAAGGAAGTTACTTTTCTTACTAGCACTTCCAACTTAAAGAGCAGCTTATGTTTGCATGACTCCATTACATTGTTTGCCTGACTATGCTCTTGTTATTTGTACTCAGGGTAGCGATGTCACTAATATTGCTGAAATTTATGTTATAGGTGCTGTTAAGCACGCCTGAATATGATGGCTGACAGGAAGCTGAGAACTCCTTTGGCTCCATTCCACTCATTATCTGCAGCCTAGGGGACACTCCGTTGTTTGTTGGTTATGTCTGCTAATGTGAACAGCTGCTGCATTGCAAGGCAGATTAACCTATGTGATGAATATTTTAGTCCCCTAACAATCCATTTTCCACAGTGCTTCTGAAATAATTTCAATTTGAACAAGTCACCTCCAGATATCCCATTTTTTCCTTGGGTTTGCCTTCTCTACAAATACGGTTCAGATCCTGTAACTGAACAAACAAGACTCAACATGTTACAGTGTTTTCAATAATTTTCTCTGCTCATTTCAACTCTTGATCATCCATCTTAGCCAGTTTTTTTTCACTCGACCTTGCAAATGCATTTATTTTCACCTCTATTTTGAATGTGTACATATTATTACAGCAATTTACAAGAACTCAAAGGGAAAAAATTTCAGAACCATGACAAAGAATTAATGCCCTAATATGTACAGGATTTCTAAAATCAGGAGAGAGTACAAGAGAAACCACCAAAGACAAAAATGGATTGATAAACATGAAAAATATAGTTACCATATAGTGATAGGAAATTACTGATAAGCAACCAGGGAAAAGGGAAACAATTTTAGGTATAACTGGAGGGTTGTAAATTAAAAGAATTGTGTTTTACTTTATTTCAAAATTGATTTTAAAAAAGCATGAATACTATGCCTTTTATTTTTGTAATTGTCCATGCACAAGCATAGTTGATTAAAGAATACCTTTCTTTTCCTTACATTCAACTACTCAATTTCTATAGTACTTCCTATATACCACAGGCTTGTTTTATTTTCTGTTGCTGTGATGAGATAATAAGACCAAAGTATCTATTTCTGGTATACATTTTCTTTTCTTTTTTAAAATTAAAAAATTTAAATATATTTTATTTATTATAATTTATTCACACATTACATACCTATTGTTACCTCCTCGCTCTTTCTCTTCCTGGTCCCACCCTTCCTCCTTCTTCCACCTTATTCTCATCCTCTAGACATCTGTCAAGGGGCGTCTTCTACCCCATTGTTTGGCCACAACCTATCAGGTCTCATCAGGATAACCTGCATCCCCTTCCTCTGTGTGTCCACATGGCCATTCTATCAAAATGTGGTTATCAAATCCTGGGCACCAGAGTGCATGGCAGAGGTACAGCGGCAGTTCTACCCCCTCACCACTTGGAGAATCAGCTGTCTACATGCACTGTCCTTGGGTAGTTCTTCAGTAAGCACAGCCTCCCACCACCATCTCTGCCCATATGCACTGGCCTTCATGGTCTCCCTGTGGACTCCTGATTCCTCCCAGTCTTTCCATACTCCCACTCTTCCCTATAACTTTTACATTTCCAACCAGAGTCCAGCTTTTAGTTCAAGTATCTGTCCCAGTTCTCTGCTGGGTGGAGTCTCTCTAAGGACTTCTAAGTGAGTATATATCATGCTTTTCTTTCTGGGTCTGGGTTACCTCTCTCAGAATGATT
The DNA here is from genome assembly GCF_903995435.1 of Acomys russatus. Classification (NCBI taxonomy): domain Eukaryota; kingdom Metazoa; phylum Chordata; class Mammalia; order Rodentia; family Muridae; genus Acomys; species Acomys russatus. Next base: position 115,492,753 of record NC_067169.1, on the reverse strand, counting down.
GTTTCTAGTTCCACCCACTTGCCTGAAAATTTCAAGATTTCCTTGTTTTTAATAGCAGAATAGTATTCCATAGTTTAAATGTACCACAGTTTCTTTATCCATTCTTCAACTGAGGGACATCTAGGTTGTTTCTATATTCTGGCTGTTACCAATAAAGCTTCTATGAACATAGTTGCGCAAATGTTCTTTTTGTATGGTAGAGAGACTTTAGGGTATATAACCAGGAGTGGTATGGCTGGGTCTTGAAGTAGAACTATTCCCAGTTTTCTGGGTAAGTACCAGATTGATTTCCAAAGTCATTGTATAAGTCTGCACTCCCACCAGCAATGAATGAATTTTCCCCTTTTTCCACATCCTACCCAGCATGTGCTGTCACTTGAATTTTTTATCTTAGCCATTCTGGTAGGTATAAGGTGGAATCTCAGAGTTGTTTTGATTTGCAGTTCCCTGATGACTAAGGGCATTGAGTATTTCTTTAATTGTTTCTCAGCCATTCAATATTCCTCTGTTGAGAATTCTCTGTTTAGTTCTGAGCTCCATTTCTTAATTGGGTTATTTGGTTTGGTGTTTAATTTCTTGAGTTCTTTATATATTTTGGATATTAGAGCTTTGTCAGATGCAGAGTTGTTGAAGATCTTTTTCCAGTCTTTGTTCTGTTGACTGTGTCCTTTGCGGTAAGGAGCTTTTAAGTTTTATGAGGTCCCATTTATTAATTGCTGATATTAGAGACTAAGCTGTTGGTGTTCAATTCAGGAAGTTATCTCCTGTGCCAATGAGTTCAAGGCACTTCCCCACCTTTTCTTCTAACAGATTTAGTGTGTCTGGTTTTATGTTGAGGTCTTTAATCCACTTGGCCATTAGTTTTGTGCAGGGTGATAAGTGTGAATCTATTTGCACCTTTGTATATGTAGATATCCAGTTAGACCAGCACCATTTCTTGAAGATGCTATCCTTTTTCCATTGTATAGTCTTAGTTTCTTTGTCAAAAATCAAGTGTTCATATGTGTGTGAGTTTATTTCTAGGTCTTCAGTTTGATTTTTGATCAACCAGCCTATTTCTATGCCAGTATCATGCAGTTTTTATTACTGTTGTTCTATAGTACAGCTTTAGATCAGGGCTGGAAATTCCTCTGGTAGATCTTTTATTGTACAGAAATGTCTTAGCTATTCTGGATTTTTGTTTTTCCTTATGAAGTTGAGATTTGATCTTTCGGTTCTGTAAAGAATTGTGTAGGTCTTTAGATAGGGATTGTATTGAATCTGTAGATTGCTTTTGGTAAAATGGTCACTTTTATTATGTTGATTCTCCTGATCTATGAGCATGGGAGATCTTTCCATCTTCTGATATCTTCTTCAATTTCCTTTTTCAGAGACTTTACATTTTTTTTTCATATAAGTCTTTTACATGCTTGGTTAGAATTATACCTAGACATTTTATATTATTTGTGGTCATTGTGAAGGGTGTGGTTTCCCTAATTTCTTTCTCAGTCTGTTTGTCATTTGTATACAAGAGGGCTACTGACTTTTTTGAGTTGATTTTGTATTCAACGACTATGCTGAAGGTGTTTGTCAGCTGTAGATGTTCCTTGGTTTACATTTTCCTAAGATTAGAGTTTGTGGCCATTATGGCTAGAAGTATGGCAGTAGGCAGGTATGGCACAGGAGTAATAGCTAAGAACTTACATCTTGATCCACAGGGACCAGGAAGAGAAAGACTCCAAATGGTGAGAATCTTATGAAACTTTAATACCTCTTCCTAATTGTGTACCTTCTCTAATAAAGACATACCTGGCAATTCTTCCTAAACAGTTCTACCAACTGGAAAAGGAGCATAGAAATATGATCCTGAGGAGCCTATTCCTACTCATACTACCTCAGGTCTTCTTCCTTTAATATTAATTGCAAAACCTGTGAGGCAAGTATTGTAATTATTTGAATTTTGTAACTGAAGAAAGTGAATACGAGTCATTACATAACCTTAAAATATATAATAACTAATAAAGAGGAGGCAAAGTCAGCTTCTAACAGTGACTATAATGATTGCATATTAACTTCATGTTTTACCTCTTAGTATTTTTATCTATAAAAGTGAATATTGAATTTTTTCATGTATTATAAACATATATTGCTATCACTTCTTGAGCTCCTGCTATATACCCTCCATTACTTTAAGCATCACATAACATTTAAAATTGCTATTGGTTATTCTGTTATCAGGATGAGTAAAATGAGGCCTAAAGTTTATATAATATATACCTTGTCATTCATTATAGCAACTGACAGGGCCAGAATTCAAAGTAGACATGCTCTAGGACTGCATGCTTTGTACAGATCTGCACCATTAGAGCCTCTCTTTCCTGAATCTTGTCTGCTTCACCATCTTTACCTCCATCTATTGTTTTTCCTCACTGAACTCTGGATATACATGCCCTTTGCTCTGACCTGAATACAACAGGGGCACATGCACTTTAAAAACAATGAACTTGTTCTCTTTTCCTCAGATACTTTTGACCCAGGTTCTAGCATTACTCATTCTTTCACTTTCATGGATTTGATCTGTTCTTACCTAGTCAGATAGAGCTTCTCTCACCGCTACATCTAAGACAGACATCTTTGGCACATGTTATTCACTTTTAAAAACTTTCTTTATAATGTATTACTCTCAGGAACTCTCATGAATCTGTTTTTGTTGTTGTTGTTGTTGTTGTTGTTGTTGTTGTTGTTTTGTTTTGTTTTGTTTTGTTTTTTTGGTCTGTACTTCACATGAAAATATATATCTGAGGAACCTATTGCGTTCTAACATAATAAATGTTTTACACTTCTTAAAACCATTATAGACTCTGTATTCCAAGTATTTGACTTCAACACTGTAGCTTGAAATAAGAAAAGGACATATATAATTAAATGAATATGAAACTGAGAATGTTGCATATCAATAAAAGTATAAAAGTACAAAAATAGGCTTTTCATTTGGCTATATGTTTGTTAACTCCTAGAATAGAGCCTAGCATCTTAAATTGTGAGTCATGAGCACAGATATGGTACTAAAGATAATTATTGAGGGTTGCAAAAACTAAGTTTCTGAAATTCAACATTCAAAAGTTAATGCAAAAGTAAGTATAAAATGAATTCAAGGTGTTTCCAGCATTTGTCTGTGTTGCATCACATCATTTCACTGTAACCTTAATTCTGAAGACTTAATACAGACACTTTGAATGATATACAGCTTCACATCATATATAAGTCCAGTAAAATACCTGAAATACTTTGATTCAGCTTTGAGATTACTGTGTTATACAAATTTGTAGAAAATTTAAAGACTTTTGATATTTTCTGTCTTCAATTATTCAGTATATAAGCATCATTTTAGTCTATCTTTTTATTGTATTTGTTAGAATGTTTGATATTTTTTCCAATTTGCTTTCTGAACTCTAGATTTGATTATAAAATATCAATTTGAAAAAATGTTGGAGATGCTGCTTCCATGCATAGTAAATATTCAACCAAGATGAAATTATGTAAAGATAAAAGTTGCATCCATTCCAATTGGTATTCACATTTACTTTAATATTTAATAATCATGAATTGCTATGCATCAAATATTATAACATAATACATGTTTTCATCTTCTGAAAACCATTACAGACTCTGTATTTCAAATATTTAACTTCAACACTGTAGCTTGAGATAAGTAAAAGAAAATAAGGCCTGGCGTGGTGGTGCACGCCTTTAGTCCCAGCACTTGCAAGGCAGAGGCAGGTGGATCACTGTGAGTTCGAGGTCAGTGTGATCTACAAAGCAAGTCCAGGACAGCCAAGGCTAACACAGAGAAACTATGTCTCAAACAACAACAACAAAAACAACAACAACAAAAAACAACAACAAGAAATATATAATTTTCAGTAAATTTTGATTTTTATAATTATATATCCAGGGCTATGAAAAGTTTCTTAGATAAAAATTGGTAGAGAGTGGAAAATGTATAAAATCATCTAGACAGAGGAATATTTAGAAAAAGATGGCTTCCCAGGAGATAGATTTAACAGCTTGCTATACCATGGCCAATAAGGTTGAACTTTTAGGGTAAATTTTTTTTTTTACATATACGACTATCTTTAAATTACATGAATTATGGTGCATTTCTGAATTAATTTCCCTTTCCATATGATATTACAATTGTTCCTACATTATATCATTTATATTCTCTTATTTATTTTTAACACAAATTAGCACACTTACTATATATATTTACAATTCTGTATTTGAATATATAAATTATTCATATGTAAGTATTTATAAAATTAGGAATTATATTTTAAAATACAGGGAAGGAAAACATGTCTATATTTATCATCTATATATATATCTATCTATAATCTATGTATGTATAATCTATCCTAACCATAAATGGGTAAAATATAAAACTTAATCATTTATATCTATTCACACTTTAAAATGTTAGCAACTTTAAAGTTGCATTTTAGTAGAATTTTGATATTACACTATAATTAAATAATTTTTCTTTTTTTCTTCTTTCAATGCTTCCTTGTTTTCTTTCAAATTCAATATCTTTTTCTTTAATTGTTGTTGCTGTGTGTGTGTGTGTGTGTGTGTGTGTGTGTGTGTGTGTGTGTGCATGCTCCTGTGTGTTCTTTTTTATGATACGGAAAAATTTATTAGCATGGAAAAGTATGGAAGTGGGAAGGGCAAGGCAAAAAGAAAGAGAGAGACAGAGAGATAGAGACAGCAGAGAGAAGAAGAGGAGATCAAGACAGACAGGAAGAGAGTGAAAAAGGAGCAAGAGAGGGAGAAAGAGGTAAGAGCCTGTATGTTGTTAAATATATGAATACAAACTACCAACTACCCTGTCTGTATAATATTACTATTACATACATGTTTTCAGGGATAATGATTTGGTATTGGATAACCAATTGTTGTCCCCTTCACTGGAGAAGAGTATATTTCCCAATGTCACCATTGCTCAGTTTCTCATAGGTTTTGGTTGATGGTTGAGGACTCTTGAGCTTTTTCTTTTTTCTTTTTTTTCTTTTTTCTTTTTTCTTTCTTTTTTTTTTTTTTTTTTTTTTTTGCCTGTGTTAGTGTGTATTGGTATCACCCTGTTTCAGGTGATGTTCAGAAAGCCATGTTACTAAGACTTCATGTATGTAGTTTTTTCCAGCTCTAGAAGATACAATTTTATAACAATTTCCCAGTTTCTCTAGATTCAAATCACTTACATCCTGCTTATTCGCTTTTCTATTGCTACCCAAGGGCAATGGCCACTTTATACTTTTCTGATTTATGCGATTGCTCTAGGGTATGCAGTCATATCTGAAGATTCTTTCTAGAAACTTCAGATTAGAGAAAACAAATAACATGTGCCTTTCTGGGTCTAGGTTGCCTCACTCAATACAATCTTTTCTAGTTCTATTTACCTAAAATATTCATGATTTAATAATTTGTATGACTTAAAGTATTCCATACTGTACATGTACTACAGTTTTATTATTCATTCATAGGTTAAATGATATTAATGTTGTTTTTATTTGCTAGCTACTGTAAATAGAGTACAATTTAACATGGCTGAGCAAGTATTTTATAGTAAGATGTTGAGTCCTTTGGGAATTTGCAAGAAAGTGGAATAGCTGGATTGCATGGCAGATTTTTGTTTTCAAGACCTTACACACTGAATTACAGAGTAACTGAATCAGTTTGAAACCCCACCAACAGTGAATGAGCTTCCCTTTCCTCTCATCCTGTCCAGCATTGAGTGTAGGCTACTTCCTAGGATCTTTGCCATTCTGATTGTGGTTATATGATACCTCAAAGTTGTTTTGACTTACATTGGCCTAATTACTAGAAACAATAAACATTTCTTGAGATATTTTTAGCAAATTTTTCTTTTGAGAGCTCCAGGCCCAGTTCTTGTATGGGTAATTTTTTCTCTTTGTTTTTGGAGTTTTTTTTTCTATTCTGAATATTAATCTTCTGCCAGATGTAATAAAGTTAATTTAAAAATCTGTCTTCTAAACCATTTTAAAGTTTCACATACTTGGCATTCTCTAAATACTTGCTAAATGCTTGTCTAAAATAAGTACTTTTTTCTGAGAGTGAATTATAAGTGAGTAAATGAATGTATAACATGATTTTTAAAAAGTGCAGATTCAATTTATACACACATACATATATATTTCATATCTAGTATGGATTTCTCAAGTAACTTCAAAACATTCCATCCAATGAGATGCCTCAGAGAATAAAGTTTACCTGCTCACAAGCCTTAGTACAAAAACCTGATTAGTGGAACTCACACTGTAGGAAATAAGAACTGACTTCTATAAATAGTCTTCTGACTTCCACATGTATGCTGTGACATACACATACAATAAGCAAATAAATAATGCCCCAAACACTTTCCATTCTCAAATACAGCATTCCACGTGAATTCTGATTTTGATGTTAATATGATTTTTATTTTTTTAACATTAATTCATCTTCTCAAACTTCTTCAAATATTTTAGAATGTTCTTTTTGCTTTAAATGGGTTTATTAATGCTATATGAATATTTTTTACTAAGGTAATCCTATTAAGGAATGACTTTAGGTTGGAAAAATATGTTGTCCAGCTTCTAAGTAAACAATGACTGACAGATATTACTTCCATTTTTATTTTTACTACCACAAAATATCCAATAAGTCTTCACCTTTAAATTTTAATTAAGTTCATATTTAAGCACTTTAATGCTCTTTGTACTGTACTAAAGTTTGTTATCCAAAGGATGAGTAATGAAGAACGATTCTATGAAGGATTAAGGTCAAATAAGAAAGATGTTTAAATGAGATTATTGATTGTACTATGCATAATAATAAAGGGTTACGATTCACAACAATATTACAAATAATATTTTATATTAGGGAATCATTTTATGAAGTTGACTGTTATCATCTCCTATATCACAGAAGAAGCAATATTTAAGTTAGAGTATCACAAAGAACAAGTGACTGAGTAGAAAGCTGCTAAAAAGAAAAGTATTAGGGAAGTTTTGAGTCATAGTTTGAGTCTGAAGTAATATCTGTTTGTGGCAATTTTCCCCAAGATAAAAAACATCCACTTAGGAGGAAAGTTGATTAAGACACAGGATTCTGAGCTGTTCATTGGCAGGGACTGACTCTGACTTGAACTCTGGTGCCCCTGATTTCATCACTTCCTCTTGGTGGAGAACAGAGAGGGCACTCAGAGGAAGGGGAAGAAGGATATCTGGATGAGACCTGGTAAGTTGTGGTCATATGGTGGGGGAGGAGGTTGCCTTCTGTCAGAGGTCTAGGAGAGGAGAATAGGGTAGAAGAGGGAAAGAGGGTGGGACTAGGAAGATACAAGGGAGGGGATGACCATAGGGATATAATCTGAAAAAATTATGATAAATTAAAATTTTTAAAAAGACACAAGAGTTTTACAAAGAGGTAAAACAACATGGTCTAAGAATTGAAACCACCTATAATTCAGGAAGATTCTTAAGATAGAAAGTAAGCAACTCAAAGTAGCTTCAGATAGTTCTAGAAACTGAGCAGATTCACCAGGCTCTTTTTTTCCAAGCATATATAAGTAACAGGGTCTTTTTAGAGACACTTTTCTAAAGATTTCAAAGTTTCAACGTTCTAGATGAGAGGGCATTTGATGTTTTGTTGGGAGCAGACACATGAGAGGGCACATGATGATGGAAGGAGTATAAAAAGAAACGCTGACAGTAAGATGAGTCTTTTGACTTTTCTGTGCCATGCAACATTTTGTTGGTCTTTTCTGGACTTGGCTTGTCTTTGCTTCTGAGAGAGAAACATTCCAGAGCATGTCTCATGGTACTCCAGCTGATTCTGGCTGCTTCCATGGACTTGTTCAGATTCAGCAGAGAGTTGCGGTTTCTACAGATCATGCCACCACCTCTACAGATTCCTGTGTTGTTTGGTTTTAGCCTTGAATGCTGTTATCCTAACAATGCAGAGTGCAATTGGTCCAAGGAACTATATCTAAACAGAATCTCTTTTTCTTATTAACACTACTTATCCCTTTCCTCTGGTTGGTAAGTTAGAAGTGAGGTTGAAGTGTGTAATAATGCTAAATAAAGTAGTGTTTGAAAAATCTAAGCCTACAGAACACTAATGCATACTTTACAAAATAATGCATAGTAAGTGAACAGTAATGACTTCTTATGACAGAAGGACACTGAAATCACAAATGAAGATATATAAGAAATACAAACTCAAAAGAGGAAAGTTATTGTTTCTAGTAATGGTGGTACAAATGCATCAAATGTCTTCACTTAAGTGTAGAATAAAAAAAACCTTATGTGATCTAAAACACAAAATTTTGAATATAAAATATAAAGGATAAATATTTTATAAAACTGAAACTATGAAAATATAATGTCTTTCCTTATCTTGACTGAAGTACATTTATGTTGTCTAATTTCTGATGAAAACAACCATCTGGATCTACAGAATGAAGGCCTTACCTTCTTTACATAGTGATTGTTTTATGTGATACAATAAAAAATTTGAACTAAAATCAGAATAATCAGCATGTTATACATTGGTTCTTATTGATGTAAAAAGGGCTTTTGTTATCATCCAGAAGGAAAACATAGTTTTTGAAATGTAAGACTTATTTTCATAAGCTACAATTAATGATTGTTAACTGAGGGTAACAAGAATAATCAATATTTTGGTCAGACAATCTAATTCCTTCATCAATCTTTTATGTTTTGTCATAATAATAAGACTACAATATTTTCAAAATCCTTACTCACTTCACTCCAATAGGGTTACCAGGCATTTTTCTTGAATATTCCAGGCACAATTTACATGTAGAAAACATTTATTAGCTATCTTCTCTTTGAATATTTTTCTCCCAGATAATTGATGGATTCTTCTATTTATCTAGGGTTCTGCTCAAAAATTACTCACAGATATCCTTCTATTAATGTCCTGTGTAGAAAGAGCATTATTTTATTCTAAGTTCATTATTGCATTTTATTGTGGGGATAAATTTTATATATATATTCATATTGACATTCAAATATATTCAACTTTTAATGCTGATTTAATATAGTATTGGCAATATTACAAACATCACCTATGTCAAATTTCAGGACTTTTTTATCTCCCAAATATGCTTCCTAGTCTTTATCATTCACCTCACATTGCATACTTTCACATCCTCTAATAACCATTTTCTGTCTTTGTGAATTGTTTACCTGGGGCTTTAATACAAGCTTGATTAAACAATATATATATATATATATACATATATATATATACATATAATATATATGCATACATATATAATATCTATTTTGTTCTTCAATGTTTTTGAGAGTTATGTATGTTGTTATATTATGGGTATGTATTTCAAAGTTATGTCATAATAATATAATAATATATTGTATGATGTGCTGCATTTTATTTGATATTTACCAGCTAATATGCATATGTAATATAATATAATATATAATAATTATATGTATATAAATTATGTTTAGTACAAATTTTATACTACGTTTTCCCCCAGTGGAATGACATATATCCAAGAACATATGTGCAGCACAAATTTGACTTGATCAGTATAAAAATGATAAAGGGAACCAAAAGATGTACAAAGAATAGGAGTAAACCTAAGAGGAGTTGAGGGGCAAGGTGAATATGATCAAAATATTGTATTGAATTCATAAATTGATAAAAATAAGAAAAATAAACTTTAACAATAAGCAGAGTATTGTCAAAAGAAAATCAACTCCGAATATGTTTGACATCATTATACACTATATACATGTAGAATAAAATGAATTCATGCTTTAATTTCACACCAGTCAGATTTGTCATTTTAAATACAAATGCCAACAACTGCCAGCCTAGATATGGCAAAAGGCAAATTCTTCATGTGACTGCAAACTAGTGCAACCACTTTCGAAGTCAGTTTTGAGATTTCCTCAAAGCTAGAAATAGAACTCCCATGTAAACCAGCAATATCATTCTAAATTAATGTACACACTACTGTAGAAACACCTGCATATCCATATTCATTTCATCTCTATTCATAGTGACCTGTAAAGTAAATTTGCCTAGATGTCCAATAGCTACTTTAAGGAGCCTTACTTTTTCCTTTCCCATGTTGAGTCATGCTTTGTGTATTATAGAAAGTGTTTTATTCTCTTTAAAAAATAAAACATACTTAGAATTAGAAATATTTGATATTTTAGCTGAATATAATTTTTTGTGCATGGCTGTCTATGAATACTGATTAATACACTTTGATGACCTTGATTTCTACCTATTACACATCAATGTGTCCATCAATAGTGTGGCAATCCAGAATAAATCTTGACATTGCCAAAAGTTTCATGTGTCACAGAATTCACCCTAAAACACACCAGGTACAAATCATTACAATTAAGAATTCTAATGCTACTATTTGACTAGGTCTGGAGCCTTAATTTCAAATGGATTTAAAAATTACTTTAATAATATTATGCCTAGAATGTCAAAAGTCAGTAATGCATCCAATGTGCCTGATCTAGTAATAACAATAACTTAGTAACACAATATGTTCTAGGATATGAGTAGTTCATTAATGGAATTATTTGGATGATTTGGGGGTGTGGTTTATTGCTATTCATCAATATCAAATAAGGAAAGTACTAACCTTGCTAAATTTTAAAAACAGCATCTTACAATTCAAACTGTGGTTTATACTGAATGCATATTGCTTTAGCTCCAGGATGTACTTCAAAATAATAAATAAATCAATTATAAGTTTAGAACTATGTGTATAGAAACCATATTATGGCTTTATAAATTACATAAATTATTCTTATAAAATATAAAGTCTTCAAGTGCAACTCAAGTCCATTTTGGCCACTGCTTACTTGGCAATTTCATTTTCCCTTCATAACCGAGTATTAAACATTTTGCTACATCAACTACTATTAATTTAAAAGAATATTTTTCATTTTAATATGTTTAATTCCTTTCTTGTTTTGTATTTCATCTTCTTCTGTATCAAGTATTGAAAAGAAAGTCTCATTTTCTCTGAATATCAAAGAGTATATAGAATTTCTTCAAATGTGCTCATGAGAGGAACTACTATGCAATCACACTTTTTAAAAGGACGTTTCTGCACCTGACCTCTAGGTAGCAGTTGTGGAAACTAATCCAAAACTCCTCCGTGATACACTGCAATACTCAGGCTTGGCTCCATGTCGTCACTACCCTAGTCATCATTTTTGAGCAAGGTAATCCAGATTCTAAGACCAGACCTTTTCGATGATGAAAATAAATATAAATAACTTCATCTCCTGATTCTATAAGGCCCAGTTTCAAATTATCCAGGTTGTGTTGCTATTTACCTTTCTGGGCTAGCTAATAAAAAATATGAAGCAATAGTGTAGGACCCAGGGGATAAACCTTGTTTTAAAATATGTGGTAGCCTCATAGTACATTAACAGTAGTGAAAATAAAGGTTAGGTGGTGATATAGCAGCTACTACACAAATGCACAGCATCATTAAAAGGTAAAAATAGGTGAGTTCTGGAAAGCAAAAAAAAAAAAAAAAAAAGGTTCTTCCAAATATTAAATAAATAAAAGAACAAAGCATTCTATATCATGTTCTTCCCCCTGTCTTTAATGCTACTTATTCATGCTTAAAGCTGTATCATGAATCTTGTGATTAGAAAAGAAACATAACAAGAATTATAAAAGTGTCAGTCTAGAACCCAGACATCCTCTATCTCAATTAACCTACAACTTTCAAAGTTCCAGTTATAAGATTCAGATATTTTTAGAATATTTTTAATTAACATCAATTTGAGTATTCCATTACTAAATCTAAATTATCTTAATCTATATAACATGACCTAGCAAACTTAAGTCCTTTTCCATATAGCCCCATCACAGTCTCCCTAATTTGGGAGTTCAGGACAACATCTGTCTTTTGTATTAGAGTGCACCGTACTATTCAAGATCAAGTAATCCATTTTTCAAACCTGTTAGCTAATTCTGTAATTCCATTTGTTTTCTAACTATTTTTCTATATGCTATGTAACTTTTATACCAAGTGACACAAGAATCTTAGGTCTAGATATTGTGTACAAATCAGAATGTTCATAAGTTTCTTTCAATCTTCATTTATTTCAAGTAAAACCAACCTTAAAATCAATGATAATGAGTATCTGAGAATGAAGCAAACACTACTATATTTTTTAATTATCCATATGATTCTGTGGGGAAATAAAAAGGAGGTAAACAGTCTTAACAAGGCTTTATGGATAAATCAAGCACATGTCACAGGGCAGTATTGTTGACTCAGCAGTTAAGAGTACTGGTTGATCTTTCAGAGGACTTGTGTTTGATTTCTAGCACACACCTTACATAGAAGGTCACATCTGGCTGTAACTCTAGTCTTTGGGAATTCAGAGCAGTGTTCTGACCTCTGTGGGGACTAGCCACATATATGGTGCACAAATGTAGATGTAAGAAAGACTCTCATGCACAAAAATAAAGAAAAAAAATGCATGGTGCCCTCTTAAAGACAGTATATCTCTGCCTATTTATGTTAAAAATCTTAAAGATTCCTATCCTATTGCATATGTTTCTAAGCAACCAAGACACATTTCTCTACAATAATATATCACCAATTGCCCTTTTGAGGTCAGTATCTAATGTTATCTATATGAAACAGAACAGAACTAAAGGATGGTAAGTCATTTAAAATCTATCTGAATTAAAGTGCTGAAAATTCAACTTTCTTTTTTAAAGGTACAGTCATCTTCAAGCTTGTATAACAAAAGGAATTGCACTTTTCCATAACTATATTCACCAAATTTTCTTAAACATGATAATCACTTAATAGAGTACTGTAAACATTTTTTAAAATTTGAAGTAGGATCACTCTATAGCCCAGATTAGCTTCAAATTCACAATCCTACTTCTACTGTGTAGGATTTGGAATAACAAGTATATACTCTGCTCAGAGTCTTGCTTAATATTAAATTCAAATTTTTATTGTCCTAAAACGGCAGTGCCTTTGCATTTAGAATCATTATGGCATGGGTAATTCTGCTTGGAATGCAGAGTATTTAGCATAGAGACCAGATTGGCAATCAAGAGACTGTCATTTTGTCCTGGTTTTACTGTGCACTGTGTGACTTTGAACAAGTCAGTTTCACTTTATATAGATTCATTTAAACAGATGTGATACAAACAAAAGAAATCCAATTTATAATGCAACCAAATAAAGATAATTTGAGACAAAACTCGAGTAAGTCATAGGGTAAGAGGACGAAGTACATAATCAACTCTTTCAAAAGATAGAAGCTGAGATATCTTCAAAGAGTAAAACAAACCGAGTTTAAGAATAATACTCCCCACTCCAAGGAACTGTTACCAAATGCCTTGTATCCATACACTTCCACTCCACAGACTATATTTAAATGCCACAGATAAAATAAAAAGAAAACACCCCTGTGTGCACACCTTAGTGATTCTAAGAGATTTTGTTCTAGGAGTCTACTTTAGTGGTCCTAGAGATATACCAAAGGGGGAACATTTGCAAGGTCACTACCATAAGCCCTAAGTATTCTTACCTCTCAAAAGAAGTGAGACCTTACAGGGAAGTTATGGGCAGAGCTCTTCAAGATCTCTTTGTTAAAAGAGTACATTGAAAAATGTGAATTGCTCAATATTTTTTCCTATGTAGCTGTTTGGTCCATGCTGATGAAAATCTTTCTGATTTTGAGATTCTTTTTAATATGCTCACATCTATTTTTGGAAGACTCGAGGTTATGGTTTTGAGCATGAAATGTTGTCATGTTCTGTAAGAATGTTGTTTTTGGGCCTCCTCCCTTGAGCCCAAGATGTCAACTGTCATTGCAGCTGTCAGAATATCTGATTTACGTACCATGCAGCCTGCCTCCAATATGTACTTGGTTGTGGACTCACAAGTTCAATAACGATTTTTAAGTTTAGAAGCAGAATGACAGGCAATGGGTTTCACAGAAATTTTGCACTTATATTTAATGCTATATTGTTCTGTCAGTGTCATGTGTATTAACCACAAGACCTTAAACAAACCATGTCAACTGGATAGTTTTCATTCTCTTATAGTAAAGATTGCATCCCATCTGCCTGTAACAGGACTTGCCAAAACTGTAGTTTTCATACTAACAATGTTAGCTTTAGTTATATGTACACTTTATTTTATTTGGAAATATTTGATTTTAACTTTTATGATTGACCATTAACATGTTGCTTGCTAAATTATCCAGTAAATTTCCTATCTGATAAGAATAATTAACATCAAATAATTACAAACAATATGCATTATGTTTTCAATACGCTATTGTACTTAAAAACCATGATATTTAAGTGTGATTATATTAATACCAAATGTAGGAAAGCAATTTTCATTACCTGATTGATTGGATTTCAAATCATCTAGGAAATGTACCTCTTGCCTTTGTGAATATGAGAAGCATAAATCAAAGGAAACAGATGAAACAGTACTATGCATCAGTCACACTGACCTTGACTGTGGAGAGAAGGTTAACAGTTGTTTAACCTTTCTGTCACCATGTCTTTCTTGTAATATTTGATTGCTAACTCCAACTATCAGCTAAAATAATCTCATACTTGTTAGTTAGCTCATGCTAGGTATTTAGTTATAGTAATAAAAAATGTAACAAATAAAACATAAGAAAAGTGATGCTCCCAAGGAAGGGGCTGAATTTATTTTCTTGTGGAAGATCTAGAAAAATATTGTTAGTTTGACTTATTTAACTCACAAAAAATATGGAAATCAAAAAACACAAGTAAGAATGGTATTAAAACCATAAATGGAGTACAGAAGCAGCACCACCACAATCATCAGTTAGTATATAAATTAGAAAAAAATATTTAGTAAACTTCTGTAGCATTTTTCCTTAGTCTGAGCAAGATGATTTTTTGGACAACCTTGCACAAATTTCATGAAGTCATAGTCTACATCATAGTTATTGTAATCATGTGCAACTAGCCCAAGTGGCACTCTAGTAATATAAGAAAATGGCTCAAACACTATCCCCAACAGTCTCTCAGAGACATTGTAAAAAAAGTAATAATCAAATTCAGTAGGATGAATTCATTTTAAGTTTTCAATAAAATCCACCATGACAAAAGTTAATATCACAAAATTACTGTATAATTCAATTACCTGCAAAGAAGTCCTAGTTTAGCTGCTTTTAACCGTTCAGAAAAAAATCCCTACAGTTTGTATTTTATAATGCAGTCAGAGGAATGTAATAGTTAACATAGACTCTTTAATGAAATCAATGCACTATCCTTCTAATGGTACATTTGTGATGTCGGTAATGAAAAGTGCTTTTAATAAATAATTTTAAAAGTCACATTACTCTCCACTTCTAGAACTTCACTGTCTAAAGTGGTGCCATAGCATTTTAAATGTGGCTAAAACAAACTCAAATTGATCAGTGTTGAAAATGTACATAGAAGCTCAAAATCAAGTGTCAATATGTAACACATATCTCTGGTATTTTTAATAATAGTTGTGTTGAAATTGTAATATTCTTATAGATGACATTAAACTTTGTAAAAATTTTATTTCACCAATTTATTGTTAATATTTAATGTGACTACTAAAATATTCTAATTCCGCATGTGCTTTTCTTTTATCTTTCTTTCTTTTCTTTTTTTTTTTGGGGGGGGGAGCTGGCAGAAGTTTTAGACAGGGCTTCTCTGTGTATTCCTAGATATTCTGGACTCACTTTGCACATCAGACTGGCTTTGAACTCATAGAGAGATCCACTGGCCTCTGACTTCTGGAGTACTTGGATTAAAGGCATGTGAAAACACACCTGGCTACCTCACATTATATTTCATTTGTAAACAGTTGTTCTACAATAACAAATTTCTAGTTGTCTTCTCTTAATACTTTTGAAATGTGATTGTAAACAGTTTATATTGGGACTCTAAATGAGAGAAGCATGGGAGAATAGCAAAGTAGAAGGATCCAGAGGGTCCTAGAAACATACAAGTAGAACATTATGATAGACAGATTTGGGCCCAGGGGTCCCGCTCAAACTAAGGCACCAGCCAAGGACAATACAGGCGGTAAACTTTAAACCCCTACCCAGATCTAGCCAATGGTCAGAACATTCTCCACAGTTGAGTGGAGAGTGGGATATGTCTTTCTCACGTACTCTGGTGCCTCACATTTGACCATGTCCCCTGGAGGGGGAGACCTGGTGGCACTCAGAGGAAGGACAGCAGGTTGCCAAGAAGAGACTTGATACCCTATGAGCATATACAGGGGGAGGTAATCCCCCTCAGGAACAGTCATAGGGGCGGGGAATAAGAGGAAAATGGGAGGGAGGGAGGGAGGAATGGGAGGATATACAAGGAATGGGATAAACATTGAGATGTAACAAGAATAAATTAATAAAAAAATAATAAAATAAAAAACAGTTTATAGTAATAAAAATGCACAGTAACACAGTACCCCTACTGTCTTCCAGCACATGAATAATACCTTCTAAGGAATAAACTAATGAATAAACTGTTGTCTTGAAAATTGGAACCTTGACCATTATATTTTTCAGTACAAGGAAGATTTTATATGATATAAGTTTTTGTGAGGGGTGTTCATCAGAGGAGTACATGTCAGGGGAGTAATAGGTGATTTCACTTCCCTGCTTTCTCTAACAGACAGGTCATCTGTCAAAATAAATAAATAAATAAATAAACAGAGAACCATAAGAATTAATTGAAATCTTATCAAAATGTACTTAACACATATCTACAGAATGTTCTACCCAAGCAATAAAGAATAAACAACTTACTCAGCAGCATATGGAATCTTCTACACTAGAATATATAATGGAACACCAAAAAAATTACATTGTTTACAAATTAAATCTTTACAAATTCAAAAAGATTGAAAATACTCTGATATACTAACAACAATGCAACAAAATTTAATTTAATGGAAAAATCTTTAGTAAATACACAAAATCATAGAAATTAAATAATTTATTACTGAATAATAAACAAGTAAAAATCAATTAAGAGAAATATAAAACAAAGAAACCCCTCTGAGACATATTGAAAGTTGTCCTCTGAGGGAAATTTATAGCTCTAAGTGCCTTCAGTTTAGAAAATTAGATATAACACTAATAAATGGCTTCATGATGCAACTCAAATGTTGAAAAAACAGGAAACCAAATTCCAAACCCAGCCAATTGACAAGAAATAATAAATATCAGAAAAAGATAAAAGAAACTGAGAAAAATCAGAAAAACTTATTAAGTCTAAAAGCTGGTTCTGTAAGAAAATAAAGAAGATTTGCATTCCTGTGATCACACTAATGAAAAAAAAAAAGAGAAGAATCAAGAATCAAGAGGCCCAAAGGAAACAAGGGAGAGAGAGAGAGAGAGAGAGAGAGAGAGAGAGAGAGAGAGAGAGAGAGAGAGAGAGAAACAAAATTAACAGAATCAGAGATGAATTCATGAATAACAAAGTTTTAAAATATTTTAAGAGAATATTTTTAAATGTGTACTTTATGAAGCTGGAAAACTCAAAAGAAGTGGATGAAATTCTCAGTTCAGCCATACCACAATAATTAGATCAAGAAGAAACCAATGGCCTAAAGAGACACAAAAGAAATGTGATAAAAATAGTAATAAAAATAAATCTTGATAAAACAAATAAATGTCAAATATGCTCAGGGCCAGATGAATTCATAGCAGAATTCTACCTGATTTTCAAGATCTACAGCCAACTATTCTTTGACTATTCAAAAACAGAAATGGCACTGTGGAGACTATCAAAATACTTCTACAAAGCCATTATCAACCTAATAGTCAAATAATGTAAATGTGCAACAACAACAAAAAGAGAACTATAAGACAATATTAAGAATGAACATAGGCTCAAAAGACCCAATAAAATAATCACTAACAGAATTCAGATATTTATCAAAAATATTATCCACCATCATCAAAGTTGAATTTCTCCCTGAAACTCAAGGCTGTTTCAATATTCACAAGACACTAATTATAATAAGCCACATAAATTGGTTTAAAGACAAAAATTTGTTATCTAAATATACACCCAAAAAATGTTTACAAAATTCAACACTGCTCCATAGTAAATGTTCTAGAAAACATAGGACTCGAGGGAACTTACCTCAGCAAAAAGCAAGCTGCATATTAGATACTCACAGCCAACATCATACAAAATGAAAAGAAGCTTGAAGCAATCCCACTAAAGTCAAGAATGAGATGTAGATTCCACTATACCTACTTCTTTCCAATATTGAGCCTGAAATACTATCTAGAACAGTAAGGCAAGAGAAAGAAATTAAAGAAAGAGAAATCTGGAAGGAAGAAGTCAAAGTGTCCCTATTTTCTTCTATAAAACCTCTAAAACAATAGTCAGCAGTGTGGTAGGATACAGAATCAATACACAAATGAATCATTTTTCTGTTCTCTGATGATAATGAAGAGACAATAATCACAGACAAACCCCAATTCATAATAGTTTCAATGAAAATAAAATATCTAGGGATAAACTTAACCAATGAAGTGAAGGGCCCTGACAATTAAAAATTTAAATTTATGAAGAAAGATAAAGACACTAGAAAATGGAAAGACATCCCATACACATGGATTAATAGAATTAAGATTGACACAATGACCATTTTATCAAAAGCCATTTACAGGTTCAATAATATCCCAATCCAAATGCCCATCTAATTCTTCATATAAATATAGATTAACTCTCAAAAAATTTAAATGGAACCACAAAAGACTTCAGGTAGCCATAACAATCTTAAGCAAACTAAATAATTCTGGAGAGATTGTTATTTTATATTTTAAAATATACTCCAGAGCCATGCATGGTGTCACAGGCCTTTAATCCCAGCACTTAGGGAGGCATATGCAGGCAAATCACTGTGAGTTCATGGTCAGCCTTATCTACAAATCGAGCCCAGGACAGCCAAGGCTACACAGAGAAACACTATCTCAAAACACACAATTTTTGTCCAGAGCCATAGTTGTTGGAATTATTTTATCCATAAGGCCTAAGAAGCCAATAACTGATATAATAAGACTGTAGTATATTTTAAAGCTAAAAGCACTATGCTGAGCAGAATCTAAACTACTACTAATCTACTAGGAAACTAAAATAAACTACTCTAAATCTATGTCCTCATGTCATACATATATCTCCATCACTTGTCAATCTGATCCTCCTTGAGTGGCTTCTCTCCACTAATTCCATTTGTCAGCTGTCAACTGTCAACTGTCAACAATTCTGCTCCCAGCTCCACCCACCTCCTATGGAAGCCCCACCTTCCATTTCCTCTCCTTCTGCCCAGCTGATTGGCTAAATAGCGCTTTATTGACAACTATTACATCCTCTGAAGGCACTCTTCCACAATTTCTACTTTTAGTCTAATAAAAAGCCCCCTTTTACCTATACATTTATATTATTACACACATATACAATATGCATTATATACAAGAAACTATATATAGCAAGAAGAACTACGAAAGAATCAGAAATGATATTAATATTATACTCATAGTGTTTTGCTGTCTTCAACACCATCAGAGACCTGAAAAAGAATAAAATTAATTACCTGAAGAAACAGGAAGTGCAGGTTAGTGACTTTCAAAATGAAAAAAATGACAGAGACACTGCTGACTGAACAGACACTCAAAACTTTCTAAAACGTTGGATCATCTTCAGCCTTCTGGTCCAATATACCTGATAAACATACTTGAGGCAAGAACTATTGAGGACTTGCTTACTCTGTCTTGCTGGAGTTTGGCCATCGACTCAGCCTGTATTCAAGCTTGCACATTTTTAGGTAGAATTCTTTCTGTGGCAGAAAAGAGGACATATTGCCCAGTGGCTTGTTTGCCATGCTTGAAGCCATCTCCATAAGGAGGTTCTTCGATGCTCATCACCTTCTTTGAAGCAAACTAGTTGTTGCCAGGAGTCAACCTGTCTCATTGTCAAAGAATCATCAAAACAATAAGTATATCTTTAAATGCCATATTCTATAGCTCTCTGAGGTTTTTGAAGACCTTATCTAACTATATTGCCTTATCTCTCTATTGAATTATATCTGTCTGTTAAACCTAGGATATATATTCTTGTGATAAAAATAGAGTAGTATTTGACATTACCATGAGTTGATTAAATAAAAGTTAATTTGTATTACTAATTATCATAATTAGCCTAAAATAGCATTTTCAAAATATTGGGAATATATCCAAACTAAAAATTAACTTGTATTACTAATTATCCTAAAGAGCCTACAATAGCGTTTTCAAAACATTGGAAATCAACCCTGTATCGTGACTGAGTGGTATAATACCTCATATTAGGGTAGAAATATATATTATGTGTGTAAAGAATAATCTTAAATTTGAATTCAATACTAATGTATCAAAATTAAAAATAACCTTGTGAGTAACTATTCAGGCTTTAAGCTGAAGAGTAGATTCAATAATCTGTTTTTTGTCCTATCATCCCTGTATAGTTCTATATTCCACCTTCTTTCTTTTAGACCCCTATCTCCGTACCTAAGAAAGAAAAAAGAAAAGAGAGAAATCCCTGAGTCCAATCTCGTTTTTGTCTCTGAATAAGACCAATAATGATATAACCAACTCCCAATGAAAATAAACATCTGTAGCCCATGAAAACAACAAAGCTTTACCCAATCCCCCTTCAGAGAAATGGAGTGTTGTTCTCTTTTAAAGGCTTCTTCCTGCTCATTTGGGAGGAATAACACCTATATAAGGGCCAAATTAAAAATGGGAAAATGGTTAAACAAGGTAGAGTTAGCATTTGTAGTCCAGTCTCTAAAGTTTGAGAAATTCCAGGCTTCATAATAGTCCTGTGTGGGACAGTATGAAATGCTAGAACAATTGGAATCAGGACCTACCATTCTGCCAAGCTGTCCTGTTCTGATGAGGAGCAGGAAGCAAAGCACTTGAGGCTGGAACATGAAGGATGCATGATGTCAGCATGTGGGCATGCTGGAGGATGAATCCTGCCAGGTCTGATCCAGTGTCAGTGTCTGGTTCTTTTGTTCTGAAAATATATAATTTCTCACAAGCATTATACAGTCCTAAAATTATAAATGCATGAGGTGAAGTGTGCAGGATGCACAGAATAATCAAGGCTGGTTCTTTTTTCTCTTTCTAAGAGCATAAGAAATTTCTCTGTAAATCTTCATACATGCCATACAAAGAATGGCATGTAATAAAATGTCAGGGGCATTCTATAACTAACATGAAGCATTGGCAATACATAGACATTCATGTCTCAAGCAGCTTCAGAGGTATTCGCATGTAATGGGATTACCAATACAGTTACCTGCTTGTTCTGTAGCATGAATTCATGTAAGTATAGAATGACTTAACTTATCAGTCTCCCTTTCATATAGGTCTGCTTCATTTTGACCTCTTCCAAAGAGGATGTATAATATTATCATTAGCAAAGAACATATAATCATTATGTAATTGAAATCAAAACAAGATTGTATAGTACTAAATGTCCTTCTCTAGGCTCTGTGGTGCCTTATGCATAGGCTAGGTTTCTAGCTGTTTCCTGAGAAAATGTACCCTATTTTAGAGACAAGCCAGTTGCTTGAGCTAAAGAAAAGGCATTAAGCTTTAAATAAACTTTATATAAACTCACAATCAATTTAGAATTTATGCATACCCTAGGAATCTGGTACTTGGGTTTTACATTTTTGAGGGTATTTTGGTTTCACCCCTTCTCTCCACAGGGGATGAACTCTTCTACCTTTTAAGCATATGAATTGTAGCCCTTGAGTTTCTGGGACATAACTAGGCTGATGTGTACTCTGTCACCTTTAAGTCCTTTGTGTCTCTTTGTATCAGATGTGACCACCACCTGTCTTCTGTGAAAGTGGCTCACATTTAGAGGGATAAGCCAGCTGATAGAGAAGTGACACCTCAATTCAGTCAGCATACAAAAGTTTTTGACATGAGATGCATGCTGCTTTCATGTCTTTCCCTCTGTCCAACCTTGGATCCTTACATAGACCAATGGAACATATCTTTTAGGCTAGTTACCCTTTTCACCAGTTCTCCTGGGGAAGTTCCGCTTTTAGGGAGGTTGGCAGAAGTATAATATTACCATTACCAAAGAGCCTACAATCAATATCCAATTGAAATAAAAACAAGATTATATAGTTCTAAATGTCTTTCTCTAGGCACTATGGCACCTGATATTTAAGCCAGGCAGCTACCTATTTCCCAAGAGAAAACTTAGAGACAAGCTGCTTGTGCAGAGCAAAAGAAAAGGCATTAAGTTTTAAATAAACTTATATTTATGTTAGTATTTCCTTACATAAACCTAACATTGATGTGTATCAATTCTTTAGATCTGTAAGAATATATAAGCTATTATTGAGAAAAAGGAACTTACATATTAAATTTAAGGAAAAAATATTATTTTCAATTCTAGGTTGTCTCTCCAACTAACTTATAGCAGGGCATCATGGCCCAACTTACTCTGGAGACTAGGCTGGTCTAGAACTCACATGACCCATCTGTCTCTGTCTCATTGTGTCAGTATTAAGGGTGTGTGCCACCACTACCTGGTTCAAATATTTTATCTCAATTCTAGTCAAAATCTTCAGAAACCTCAAGCAAAAATTAAGTGAGTTAACAAAAACAAAAACATTCAAAATTTTGGGTCAGTTGTGCCAGTTTAGGCTTCAGTAAGTGAAGCCCTGTCCATCAGCCCTTAGAATTCAGTTATTGTTAATTCACATAGGTGGATCCTTTCCAGAAAGAGCTGACAAACACCTTGGACTTAATACCCAGTCAGCAACAAGAAAATCAAACCTTGTACAGAAACCTAATTAGCTAATCAATGCTACTGAATCTATGCATATGAGAAAAGCCTACAGCCATTGCTTTTGTAAACCAGAATAATTCCTAATGAAAGTATGCACAGAGATAAATTTAGTCATAAACTCTCAAGGAAACTTCTCTTTGCAACAGGAGACCATTATAGAAAACCTGCATCCTTCATGCCATAGCACCAAGTGCTTCATTTACTGTTCCTCATCAGAACAAGACAGCTCCCAGGACACCTTTGAAGAAAGCTTCCGATCACAATTGGTCCAGCATTTTAGACTGTCCCACACAGGACTCTAAGTATGGAATTTCTCAACATTTAGAAACTGGACCACAAATGCTATTCCTAGCATGTTTAACCATTTTCCCAATTATATTTGCGCCCGTTCAAATGTATTACTCATCCCAAATTAGCCAGAAGAAACATTAAGAGAATGATGCCCATTTCCTTTAAGCGGGGATTGGGGGGATTGGGTATGTTTTTTGGTTACTTTCTTGGCCTATAGAGGGTTATTTTTCAATGGGAGTTGATTATTGGTCTGATTTAGAGAGAAAACAAGGCTAGACTCAGGGATGTCTCTTTCCCTTTATCTTCCATTTGTAGGTTTGGAGATAGGGTTTGAAAAGAAAGAAGGGGGAATATAGAAATACATAGGGAAGATAGAACAAAAAGTAGATTAGTGACTCCACTCTTCTACTTAATGCCTTAATTGTTGCTCACAAGTTTCTTTTTAATTCACTGGAATAGGATTTTGTATATTGATGCAAAATAAGTTTAATTTTAGATACAGTGGTGTAGAATTCAAATTTAAGGTTATTCTTTAAAAATATTTTACATATGTATATATGTACATGTCTACTCTAATATGTGGTATTGTAGCAATATAACTCAATTATAATATGAGGTTTACTTCCAATACTTTGAAAGTGCTCTTGGGGGCTGTTTAGCATAAATAAGTTATACAAGTAAATTGTTAGTTGTTCAAATCATGGGCATATAAATTACCAGTCTATTTTTATCACAAGAATATACATCTTAGATGCAACAGATAGATATGATTATATAGAAATTTAAGGTAAAATAGATAAGGTCTTCAAAAACCTCAGAGACATACAGAATATGGCATTTAATTTTTTGCTATTATTTTAAAGATTCATTGACAATAAAACAGGTTAAATCCTGGAAACACCCAACCTACATCAAAGAAGATAATGAGCATCAAAGAACCTCCTTATGGAGATAGCTTCAAGTGTGGCAAACAAGCCACTGGGTGAAATGTCCTCGTTTCTGCCACAGACAGAATTCTGCCTAAAATTGTGCAAGCTTGGATGCATGCAGAGTCGACAGCCAAACTCTACCAAGACAGGGTAAGCAAGTTCCCAATAGTTCCTGCCTCACAAATATGTCTATCAGATATATTAGGCCAGAAGGCTGAAGAAGATGCTCTAATATAACAGATAGCTTTGGGTGACTATTCCGGTAGAAAACTGTCGCTGTCATCTTCTCATTTGGGAAGCTGCTAACCTTCACTCCCAGTATACTCAAGTAATTATTTTATTCCTTCTCAAGTTTCAGATGGGGTTGAAGACCAAATAGTTTAGTTTTACACTTCAGCTTAGTTGTTTAGGGATTAAGATGTTTTAGGTCTAGATAGATGTTTTAAGTTGATAATGATGAGATATGATAGATATTGATATATATTCAGAATTTTAGATGCACCAAGATAAGATGTTTTCTTCAAAGTTGCCAAATACAAATAGCCAAAACACTAAGAATGCAAATTTTATGTAATTCCTGATTGTTTCATGGTCCTTCTTACTGTAGATAGTTTATTGTGTGTGTATATATGTAATAATAAAAATGTATATGTAAAAGATTTAAAAATGTTTAAAAAATATTCTAAAAAAGAAAGGAAAGAAAACCACAACAAATCAGAATGCAGAGTTGTTGAAACCTGTCCCAGTAGATACAACTACAAAATATTCTAGCACTGAAAGTTCAGGGCACATTGTGTATGATGTTTAGGGAAGATTTTAAGAATCAAAAGTCAGAGTGTTTGTGGGGAAGTCATGCATCCCTCTAGTGTCAGAAGCTATATACATAAACTCTCATCAACATGATTGTTCAATAATAAGCATAGCAAGGACTACATCAATAGACAGAAAGTCAAAGAATGCTGATACCGGGGGAAATTGCTTATACAATACAAAATTGTCAGTCCCGGAAACATACATACAAGTAACATTATAAAGACTAAACATATATTCCCATAATAACAATTAATGAAAAAAGAGGTTATGACTTTAAAAGCAATTAAAGAATGTATGGGAGGATCTGGAGGGAAGAAAGGGAAGGAAGATTTTATATTTTTCAAAACTAAAAGAATGTGGAGTAATTTTTCCCTATTTACCAAATGAACAAATAATTTTACTATTGGAGAATGGCTGGCCTTCAAAATTAATCTGATATCAATATCCTCCCTTTTTTATAATCTTGAGACCTAGAGAGAATCAGCAACTTTCTTGGTGTCAGATATGTGATCATAGAGGTGAAAACATTTTTCCCTAAATACACTTTCTTCTTTTAACACAGAATATATAAAGGTGATTTTTAGAATTGGTTTTCTTCTCTCTACCACTGGTTTAAGATTGAAGTCAAGGAATTAAAAAAGGAAAAAGTATTGCATTAGCTTTCACACAGCTTTTGTTGAGGGGAAAAGGGTATCTTTTATTGAGAGTATGTATAAGACATAAAATATGGGGAATTTTCACACAATTAGACATAGACTTTGAAGCATCATGGGTAGCATTCTTTCCTGCTGATTCATAGCCTGAAATTCTAATGGGAACAGTGTAAATGTATTACATCTGTTTTGCTTGCCTTTTAAAAGTTGAACTGCAGCTTTCTCCTCAAACTGCTGACATTGTGAAGGTATATGACCTTTTCTGTGCTAGATAGTCAAATGAGTTTTAAAATTTTGCACACTTAAATGTGTATGCTGCCATGCTTCCGTCCATGATGATAATGAACTAAACCGCTGAAACCAAACCCAAATGAATCTTTTTTTTTTTATAAGAAAAAAAGGCTTGCATTGCTTCAGCTTCCAAATCATTTGAGCTGATTCAGATTGCTTTAAATCATTTATCTTTGGTACATGAATTAGTGTAGTCTCTAAATTAATGAAACCTAAACTTACCAAATATATTTTGTCAAATAAAATGTTTTATTCTGATTGAGCTCATCACAGGTATCTTTCATTTAGAAATGCTTCAAACATGATAATAGAAACAATAAAATAGCACATAATTTATCAGTTAAGCATAAGAAGCTTAATATTCAACTATATTTTTCAGATTAAATTTACTGTGAAATATTCATGTAGCATAATAGTTGTACTAGTATACATTCCCACTAAGTAAAGGAGCAATGGAGTTAAAAAGTTGATTTTACATAACAGAAGAAAATATTTACATACAATATTAGTTAATATTCAACATTTATAAGTAACTCAATTCAGTAAAAATAGTACAACTGAAATCATCTAAAAATCAGAATAATTATCATACTATTATACATGAATTATAAGTGGCCAAACTAATGTACACAACAATACTCACTATACCTAACCACAAGGAAATTTTAGTTCAAAAACAAAAGGAGATACCATCTCACTACGATTTTGAGTATTTATTTCTCAAGATATTAAAAGAAGATTCCTTCATTTTATTCAACATTGTCTTAAAACTTATTAAACTCTTTGTATTCATATTTTGATAATTGTTTGAACTACTTTATTCACTGTGATAACTCTGTTTCATGTGATTTTAACACAGTAGCTATATGTTCACATGTATTTTATAAGGTATTATTACTATAATTATTCATATCTCATAGGCAAAGCCTAAAACATGAAGAACTTATTGAAAATATTCTCCACCATTGAGCGGAGAGTGAGATCTGACTCTCACATGAACTCTGGTGCCCCTTTTCTGACCATGTCCCCCAGATGGGGAGGCCTGGCGGAACTGAGAGGAAGGATAGCAAGTTACCAAGAAGAGACTCGATATTCTAAGAGCATATATAGGGGGAGGAGGTCTCCCTCAATCACAGACATAGGGGAGGGGAGAAGGGGGGGAAGGGGGAGGGAGGGAGGAATGGGAGGAAACAGGGGAAGGGCTAACAATCGAGATGTAACATGAATAAATTAATAAAATTTTAACAAATTCCCATTTCTTACAGATTATAAGTAGTAGAGGGTGAATTTGAAGCCAGTTAGAATGACTTTATGATATACTGCTTCTTGACTAATTTTTTATTATTAATGAGATTATAAATTAGAAATTAACTGGAAATTATATTCAATTAATATACAATATTGACCCTGCCATCTTCCTAGAAAATAAACACATATTTCATTTAACTTAATAATATATTTGAGGAGAATGTTGCACTTCTAACTTCTTTTACAGTAGCTTTGAGAATATATTTCTGTTCAACAAAATATAGGTCACTGAACAGTACTTACCAAAAGTCTATTTAGAAACAGGAAGATATACTGTTCCAAAGCATTTTTAGTTGTCATTCATCCTTCAACTTCCTTTTGTTCACAATTCTTATGTTATGTGCAATATGGAGCAGTTATCCTTTGATCATGAAGATAAAGTCACATGCAAAACATATAAAGGCACAGAGTAAAATCAGAAGCTCAAGGAAGCCCAAAGGCATTGAGTTGTGTCATAATTGTTGCATTTATAGTCATTTTCCCAGTATTCTTTTAACATAACAGTTCTTTCAAACAATGATCAAATGTTGGATTTTCCTTGGGAAAAACTGAACATAAAGTCTCACTGAGCCAATGCGCTTCTCTGTGTACTTTAACAATGTTAAGAACTGATACATAAATTTGTTTACAACTTTTCATTTATTACAAGATTTTTATGTTTTTCTTTTATTAAAATGACAATTTCTTTAGTATGACATTTTCAATATGGGTGTTCTATATTATAAAGGAAAGTTAGTTTATTTTATAGTAATGTATTGGCAAAATGTTCTTGTGGACGGTGTACAGCTTACTCTTGTTCATTCAAATGTTGATTTCTCCACTCCACAATCTGGATCAATCCAGACATTGCATTGTGATATTTATTCTAAATATTTCTTGTCACCATTTGTTCTCTGTGATGTCAATAATAACAAACTAGCCAATGATGAGCAATGACAGAGAATAGGGTGGGACATACTTATCCAGTGAGGGGTGGAGAAAGAGAAGGAAGGAGAGGATGGAGCGAGGAGGAGAATACTTAGAAGCACCAGGAGAAATGAGCCAGACTTAGTATATCAGTACAAAGCAAGTATAAAGTGGGAAATCAGAATGGGAGGAAACTACACTGGCATGGAAGTTTAGTATGTAGTAATTAATGTGCAGCATTGTCCTATAAGCTAATAAAATAGATCTTAGTCTCTCTTTGTGGTTATGTATAAAACTGTTTAAGGAGTAACCATTGACTTTACTTAAGTAATAATTCAATATTAAATATTAATAATCTTTTACCAGTAATGATTAATTCAGCAAGACTGTGATTCTTTTGCTCATAATTGATAGAGGTATTAGTACTACTGTATATGTCACTATATTACCTGCGAATAAGAGTTTTTACATTTCAGAACCATTTATATCTTTATAGTCATTTTTGCTTTTATTGCAGGGGTGAGCTCATCCAAAACAAATAAGGGTAAAATTTGTTTAATAGTATACCATCTTATTTTGGTAAGAAGTTCTGATTTGAGGCGTACTAAGAGTTTCTTTTCACAAGAAGAAATAATGAATGAACATTATTTTTGACAAAATAGTTTCCCTTGTGTACTTCTTCATGATAATTTACTCTGTTAGAATAATTAACGAAATTAACAGAATTTTGAGACTTGTATTCTAAACAACATAATCTTAAATCTAATTCCCTCAAATATAATGAGTATATTTATGAAGGATGAAATAAGGATTATCTTGAATATTTTCATTTATATGATAGTTAAGTATCTTCTCTCTTTCAGGTCCTGGATCATCTTTTGCACCCCATTTCTGTTATTGATTCATCTTCCTATATGACTATATAAGGATCTATGGCCACATTAACAATAAAGGCAGTATCAAATCATATTTATTTCCAAAGATTTAAATTCCTAAAATGTAATACCAGTAGAACTGTATTTTTAAATGCCTATATAATAAATTTCAATGATATATTCAAACGCTCACTTTTTGTTTTACTATAAAAACACTAAATACTGGGGCAAACTAATTTTTTAACTATTAATAAAGTAGACTTAGTTGTGACATATTTTACAAATTTATTTCATATAGGAAAAAGTGAATTTTTCTACCATTTCTGTATTGTGTGGACATAAAGTTGATGAAAAATAGGATGCAAACATATTACACATGCTAGGAAATGTTGTTCAAGTGTTATATTTAGAAAATAGATTGAAAATCCCTTAATTGTGCATGATTATGAAACTCTAAACTACATGTATCTCCCTCTAAGGATATAATATTTTTAACATTTAATTTTTTAATATTGAATATTTTCATTTTCATTTTATTTTAAATTACTCATGTGCTATCATCAGTAGGTTACCTTAAACAGAGTAAGAAGTTAATTCTTTCATATTCACTATCACAAATTTAATGAAATACTTCATAATTGAAATTTATTAAATTCAGATGCTATGCACTTGGTAGTCTTTGATATCTGTAATTCCACCAGACACCCAACAAACTAAGGGATGAATAAAATAAGAATCATATTTCTACAATTCAATGATGTATAGTAAAGGCTCAAGCTTTTAAAGGAGATTCAAATTTTAACTCATTTTCCTATGCATCTATACAACAATTGGGTACATTGGTATTTGAAATCTGCAGTGATGATACTCTGGTACTAAGGTAAGAGCCACTGGAGAGTGATCCTTGGAGGGGAGCTTTGCCCTTTCCTCACTGGCAACGAGATTCTTTCTGCAAAGTTAAATTGAAAATCTGGAGGGAACGAGTACAGTTCATTAAGATGGCTGAAAAGTTCCATTCAGTAAAGATTTTTATCTCTTCAAAAACTTCAAATAAAATAACTTTGCATGATTTTTAGAAAAAATATGACACTTAAGATGTATTATTAATTAAAGAATGGAACTTTACAGAGGAAAGAATTTCATATTTAATTTAAGTTCAAGGCATAAGAGTTGAGGCAAATTAAAATCTAAAAACAATGCAAAAATCAAAACAAGGATAGTTTAAGTAATTATTAAACACTAAGTATACAACGACTCTGTATAAAGCTAATTATTGTCTCTGTAATATATTGTCCATGGCATTTTTCTTATAAAAAATGTTTTACAATTTTATTCAATTTCTTTAAAACTTCAAAACTACTCTAGATGTATAATAAATTAATCACATTTCATTAGAGGATGCCACACACAGTCAACAAACTATATGACCTGCCACTTGAATATCATTGATTACACATCTGTACAATTAGAATGAGTGACATCTTAAAATACCTGCCACAGAAAAAATAATCTATGTATAGTTAAAGAAGAAGAATAATGGCTTCTGAAATTCTAATGCCAGCTAATAATTCATTTTTCCATTTCTTCCCTCCAACCCCTCCATGTTCATCTGTCATTTGTTCTCAAGTTGATGGCCTATTTTTGTTATTATTGTTACATATACATACATAAATATATAAATACAATCTACTGAGTTCATTTAGTTTGGTTTATGTGTATATGATTTCAAGGCTGAGAACTTTGTATTGGGTAACAACCTAGGGGATTCAACTCTGGGAGAAACTAACTCATTCTCTCTCTCTCTCTCTCTCTCTCTCTCTCTCTCTCTCTCTCTCTCTCTCTCTCTCTGCAACCATTTGTTGTTTGTAGTTCTTTTTGTAGGAGTAGGAACCTGTGGGATTTTCCGTTTTTCAGAATTCACCCCACCCTTCAAAAAATGCTTAATTAGCAAAACAACTGACAACAAATGCTGATGATGATATAGAAAAAAGAGAACCATCATCTACTGTTGATGAGAATGTAAGCTGTTGTAACCACTCTGGAGATTACTGTTGATAATTCTCAAGGAGTTAAAAGTAAATCACCCATGTGACACAGTTATACCACTTTTTGACACATGAGCAAAGGACTTAAGATTGTGCTGCACAGATATTTGCTTAGCAATGCTCATTGTAACTTTATTCACAATAACTGTGAAATGGAAACAAACTAAATGTTCTTCAAATGATAAATGAATAAATATAAGTATAGTATACATAATAAACTAAAACACTATTGAGATGAAAGAAAAAACAAAACCATGAAATCAGTAGGTAAATTGGTGGAATTAGAAAAATTATATTGATTGAGTTAACCCAGAGAAAAACAAGCTCCACATGTCCTTTTTCATCTACATTTTTCAGCTTATAATCTTCAAATGCAAGTATATATCCTTGAGTAGTCACAGAAAACAGAACAGTAAAAAAGGGGAAACAGGATGAGGTTAGAGAAGGGAATAGAAGGATACAGGTTATAAAGCAGAGATGAATCATAGGACCAGGAAGTCGGCTGTGAGATTGTTTCTCCTAGAAGTGATAGCCATATTACTTCAACAACATGACTGCTTAAAGAAGATCTTAAGCATATTTTATCTACCTCAACTAACAGAAATTTAATGGGTCAGTAACAACAAAAGATTCCAAAAGTGTCCCTATAAGAATTAAATTAGTAGAGATTCCAAGATGGCGCCGACCATTAAGCCACGTATCTGATCTACTCCGTGGAGACCAGAGACATAAGAGGAGCAACAGATTGCTGGACTTTGAGAACTGTAGGTGAGTGGGGCCCCAAAGGCCGCAGACCAAACAGAGGGTCTACCCCCCTGGGTCAAGCAACATCCCGGAGGTGCTAAACACACTCCCCAAACTCTGAAACGGAATTCACATGCAAACTGCAGCCTGTATATAAAGCACAGACTCGCTGTTTGGGGAGGGGTTTTTCCAGAGTCCCCAGCCAGAGGAGTCTCAGTGAAGAGGGTGAATCTGCCCTAGGATTCCTCCTTCCACACCACCCCAACCTGCAGAGGTCACCTGCCTAGGCCAACTGAAAACACAGGCGGCGGGACCCAACAGAGACAGTTATAGTGGGACTACAGCTCGCTGGCCATCCGGGGCCAATCTTAACACCAATCACAGCGGACTGAGCCTGCAAACAGCGGCAGTGAGAAATCAGCTTGAACTGCTTCCACAGACCCATGGGGAGACGTGGGTCTTACCTAGAGCTATAGCTGAACTTATTAACCGTGCAGGAAGACCTGGTTCTGCGGGCTTCTGCCAGAGCTCTGCAACCCTATTGTTCCTACCCAGCCGCAAGGCACTGGTCCTACGCTCCCCGCTCCCCGAACGAGAGAGCCCAGCTGGAGATCCTGGCCCCGAGCAAGGTAGGCACTCTCACATTATCGGGAGATGAGACATGGATGGGTCGTGTTTGCAGTGTCTAATTGCTGACCCAGAGTGTGAGGGTACCAACATACCCCGGTAGGAAGATTTGGTTCCGCGAGCAGCCGCCAGAGCTCTGCAGAGCCAGTCTTACTAACCGCCTAGCCACAAGGCCCTGGCCCTGTGCTCCCTGCTCCCCGAACACCCTGCGCTCCCTGCTCCCCATCGAGAGAGCCCAGCGGGAGATCCTGGCATGAGCAAGGCAGGCACTCTCACTTTATCGGGAGACGAAAAGAGGGTCTTGCTTGCAATGCCTAATTGCTGACCAAGAGCGACCTTGGTCCCTCCAGGCATATAGTACTGGGAGAGGTTGGGCACTGCTACAGGGTATAGAGGCAGAGCTAAAAGACAGCAACACCCACAGAAGATATGATCTACCTGGGGTCTTCACTACAAATCCACAGGAAGGACAGGCAGCTGGGATCAACCTACTCAGCCAGAACGTTTGTGTGCGGACCTTATTCTAGGTCCCAAGACTGCTGATCTGAATTATAACAGTAAAGTCCAAACGGATATCTACTTTGGCTGGCTCAGCCTGGAGGCCAGGGGGCAGAGGAAAATCACCAGGAGTGAAACTGGATCACCTACCTGTTCCACAAAAATACCCCCTGATCCCCACAGGCAAGAGCACCTGACCTATAATCAGTCATCAATTAACCACTCTCAACCAGTGAAGGTCACTACAAAATACCTTCCAACATCAGAGCCATCAAAATGACAAGAGGACAGCGTAAGAATGCTATCAAAAACCAAAACAGTTTGGCATCTCCGGATCCCAACATTCCCAATGAAAACAACCTAGAGAACCTAACAGCAATGGATAGGCAAGAAAATGACCTCATGTCCTTAGTAAATAAGATGATAATGGAAGAAACAAATAAAATCTGTAAACAAATGCAGGAGGAGGCAAACAAGAAGGCTGAAGAGTTAAAAGAGTCATATAAAGAGGCACTTGAAGAATTTCAGAAAAACATAAATAACCAGATGATGGAAATCATTAAAACAGTCCAAGACATGAAGATAAAAATGGAAGCTATGATGCAGGAACACACAGAAGAAAAACGTGATCAAGAGTCTGCAAAGAGGAAAGCAAGCATCTCAGAGGTGGCCTTATCTAACAGATTGCAAGAAATGGAAGAACGAATATCAGGACTTGAAGATACAATCGCAGAACGGGAAACAACCATTCAGGGAAATGCTAAATCTGAAAAGTTCCTAACACAGACCATTCAAGAACTAAAAGACCACATGAAAAGACGAAATTTGTGAATAATAGGGATACAGGAGAAACTGGACAGCCGGCTCCACAGCCCAGAACACATCTTTAATCAAATGATGGAGGAAATTTTCCCAATTTGAAGAAAGAGATGCATACGAGCATACAAGAGGCCTACAGAACCCCAAATAGAATAGACTTGAAAAGAAAATCTTCCCACCACATAATAATAACAACACAAAATATACAGAACAAGGAAAAAAATATTGAAAGCGGCAAGAGAAAAAGGCCGAGTAACATACGAAGGCAAACCTATCAGAATTACTCCTGACTTCTCAGCAGAGACCATGAAAGCCAGAAGGGCCTGGACAGAGGTGCTGCAAACCCTAAGAGAACACAAATACCAGGCAAGACTACTATATCCAGCAAAATTATCAATAACCATTGACGGAGAAGACAAGGTATTTCATGACAAAAACAAATTCAAACAGTACTTAGCCACAAATCCGGCTTTACAGAAGATATTGGAAGGAAAACTCCACCCCAACTGGTCAAACTACAACCAAAACTACGTAGGAAATAGGTAAATATACCATTGCAAAATCACAACCTCACAAAATCTCAACTGTTACAAATACCAAAAATGAAGGGAATTACCAATCACTGGTCATTAATATCTCTCAACATCAATGGTCTCAACTCTCCAATAAAAAGTCACAGACTAATGGAATGGATGCATAAACATGACCCAACATTCTTCTGCATTCAAGAAACACACCTCAACCACAAGGACAGACATTGCCTCAGAGTAAAAGGTTGGGGAAAAATATTTCAAGCAAATGGTCACAAGAAGCAAGCTGGGGTAGCCATTCTAATATCTAATAAAACAGACTTTCAACCAAAATTAATCAAATGAGATGAGGATGGTCACTTTGTACTCGTCAAAGGTAAAGTCAACCAAGAAGACATCACAATTTTGAACATCTACGCTCCGAATACAAGGGCTCCCACATTTGTAAAAGAGTTATTAACAAAGCTTGCCCCACTCATTGATACCCACACATTAATTGTGGGAGACTTCAACACCCCACTTTCACTCAAAGATAGGTCTTTGAATCAAAAAATAAGCCGGGAAATAACCTCATTAACCAATGTCATGAATCAAGTGGATCTAACAGATATCTACAGAACTTTCCACCCAAATGGAAAGGATTATACCTATTTCTCAGCACCCCATGGAACGTTCTCTAAAATTGATCACATAGTTGGTCATGAAGCAAACCTCAATAGATACAAGAAGATTGAAATAATACTTTGTATCTTATCAGATCACCATGTTCTAAGGCTGGTCTTCAACAACAACAGAAATAACAAAAAGCATACTAACATGTGGAAACTAAACAACTTTCTACTTAATGACACATGGGTCACGGAAGAAATAAGGGAAGAAATAAAAGACTTCCTGAAATTCAATGAAAATGATGGAACAACATACCCAAATTTATGGGACACATTGAAAGCAGTGCTAAGAGGAAAATTCATAGCACTAAGAGCCTTCAAAAAGAAAAAGGAATCATCCCACATAAACAACCTAACAACACATCTGGAAGTTCTAGAAAAAAAGAAGCAGAAACACCCAAGAGAAGTAGACGCCTAGAAATAATCAAACTCAGGGCTGAAATCAATAAATTAGAAACAAAGAGAACAATCCAAAGAATCAACAAAACCAAGAGCTGGTTCTTTGAGAAAATTAACAAGATAGACAAACCGTTAGCCAATCTAACTAAAAGACAGAGAAACATTATCCAAATTAACAAAATCAGGAATGAAAAGGGAGACATAACAACAGACACCGAAGAAATACAAAGAATCGTAAGAACCTACTTTAAAGGCATTTATGCCATAAAATTCGAAAATTTAAGGGAAATGGACAAATTTCTCTACCGATTCCATTTGCCGAAATTGAACCAAGTCCAGATAATCAAATTAAATAACCCTATTTCGCCTATAGAAATAGAAACAACCATTGATAGTCTCCCAACCAAAAAAAGCCCAGGGCCAGATGGTTTCAGTGCAGAGTTCTACCAGACCTTCAAAGAGGAGCTAATACCGATACTATTCAAGCTATTCCAAAAGATAGAAATGGACGGAATATTACCAAATTCCTTCTATGAGGCCACGGTCACATTGATACTTAAACCTCACAAAGATCCAACAAAAAGATAGAATTTCAGACCAATTTCTCTTATGAACATTGATGCAAAAATACTCAACAAAATTCTCACAAAGCAAATACAACAGCATATCAAAGACATCATTCACCATGACCAGGTAGGCTTCATTCCAGGCATGCAGGGATGGTTTAACATACCGAAATTCATCAATGTAATCCACCATATAAACAAACTGAAAGAGAAAAACCACATGATCATCTCTTTAGATGCAGAAAAAGCATTTGACAAAATCCAACACCCATTTATGTTCAAAGTTCTGGAGAGATCGTGAATACAAGGCACTTATCTAAACATAATAAAGGCTATATACAGCAAACCAACAGCCAACATTAAATTAAATGGAGAGATACTCAAGGAAATTCCTCTAAAATCAGGAACCAGACAAGGCTGCCCCTTGTCCCCTTATCTCTTCAATATAGTTCTTGAAGTTCTAGCCAGAGCAATAAGACAGCAAAAGGAGATCAAGGGGATCCAAATGGGAAAGGAAGCAGTCAAATTATCTTTATTTGCAGATGATATGATAGTGTATATAAGTGACCTGCAAAATTCCACCAGAGAACTCCTACAGCTGATAAACACCTTCAGCAAATTGGCAGGATACAAAATAAACTCAAAAAAGTCAGTAGCTTTCCTGTATACAAATGACAAACAGGCAGAGGAAGAAATTAGGAAAACTACTCCCTCCACAATAGCCACAAACAATATAAAATATCTAGGAGTAACTCTAACCAAGCAAGTGAAGGACTTATTCAAAAAAAACTTCAAACCTCTGAAGAAAGAGATTGAAGATGACATGAGAAGATGGAGGGATTTACCTTGTTTGTGGATCGGAAGAATCAACATAGTAAAAATGGCCATCTTACCAAAAGCAATTTACAGATTCAATGCAATCCCTATCAAAATACCTACAAAATACTTTGAAGATATTGAAAGATCAATTCTCAAGTTCATATGGCGAAATAAAAAACCCAGAATAGCAAAAACAATCCTATACAACAAGAGATCCTCCGGAGGAATCTCCTTACCTGATCTCAAGCTGTACTACAGAGCAACAGTAATTAAAACAGCATGGTACTGGCAAAGCCATAGACTGGTGGATCAATGGAATCGAATCGAAGACCCAGAGATGAATCCACACACGTTTGCTCACTTGATTTTTGACAAAGAAGCCAAATATATTCAATTGAAAAAGGATAGCATCTTCAACAAATGGTGCTGGTCTAACTGGATGTCTACCATGCACCATGCACAAAACTCAAATCCAAGTGGATTAAAGACCTCAACTTAAAACCAGAGACATTAATTCAGTTAGAGGAAAAAGTGAGGAAGAGCCTGGGACACATAGGCACAGGAAAGAACTTCCTGAACAGTACACCAACAGCCCAGGCCTTAATGTCGACAATTAATAAATGGGACCTCATGAGGCTGAGAAGCTTCTGTAAGGCAGGAGACATTGTCAAGAGAACAAAACGACAGCCTACAGAATGAGAAAAGACCTTCACCAACCCTTCATCTGACAAAGGTTTAATATCCAAAATATATAAAGAACTCAAGAAATTAAACACCACAAAACCAAACAACCCAATTGCGAAATGGGGCTTGGAACGTAACAGAGAATTCTCAACAGAGGAATATCAAATGGCCGAGAAACACTTAAAGAAATGCTCGTCCTTGTTAGTCATCAGAGAAATGCAAATCAAAACGACACTGAGATTCCATCTTACACCC
This sequence comes from Acomys russatus, assembly GCF_903995435.1. Lineage (NCBI taxonomy): Eukaryota > Metazoa > Chordata > Mammalia > Rodentia > Muridae > Acomys > Acomys russatus. The sequence continues at coordinate 115,455,086 of NC_067169.1, read as the reverse complement.
ATCAGAATGGCTAAGATCAAAAACTCAAATGACACCACATGTTGGCGAGGACGTGGAGAGAGAGGAACACTCCTTCATTGCTAGTGGGAATGCAAACTAGTACAACCACTTTGGAAAGCTATCTGGCACTTTCTCAGAAAAATGGGAATAGGGCTTCCTCAAGACCCAGTCATCCTACTCCTTGGAATATACCCAGAAAATGCCCTACCACATAACAGGGACATATCCTCAACCATGTTCATAGCGGCTCTATACATAATAGCCAGACATGGAAACAGCCTAAGTGTCCCTCAGTAGAAGAATGGACTAAGAAACTGTGGTATATTTACACGATGGAATACTACTCAGCTATTAAAAACGAGGAATTCCCAAATTTGTGGACAAAAGAATTGATCTAGAAATTATCATAATGAGTGAGTTCACCCAGAAGCAAAAAGAGACAAATGGTATATACTCACTTATATCAAAACACTAGTCCAAGGGATACGTACCATGAAAATCTTTACTTACCAAGAAAGTGGGTCAGAGGAGAAGATATCCGATTGAGACTTTAGGCGAGAATAGCATGGAAGAAAGAGGAGATAGTAGGACCCACAGGGTCCTGGAAACCTACAAGAAGAACTTTATGGCAGGCAGATCTGGATCCTGGGGTCCTCCTCAAACTAAGGCACCAGCCAAGTAGAATATAGGCAGTAAGCTTCGAACCCCTACCAAGACCTAGCCGACGAACATGATATTCTCCACCGTTGAGTGGAGAGTGAGATCTGACTCTCACACGAACTCTGGTGCCCCGTTTCTGACCATGTCCCCCGGATGGGGAGACCTGGTGGCACTCAGAGGAAGGATAGCTAGTTACCAAGAAGAGACTTGATATTCTGAGAGCACATATAGGGGGAGGAGGTCTCCCTCAGTCACATACATAGGAGAGGGGAGAAGGGGAAAAATGGGAGGGAGGGAAGAACGGGAGGAAACAGGGGAAGGGCTAACAATCGAGATGTAATATGAATAAATTAATAAAAAAAGAAAAGAAAAAAAGAATTAAATTAGTAAAGAAATAATAACTGTCTTCATGATTACTTTGTTTATCTTTAGTGAAAACATATTCAATTATTGTTTATTTTGAGATAGGAACATGGAATCCAGAGACTTGAACATAAGAGACAGGGTTTTCGCAAGGATCTCCATTTACATCCTTTTGTATTGAAAAATAAAGTGACCCATATCACAGAACACCTGACAACACTTTTTTGAGGGACTGTAGACTTTAGATAACATGGTACTACTTTGTGTCCCTCAGATGCATGCCTATAAGTAAACATGAATTAATTTATCCTTAGTTAAAAATAACAAATAGTGGGGCTGAAAAGACTTATAGTTGTTAAGCACATGCTTAATATTTAATAACCAAAGATGGTGCAAAATAATGTAATAGAGCACAAGGTAAACACTGCATCATATTATGACAGCTGGGAAATCATACTTATATCATATTTTGTTAGAAACAAAAGTTCAAAATCCCTTGAAGTTTCAGAGGGTCATATCTAAGACATTTTGGTATATATTATATTCATATATAAGTACTATGAATAACACTGGATATAACAATAAATACAAAACATTCTCCCCATCACACACTTGACATTACATACCATCTCATGAAAATCCACTAAAATGTGTTTAAAGACCTTATTTGACAAGAGTTACAAAGTAAAAAGTGCACATTGCACACTTACAAATTTTCTTATTATAGTGCCACCAAAACAATAGAAAATTTTCAGTTCCTCTTGGCATATTAATTTAAACAATAATTCTTTATTTTTCTGTACAGAAAGAAGTTCACAGCAGTATTTATGCAGGCCACATAGACAAAACAAAACAGAACATGTTCATTTGTAACTGTCAAATTAATTGCAAATTATTTTTTATTCAAGTGAGAAAAAAAGGACCTCATAATGACAATAAAATTTTGCTAAATAACACAGTCATGGTGAAAAGAGGCAAGAGGGAAATAATTGAACCAGTTGACACATTCTGAAATATTTAGAAAGTAATAGACAGAACAGTTGGTTTAGTATTTTTTCTTAGGTGGAAACATTAAAATAATACCCCCAAATAAATCACTAAATTCAGAAACAAATTCATAAATAATATTTTGGTTATATAATCTTATAAAGTACATTGTGATAGATATCAGGATACTTACCATTTCCACACTCTTTTTTTTTTTTTGTTTTTGACTAATACATGTACATTTACATATCTTACATTTTAAATCAGAGTCATTGACAGTTACAATTATGACTATTAATCTCATTTGTTAATATTATTGGATATGGATTCCACTAGGAGACCTGCCCTCCCACCCTGTATGTGTGTGTGTGTGTGTGTGTGTGTGTGTCCATGTGCATTTATGTGTTTGTTTATGTGTGTGTGTGTGTTTCCAGGAAGGATTAAATGGTAAAGGATTAACCTCCATAGAATTGTTAGTATCTACCATTTTCTACCTGAAGCCTAAGTGTAACAAAGTCCAAAGGAATACTCTTGCTTTTTTGACTGATGGCCTTCAACTCTTGTGACTGAGCACCTCTATGCTTTTGCAGTCACTGCTATCATCATTCATTTCTGACATTAGAACCCAGCCTTTTTGCCTTCCAATGTGGAGTGTAGATGAGTGACTCTCCAGGAATCCCCCAAATTTATATTACCAGAGTAAGGTAGCCAAAGTATCCAGGCTCATAGACCACCTAATAAGATTCCAGTGTCAACTACTGTCACTTTGTTGTGAAGTACACCTAGATCCCATGTGCAGATCCAGCCAATGGACAGCTCATTCTCCATGGTTGTGTGGGGAGCAGGGACTCCCTCTGACATGAACTCTGGTGCCCCTGATTTTATCACTTCCTCTTGGTGGGGAGCCCCCAGCAACACACAAAGGAAGGGGAAGCAGTTTATCTGCATGAGACCTGATATTCTGGGGTTACATGGTAGGGGAAGAGGGTCCCTCTGTCAGAGGTTTAGGGGAGGAGAATAGGGCAGACGAGGGAGGGAGAGAGGGCAAGAATGAAAAGATACAAATGAGGGGACAATATTCAAGGTATAATCTGAATAAAGTATAATAATTTAAAAATTAAAAAATTTACTTCTCCTATTTTGCTAGTCACTTTGCAATCTATCCATTTAGATAAGCTATTTTAATACCCATGTATAAGAAGTAGTATTTTTATTTGCCATTCTTCTTTTTATTTTTCACTTAATAAAATTTCCACTACATGGAGCCTTTTAAAGAAAGGTTTTCCAACCTTTTACCCAATACAGGCCATAAACTTCAAACCCCTACCCAGATCTAGCCAATGGACAGGACATTCTCCACAGTTGAGTGGAGAGTGGGGTCTGACTTTCACACGTACTCTGGTGCCTCATATTTGACCACGTCCCCTGGAGGGGGAGGCCAGGTGGCACTCAGAGGAAGGATAGCAGGCTACCAAGAAGACACTTGATACCCTATGAGCATATACAGGGGGAGGAAGTCCCCCTCAGTCACAGTCATAGGGGAGGGGAGTAAGGGGAAAATGGGATGGAGGGAGGAATGGGAGGATACAAGGGAGGGGATAACCATTGAGATGTAATATGAATAAATTAATAAAATAAAATTTAAAAAAATATATAAACTCTAAAAAAAAAAGAAAGAAAGGTTTAGGGCTGTGGAGATGACTCCATAAAGTGCTTGCCTTGCAAGTAGAAGGATTTTCATTCAATACCTAAGAATCCATAAACATTGGTTAGATGCAGACACATGGATCATTAAGGCTTTCTGGCCTACAAGCTTAGATTAATTAGGAGAGCTCCAAGTCAATAAAAATCCCTCACTCAAAATAAGATGACAATACTGAAGAACATTTTATATTGTCACCTGGATTTCCCCATGTACAAAGGTGTCTCTGTCTCTTTCTGTTTGTCTGTGTGTCTGTCTGTCTGTGTATCTGTGTGTGTGTGTCTGTCTTTCTGTCTCTGTCAATGTCTCTGTCTCTCTCTCTCTCTCACACACACATACACACACACACAAACACAAACACACATACACATATACACCACCACCATCAGCACCACAACCAGTACCAACACCACCACATAATCATGAAAAGGAAGAAAATCCATGTTCAGAACTCATGTTTATTTACATAACTATGATAAATACCAGAAAAAAACAAAGTTAAAAGATACAGTGCTTCTTTCAATTTAAAGTATCAGAATTTTCAGTTCAAGATCAATAGATCAACTGACACTTTTGTTCCTGGGCCTGAGGTGAAGCAGAATCATCATGGTAGAATAGAACTGCTCTCAGAGAACAGAGAAGATTATGTCTGAAATAATATCTAGCCTCTGAGAGCCTGTTATAAGGGACTTACTTCACCAATTATGTTCCACTTTTGAAAATTTCTTTCAACTCCCAGTAATTTTCCAATGGATCAATTAAGTGATTGGGGCAGAACTTTCATGTCCAATAAAGTCTCAAAGACTCTTTGTGATAATTGCATTGGGTAGCTGGACATTGACATATGATTTTTTTCGAGGATACTTTATATCCAAACCACAACAGAAATATTCTGGAAAATCTAATAAAGAACAGCTACATCTACATATAGGAAGACCTTAAAGATAACTTATATTATGGACTTAATGTGGTGGTAGGTAAGAAGGCAGAAATAAACTGCTAAGATTAAAACTCTTAAATTTGCCTATTTTTATATTGAAAAGAAAAAGGAATATTTTGAAAATTTTATGGAATGAGTGACATAAGTGTGAGCCCTGTATGAAAATCAGACTACTGAAATAGTTACAGGGCAGAACTTCAAAGTCCACTTTCATTGTATATTTGCATGTATCATGCACTTTCTGACTCTTCTTTCCCCTTTAGGACTTGTCCTTTTTTGATGTCTTACATTCATTTACATAACTGGAAGAATTTTGCTGGTACTCAAAGAAAATACCTCTTAATGTAAAAAAAAAAAAAGTTTCACACCTCTTATCAATAAGTGTTATGGTCATTGTACATATGTTTCCCATATTATTTTTATAAGGAATGATAGGTCTCCTTTTGGGCACATTTGGTTTCTGGCATGATTCATAGTCCTACAATGCAGTGCACTGAAGTAAGAAGGGCTAAGTCAAGGTCAAGATCACTGAAGAGGAAAAGTTGAAGTAATAATGTTGTAAAATAAATCTGAGCTAAAGATTTGGTTCCAACTTGCTTCCCTAGAAATTAGAATTGCTTGTCTTATGATCTGGAAATCTGTGCATTATTTCCCAAGTCACCTTTTGTACTGTTATTTCCAAAATTTTAATGTGACATACACAATCTCCACCTTATGTTTATGTCCTTAGGCAAATTGGCTGAGTAGTATTGCATCCTGCCATATGGCAAGTGTACCAGGCTTACTAGAGAATTTCAGGTGACTTTAAAGATATAGGCCAGAAAGAATGAATCTAATCAGGCTTTTTTTTTTTTTAATAGGGAATCTGAGATGTTAAGAACAGAAATCATCAAAGGTCTATTCCAACAGCTAAAAGCACATGGTGTGTCACTTGGCTATAAATGAAGTACTGTAAGATATAGTGTTATCACTGTCTATCAGGGTTTTTCTTGTATTTTTGAAAGCATATTTGTGTTTTTTATAACATTTCCCTCTTCTGTGGCTTTCTTCCCAAGAACAAGATATTGGAGCCTCGTTTATTCTTTTAAGACATCAAACCAGTAATGTATTGATAATTCTGTGATTCCTTTTTAGATGCTCAGAAAAAATTTGTCATTGTTTCTTTGTGCCCCAACTTTACCAGCCTCATTGCTGAACATATTTCATATATTATACTGCATTTTTATATTGCTTGTCTCTCTTTGCAAAAATACCCCATTTGAACAAGGAAAAATTAACCCTTGAGTTGCGTAACTAGAATGATTCATATGAAGCATTTTGAGCAGTAAAATACTCTTATCCTGCCCATTTATCCAATTCTCTATAATTGTTAAATCGTCTCAATATTTGATGAGACTAGAAGTTTTCACTTTGGTTGAAATATGGACACCATGTCTGTACGTTCTGGTAACCTCAGTATTTACAAGAAACATTTCCGTAGTTGTTAGAAATATCCTATTCTTTCCACCCCAGGGGTTTAGTGAAAGGAATATAATTTAAATGAAACATGGTCATGAGACTAAGACAAAATTTTCAAAGCAAAGATATTAGGATTTTTAAAAATGTCAAATTGCCTTTCTCTGTCTTTCATATGCAATTTTTTTCTTTAAATCTAACATCCTCATTTTATGAGTTTGAAAGACCATTTGATGTAGACTGAACACATTGACCATGGGTTAGAAATTGGTCAGAACACTTTTTTACTTATTTCTCCAAGTGAGAGAAAGCTGCTAGACAGGGCTACTGGAGCTATTGGAAACATTTTGCATCATGGAAGCAGGTAGATTTCCTTGTGGATTTTCTTATTTGAGAAATTAAAGTGAAAATGTAAGGTATGGATTTTATTTGGCTTTTTAATATGGAGAACTGGATGATTTATAGCTTAAGCCCCATAATTGTCAATATCTTAGTTTAGAAAACACAAAATTTCATTAAGTGTAGGAACTGTTAATGTACATGTTCTAGTAATATTTGTATATGAGATAATTTCCTCAGATGGCTCAGCCGTTAAAGGCTAGGCTCACAACCAAAAATATAAGATAGTTTTTATCTTAATCAATGAACAGTAGGTATGGCTCCCCTCAGACACACAAAACCTTAACATATTTTTCAAAGTCTACTTCCAGAATTTACCTTATCATTTGTTAGTTTTATGATAATACAAGCACAAAACAAGGTCATTTGCAAGATAGTACATATTGTTTTAAAGCTGCTAATGAATATATAAATCTAGGCAACAATAATCAGTATCTACTAAAAACAAGAGTCAACAAGGAATTATGTACCTCTAGGTAAAAATGCATAAGCCACTTCTGAAACAACTTGGAAAAGAAACCTAAATAAATAAAGACTATGGAAAACAGAATAATTTATTAAAGCAAAGGACCTGTATTACTTAAATAACATGTCAAAGGCAATTTATAAAAGATGTGATGTGCATTTTTTAAGCTGTCCACTTCTGAATCTTCTACAAATACCAGAAAAATAGCAGAAGATACAGGTCACTATGCTTCTCTTACAGCTTGTCACTTTGTGAATCAACACATCTTTGATCATCAAGTTTAAACGAGTGTTAGAAATGAAAAGCACAGATTTATATTGTGTATCAGGTGATGTAGTTACTATCAACACCTTTCCTTTTACTTCTCATTAGTTCCTGCACTAATGGGACTTGTCTATTGGAGACCTTCATCTAAAGCATAACCTCCAAGCTGAAGGATATATCATTAAGTTATCATTTTGTTGTTCTATTATGTTACCACTATACCTATTATAGTAGATGGTACAAGTTTTCATATCTTGATAAAAATACATTTGATTCAAGACTATGCATAGTGATGTACTCTATGACTGAACTGATTACTTTGTACTTCCTTTCTTAATTGTACTGAACAAGACCCTACTGGATGGAAAGCCACATAGGTAATATTTGTGTGACCTTAATAACATTGAGATCATACTCAGCATGCTACCATGTGGACCTCATAGTTAAATGTTGCTATATTTGGTACTTTATGGACTTTATCTTAGACATTTAAGATTGTATCATACTCAGTAAGAGGAAATGCAATAAGCCCATGAATGTCCTTTTCATCTATCCTCATGGCTACTCTTTGAAGGTGCCTTTTGTGTCAGTAACCAGGTAGCTAATTATAGACAATGACTAATGTTAAGTGACCAAGTCAGTCTTTCTCTAAGTTGTTTACTGCCACAGTGATTGCTGAAGAGCATTAAGACCGTAAATATACAAGGTCATAGAATTGCTCTACCACATTATCCATTTATTTTATTATCCATTGGCTTTCATTTTTTTTTTTGTTTCTAGTATTTTTTTCTTCCAAGTTAAGAAGCAACAAGACTAACTGTCATTTTAATACAACACTTGAACTAATTTCCTTTCCACATGAAGTAGATACCTAGATATGGGTCTTTCAATCATATTAAATGAGGATGCAAGAAACTTCTGCGTATGAAAGCGAGAGAAAGTCCATGTGGCTTTTCTTTAAGCCACTAACGACTTTGGACTGAAATTTTTGTTTTAATCTCATTGGCATATTATTAAATTACTTTCACCTAACCCTTGTGGTAGAAAGGATAATTGTGCATATATTTTGTATATTGTACATAATTTTAGGTAAATATAAAAAAATATGATTGGCTTTGGCTATTTCAAGTATCAATAGTATTACTTATCTTGCTTCCCTCTGTTTCTCTCTGTATTGGCTTGTATTTCCACTTCTCATTTAATCCCTTGTGTTTTTCCACTTCTCCCTTCATATCACTAGTAACCTGTTATTACCATCTCTAGAGCTCCCAGGTCCTGTGGTTCCCTTTTATTTTACTGGATTCGGCAACTACTCCAGGTTATATACTCACATTTGAAAGTTTGGAAGTAGAACCTACAAAAAAGAGACTATGGGCATTTGTCTTTCTGAGTTTGTTTCACCTCAGTATAACATTTTATACTTTCATACATTCAGGAATATGTAGAATTTAACTGTGTCTCAGTTTTATAGGACATCAGAATTTAGAGAGTTTTGGGCTTTTAAAGAGACAGTGACCTTTAAAATATTGATAACTTTAAGGAATGTCAGACTTTGAGAGGTGTACTGTATTTTATATTATGATTTTGTACATATACATTTATCTTATTACACACATATATATAATAAATTACCTATAGCAAGAATAATCATGACATAATCAGGAATTATATAAATGTTACATTCTTAGAGTTTTGGTTATTAGTATTTGACATAGCTATAGGCATATGGTGCAGTTATTCCATAGGTATCAATTGCCTTAAGTCAGATTTCCCAGGAAGCCTAGCAGCTGCATATACAATTTTACTAGAAATTGATCTTAAGTGTACCATGTTTTTTAAGGGAGTAAAGAAAAAATTGAGCAAGACAATTTAAATTTTGATAGAATTCTAATCAAGGCGTTTCTTGCAGGCCTTCTCACATGAGTCTACTGTGCTAGTAGTGTCCTTCATAATTGTCCCAATAAGGATAACAAGTGTAATATTTACATTATCATACTCACCAGTAATATGTTATTTGATGCAACTTGCTTTTCCAAAAATAGTGTAACTTAGGTGAACTCACTTCTATAGGTCATGGTCAAGTCATGGACTGAAAATCAGCTGTGAGCCTTTAGTAACCACCATTCCGACAAAACAAGAAAAACAACAGGCTTTGTCCTGATGAATATTGGTATAGAGCCCTGCACTATGCACTCCAGTTCCTAATGTGAATAGTCCTCTGTGATTTTAGATTGTATTGGACTTAAAGCAATTTTCTTTTCAGTCTCATTTTTCAACAGTACACTTTAAAACAGAATGAAGCATTTAATGGTATTTTTTCAGTCAATAAATATTTATGGAATGCCTATTATGCCAAGCACAATGATGGGCACTAAGAATACAGCCATAGCATTCTGCACTTCAAAGAATAAAACCATCCCCTTCAGTCCTGCCAGATGGAGACTGGGAATTAGACTCATCATTGACTTAGAATTCATTCATTATAAACACTATTTTCAAAGCTTCAGCTGCATCATTCTGTAGTTAAAGGAAAGGACATAAAGAAGTTTATGGCTCAGGAAACATGTTATTTCCTATTCCCAATTGGCTAAACAAAATAATTGGAAGGAAGCTGGATATTAAGGCAAAGAAGAAAAGGAAGAACCAGAACTTTTTTGTATAACATAATGATTTGACATCTACATGAGAAAAGTCATGCAAATTTTGTGATACTTGATAGAATGAGACTACAATAGGCTTCAAAATCAGTAATTGAAATTTCATTCATTTCCTTTGGTTAGTCTTATTGAGGAAAAATTACATATAGTAGGTTTCACTATTTTAAGTGTACAGTTTTATGATCTTTGAAAAAATATTATAACCACATTATAACTACCAAACATATATGTAGCCCATTTCTGTCAGTCTTTTCACAGTTTTTATTGTATTCCTTTACATTATAGTTTAAAATTACTTAGTGATCTGATCTTGGCAATATGCTTTTTGTTCTCTTCTGATTTTAAATAAATACAATTATATAACATGTAGTAATTTATGTATTACCTTTCTTTATTTTGGAGATGTACCAACAAAAGAGGACACAAATATTCAAAAGTCCATTATTCATAAATATTCCAAGATAGAAGCAATGAAAATGTTCATTGACTAGCCAAAGAAAAATATCTATGCTATAATCTTATGATAGAATATTACTTAGCAACAAAATATAGTAATCTATTAAAATCTGAGGAGGTGCTATTTTATATATGTAAATTATCTTTTTCTTTTACAAATAAGTTGAATTTTAAAAGGAATAATATCCAATATCTTTATGCATTATATGTTAGAACAAGGTCTTAGATTCTGAGTAGCCAAAAAATGACAAATAGAAAATAGTCTTAATTTTCTTCTGAAAAGAAGCTTTTTGCTCTTGTTGTTTGTATACTCATGGCTTATTCTTAAACAATATAAACACTTTTATGAATTAATTTGACAAAAAATCGACAGTGTTTTCTTGACAGAAGTAAAATTTCATACAAGAGTCTGAAATGAAACAATGTTTCTTGGTATGGGAAGTAGGAAATCAATATGGGGATTTCATTTGTCTGTAACATCATCTTAACATGTTGCTTATGGGGATGAGCATGTATTCTTGATTGGCAGCAAATACCTTTACTCATTGAGCTGTCTCACTAGCTCATAATATGATCATTTCAATATGCAAATCTGTAAGGACAGTGTTGAGAATATTTTTCTTCAGCTTTTCATGATCTGAACTTTTTTCTTGAGTTCCTGGAAAGTTGATTACTGTTTAACAGTGTAATTTTATTTGAATTCAATATTTTTTCCTTTTTGCATTTGAATATTTGTATTTTTCCTGAGTTACTACGTCCTGTTAATAGCACCAAGAGAAAAAAGAGATCTATACCTCTGTTCTCAATGAGCTGAAAGTTTTTTGGAAATTAATTAGATAAAATACTTGTAGTAAATAAATGTTTGCCAGTTAATGTTATAGAGAACTATAAATGTGTATATATGAATAAATGTTAGCCTGACAATGAATTCACTGTTATTTTAAAAGAATGACCAGCTAAAAACTCATAGATATTATATGATTTGCATAAAGATTATGAAACAAGAAATATGGATGTATATTAAGTTTTATTTGTAAATTAATTTTCAGGTTATGTGCTAAAGATTATTTTTAATGATTTATTTTTAGTGTGTCTAGAGTGTGTGTATCAAGGTGTTCATATGTGCATATAAGTGAAGGTGTTCTAGGAATCTTAAGATACCCCTTGACCTGGAGTTACAGGTAACTGAGACTTTCCCACAGTGTGTACTGTAAATTTAATCCAGGTCCTCCGTAAGCACTATATATATTATTAGTTAGAAACAATGTAATTTTTAGTCATTACAACCACCCACTAAATTTAACTATTTTTTACCTATTTAACAGTTAAGAAATACCAGATCAAAGAAATAATAAATGATTTTTAAAATCTTCATTAGTACATAATTGGACAAGGATTACATGGATGTCAAAGGCCAAACAACTCTGTCCAAGTTTAGAAAGTATGAAATGGCTTATGGGTTCAATATTTATTTAATATACTATTAGGAGATGAATTATGTTTTCACAAAATTTGTTTGTAAAAACCCAACAGCTTAAACTTAAGATTATGATTATATTTGGAGGTAACTCCTTTAATTATGTTATTAAGTCACATGACATCTGAAAGTTTGACTTAATCCAATATTATTGATACTGGTAGTACCAAAAGAATGTTAAACATACAAAGAGATATCAGCTAATTATGTGCAGAGAAAGGAAATCAAATGAGGCCATAGTGGCATGACAGTTATTTTTAAGTCTAGTGAAAACTACCCAGGGGAAATAGCTTTGTTGACATATTGTTCAGAGGCCTCTAACTATAAGAAAGATGTTTCTTATATTTATAGATATAAATAAAAGGTCTAAATATCCAAAATATATAAAGAATTCAAGAAATTAAACACCACAAAACCAAACAAACCAATTGCGAAATGGGGCTTGGAACTAAACAGAGACTTCTCAACAGAGGAATATCAAATGGCTGAGACACACTTAAAGAAATGCTCAACCTCCTTAGTCATCAGAGAAATGCAAATCAAAATGACACTGAGATTCCACCTTACACCCATCAGAAGGGCTAAAATAAAAAATTCAAGTGACATCACATGCTGGAGAGGATGTGGAGAAAGAGGAACACTCCTTCATGGCTGGTGGGAATGCAAACTGGTACAATCTCTTTGGAAATCTATCTGACGCTATCTCAGAAAAATGGGAATAAAGCTTCCTCAAGACCCGGCTATTCCACTCCTTGGAATATACCCAGAAAATGCACACAACAGGGACATATACTCAACCGTGTTCATAGCAGCCTTATTCCTAATAGCCAGAACCTGGAAACAGCCTAAGTACCACTCAGTAGAAGAATGGATAAAGAAACTGTGGTACATTTACCCTATGGAATACTACTCAGCTATTTAAAAACAAGGAATTCCCGAAATTTGTGGACAAATGGATTGAACTAGAAATGATCATAATGAGTGAGCTCACCCAGAAGCAGAATGTCAAATGGTATATACTCACGTATATCTGCATACTAGCCCAAGGGGCATGTCCCATGAAAGTCTTCACTTACCAGAAAAGTAGGTCAGAGGGGAGGACATCCTACTGGGACTCTAGGTAAGAGAAGCAATGGAGAATGGGGAAATAGAAGGATCTAGAGGGTCCTAGAAACCTACAAGAAGAACATTATGAAGGGCAGATCTAGCCCCAGGGATCTTGGTCAAACTATGACACCAGCCAAGGACAATACATGCAGTAAACTTTAAACCCCTACCCAGATCTAGCCAATGGACAGGACATTCTCCATGGTTGAGTGGAGAGTGGGGTTTCACTTTCACACGTACTCTGGTGCCCCATTTTTTACCATGTCCCCATTGATGGGGAGGCCTGGTGGCACTCAGAGGAAAGATAACAGGTCACCAAGAAGAGACTTGATATCCTATGAGCATATACAGGGGAGGAGGTCCCCATCAGTCACAGTCATAGGAGAGGGGAGTAAGGGGAAAGCAGGAGGAGAATAGAATAGGAGGGTACAAGGGATGGACTAACAATTGAGATATAATATGAATAAATTAATAAAATATTTTAAAAATAAATAAATTTTAAAAAGTAAGAACATAAATTCCAAAATAAAAAATAATAAAATTGTAGACATAAACAAAATATTTTACTTGTCGATAAATAAATTTTTAGCATAAATTATAATTATAATTGCAATGATTATAACAATAAATTACTCAGCTATTAAAAACAAGGAATTCCCGAAATTTGTGGATAAATGGATTGAGCTAGAAATGATCATAATGAGTGAGTTAACCCAGAAGCAGAAAGAATTAAATGGTATATACTCACTTATATCTGCATACTAGCCCAAGGGGCATGTCCCACGAAAGCCTTCACTTACCAGGAAACTGGGACAGAGGGGAAGGCATCCTATTGGGACTCTAAATGAGAGAAGCATGGGAGAATAGCAAAGTAGAAGGATCCAGAGTGTCCTAGAAACCTACAAGTAGAACATTATGATAGGCAGATTTGGGCCCAGGGGTCCCGCTCAAACTATGGGACCAGCCAAGGACAATACAGGCGGTAAACTTTAAGCCCCTACCCAGAACTAGCCAATGGTCAGAACATTCTCCACAGTTGAGTGGTGAGTGGGATATGACTTTCTCACGTACTCTGGTGCCTCACATTTGACCATGTTCCCTGGAGGGGGAGACCTGGTGGCACTCAGAGGAAGGACAGCAGGTTACCAAGAAGAGACTTGATACCCTATGAGCATATACAGGGGGAGGTAATCCCCCTCAGGAACAGTCATAGGGGAGGGGAATAATGGGAAAATGGGGGGGGGGGTGGAGGGAGGAATGGGAGGATACAAGGGATGGGATAAACATTGAGATGTAACAAGAATAAATTAATAAAAAAAATTAAAAAAAAAAAGATCACAAAAAAGAAAAATATAAATAAATTATTAATTTATTCATAACATAAATGAAGTTAGAGACATAAACAAATGAAACATTTTTATTAATTTATTTATTCACTTAACTAATGAAAATAATTTGTTAATTTATAAATAAATTTATAACATACATTAAAATATTATAAGAATATAACAATAAATTACTAATTCATTTATAACATAAATAAAGTTATAGACAGAAATAAAATATTCGTATTAATTATTTCATTTATTCACTTTACATCCTGGTTGTAGCACATTCTCTGCTCTCCTCTCAGTCCCACCCTTCTCCTACTACCTCCTCCATTCCTCGGAAAAAGGGAGCCACCTTACTCACACACTCCAGCTTATCGATCATGTACAGGATCTAGATCCAGTCTGTGCATGGTCCTTGTTTGGTGCTTCAGACTTCAAAAGCCACTCTGAGGCCTGATTACTTGGCTCTGTGGGTATTCTTGTGGAGTTTGTCATCTCTATATCCTTTTATCATTCTCCCTCCTTTTCCCCTAGACTCCCTATGCTTTTCCAATATTGGGCTATCTTAGCATTTGTTTCGATCCACTGCTGGGTGGAGGCTATCAGTGTTTTCCTGCTTGCAAGCATAGCCAAGTATCATTAATAAAGTCAAGGGTTGGTTTTCTTCTATGGGTGGGTCTCTGTTTGGGTCAGGCACTGGTTGGACATTCTCTCAATCTCTGCTTTATATGTTCTATCTTTATTCTTGCATATCTCATAGTCAAAATAACTTTCAATCAAAGTTTTTGCGTGTGGATTGGTATTTTTTCTCCCTCTGCTAGGAGTCTTGTCCAGTTACAGGGTATCTTCTTCAGTCTCCATGGCACCTGCTGCTAGAAGTCTCAGCTGTAGTCTCCCTCACATCCCTCCCAAAGGCCTATTCTGACTTAAGTTTCCATCTTGTCACAGAGATGCCTTCACTTTCAGTTTCTCTTTTCTCTCTCCTTCCACTCTCACTCTTGCCCTGGTGTGATCTCCACCCTTATATTATTATTATTATTATTATTATTATTATTATTATTATTATTATTATTGTTATTGTTATTATCATTTTATTTTATTCTTGTTACATCTAAATTGTTATCCCATCCCTTGTATCCTCCCATTCCTCCCTCCCTCCCATTTTCCCCTTACTCCCCTCCCCTATGACTGTGACTGAGGGGAACTTCCTCCCCCTTTATAAGCTCATAGGGTATCAAGTCTCTTCTTGGTAGCCTGCTAGCCTTATATTATGATGGCTACTCCAGATTCCTTCTTGGTTGCATTTGCTTGGAAAACCTTTTTTTCCAGCTCTTTACTCTAAGTTAATATCTATCTTTGTTGTTGAGATGTGTTTCTTCTGTGCAGCAGAATGTTAGATCCTGTTTACACATCTACTCTGTTGTCATGGGCCTTTTTATTGGAGTGTTGAGTCCATGATGTTAGTAGATATTAGAGATCAATGATTCTTAGTTCCTTTTTGTCATGTTGGTGGTGATAGTGTGTTTATGCACCTGTCTCCTTTTTGTTTTGCTGTTGTGAAGTTAGCTATATCCTGTATTTTCTTGGGTGTAGTTGACCTCATAGAGTTGGACTTTTACTTTCTAGTATCTTCTGAAGGGCTTGTTTGGTGCCTTGACATTGTTTAAAATTTGGTTTTGTCGTGGAATATCTTGATTTCTTCATGAATAGTGATTGAAAGCTTTTCCAGGTATAATAGTCTGGGGTGACATCTGTGGTCTCTTAGTATCTGCATGACATCTGCCCAGTCCCTTCATGGTCTCTGTTGAGAAGTCTGCTATGTCAACCTTTATATGTTACTTGGTCTTTCCCCCTTGCCTCTTTTAATATTTTTATCTTTTTTTCTGTAGATTTAGTGTTTCTATGTATATGTTCTAGAAGGAATTTCTTTTCTGGTCTAGTGTATTTGGTGTTCTGTTTTCTTCTATAACTTTTTTGAAAATATGTTCTGGCCCTTGGAGCCTGGGTTATTCTTTTTCTTCTATTCCTGTTATTCTTAGATTTCACCTTTTCATGGTGCCTTTGATTTCTTGGCTGTTTTGTGTCAGGAGTTTATTTATTTATTTATTTAATATTTTCTTTGACAGATTAATTGAGCTCTTCAATTGTATCTTCTATGCCTGAGATTCTTTGCTCCATCTCTTTTATGCTGTTGATGCATACTTCTGTGGTTCCTATTCTCTAAGTTTTCCATCTCCAGGACTTTCTCAGTTTGTGTTTTCTTTATTGATTCTATTTCTATTTTAATTTCTTGTGCTGTTTTATTCATTTCTTTCATCTGTTTGATTCTATTTTCCTATATGTCTTTGATGGCACCTCTTTGATTATATTTTCCTGTGTTTCTTTTCGGGACTTATTAATTTCATCTTTAAATGTCTCTAACAACTTCATAAACATAGATTTAAAGTCATTTCCCTGTGTTTCAGCTGCATTAGAATATCCAGTGTTTGTTGGAGTTTCTTGTGGAGCCATATTACTCTGGTTTTTGTTGATTGTGTTCTTACACTCACTTTTATCCCATTTTCTGCAGCATTGGCTGTTTGTTCCCAGAACCTACTGGGTTTTTCATGTCCTTGTGATCCAGTTAAATCCTCCTGTTCTCCCCAAGACAATGAGTAGAGCTGAACTGAAGGCTGGATCTATATATCTCTAAAGTCCAGAGTCATTTTTATCATGGGGAAAGGGATTTGGAGGAACACTAAGGGGAACTGGTGTTACTGAGTTAGCCATACAGCTTGCTAGCAGAAAAGAAACTGTGCTGCTGAGGACCAAGAACACTGTACTCCTATTGTCCAGCTGGCCTCTTCAAGGGGACCAGTGGAACTGTGTATTGGAGGTTGGATTCTGTCCCACATTTTCAGGCACTGCCCTCAGGGAAGCTGGAGGAATTCGAGGTCTGGTTACTTTAGTGGAGTTGCCCCTGGAACTGCAGTTTGCAGAATATTCTGGGTGAGTGCAGCTTCTGGACCAGGAAGATGGCTGCAGGTGTCTGAAACTGTATATCCCCACCTCCTGGGATGTCCTCTCTTATCCAGGAAAAGGTAAATTTGGTGTTTTGGAGTCAGTCTTCAAGTTTTTCACCTGATCCACAGCGTCTGATCTTCTGCCACTCAGACATGGTATGCCCTGGCTGCTGCCACCTTGGAAGTCTCCAATATTTTATTTAAGTCATCATGCTGATGAGGTTTTTTACTAAAATTCTGTGAATAAATAATTCATGTCTATAGTGTTGTTTCTTCATTGTATATATATCTTTTAACATATTCTTTCTATGTGTCATTTTCTATACAGAACCCTTGTTTCCCATTAAAGTCTGCTTCTCAGATTCTACTTATCATAACAATTTTTGACAATTATATAGAATTTTAGTTATGTATGCATCTTTCTCTCACTTTTTCAAATAAAGTATAATTTAGTTGTTTTTCAACACTCACTATACACTTTTCAATACTCATTAGCAAGTTTCTTGAGAAATTCTTTGTATGTGTGTGTGTGTTTATGACTGTGTGTTCATTTATGTGTGTATTTGTGCATATGTATATTAAGACCCAAACTCTACATTGAGTTTCTTCTTCAGTCACTCAGTGCCTTATGTTTTAAAGCAGATTCTTTTCCTTATCCCCAAACTTTACCAAGTTTTCTAGACTGTCTGACAAAACCACCTCATGTATCCTCTTGTCTCCATTTCCGCAATAATAGAATTTCAGGTGTGTATTTTGCAGTTCACTAACCATTTTCATATGTTTACTGAGGATCTGAAGTCATATCCTTATATTTGTGTGCCAAGAATTTTAATGACTGAGAGATCAAAGAAACTCTTGTATTCAAATGTTTTATAGCATTATTCATAATCATTTTTTTTATAGTTGCCTGACCATTTATGTTAGAAAAGTTACTTATGTCTTGGGCTTGGAGAAGTATTTGAGGGAATTTCAACACCAACTTGTTTACACCATTGTGAAAAATTCTCTTTTAATATGCCATAAAAATTTTTGATTGTGAGGATCCAAGATGGCGGCGAGCAGTGTGGACCGCGTTTGGAGGCTCCAGTGAACAATTCAGGGAATTGCACAGATTTCTGAGCCAGGAACACCGAGGTCCGAACATCACGGCAGCGGGAGTGCTCCACGGTTCGGAGGGACCAGGGTGCGGTGGACCTGCGTGCCCCTGCACACGGGAGGAGCGTGGTTTTTCTCTGATCGGAGCGGCAGCGGTAGAGGCGGCAGCACCAGCGGCACCAGCAGCGGCGGCTGAGGTTTGCAGCTCATAGCCTTCCAGTGGAGGCGATTGGTGTGGTGGCTGGTGGGAATTGCTGCGGGAGAGGGGACTCGGGGCAGGATTTGGGTCGCGTGGAGCCTTTGGACCCAGATTGGACTCGGCGGACAGTTCGGCCCCAGAGTCCCGGGTATTGGCCCGGCCCAGCAAACAATTCTGCCTGAGGCACTAACTCAGCGTGGCCATAGCTCCCCTGCTGTGGCGCAGGCGTAGTTGAGCACGCTGCTCCACACTAGGCACTACCTCAGCTCAGCGGCAGCTCCCCTGCGGGGACACAGTCCGGGCGGAGCACTTGGTTTCACCACAGGCACTAACTCAGAGCAGCCGCAGTTCTCCTGCTGTGGCGCAGGCTTGGTGACGTGCTCGGTTCCATCCTAGGCACCACCTCAGCTCAGCGGCAGCTCCCCTGCGGGGACACAGTGCGGGCGGAGCACTTGTTCCACCACAGGCGCTAACTCAGAGCAGCCGCAGTTCTCCTGCTGTGGCGCAGGCTTGGTGACGTGCTCGGTTCCATCCTAGGCACCACCTCAGCTCAGCGGCAGCTCCCCTGCGGGGACACAGTCCGGGCGGAGCACTTCTTCCAGCACTGGCGCTAACTCAGAGCAGCCGCAGTTCTCCTGCTGTGGCGCAGGCTTGGTGACGTGCTCGGTTCCATCCTAGGCACCACCTCAGCTCAGCGGCAGCTCCCCTGCGGGGACACAGTCCGGGCGGAGCACTTCTTCCAGCACTGGCGCTAACTCAGAGCAGCCACAGTTCTCCTGCTGTGGCGCAGGCTTGGTGACGTGCTCGGTTCCATCCTAGGCACCACCTCAGCTCAGCGGCAGCTCCCCTGCGGGGACACAGTCTGGGCGGAGCACTTGTCCCACCACTGGCGCTAACTCAGAGCAGCCGCAGTTCTCCTGCTGTGGCGCAGGCTTGGTGACGTGCTCGGTTCCATCCTAGGCACCACCTCAGCTCAGCGGCAGCTCCCCTGCGGTGACACAGTCCGGGTGGAGCACTTGTTCCACTACTGGCGCTAACTCAGAGCAGCCGCAGTTCTCCTGCTGTGGCACAGGCTGGACAGAGCTCTCGGTTCCACCAGCTCTAAGACTCTGGTTGGACACAGTGTACAGTTTGAATCCAGAATTCCTGGCTGAGATTGGTGGTCAGTTCGGGCCCTGAGTCAATAACTGACCACAGCACGCACTTTGGGCCAAAAGGCCCTAGTGGAGCTTGGTGCGTAGTCCCAGCCCAAAAATTCTGGCTGGGCCCTGTGTGCATTTTGGGCCCAAAATCCCTAGCTGAGCTTGGCAGACGGTTCTGGCCCTGAGAATCTAGCTGAGTTCTGCCCGTGGTTCGGTCCCAGTGCTCCTGGCTGGACTTGGCAGGGAACACAGAAGGCTGTGGATACCTTGGCCTGACCCAACGCTCATTCAGAGACCCAGAACAATTGCAGGATCCACAGCAGAGAGGGACTGAGGATCACTGGCTGTGAGAGACCAGAACAACAGGGCTAACCTCCTAACATCCACACCAGTGAAGCTTTGAGCTCGCAGCCTAGGGAAATCGTAAGAAAACAAGTGAATCTATCATCAGACACCCTCCATTCAACTCTGGAAGCTACCCAACAAAAACAAAGACGGCAAGATGTCTAAAGGACAACGAAAAAGCATACGCAAAAAACCCCAAAACAACATGGCGTCTCCAGTTTCCAGCTATCCCAAAGAAAACCACCCAGAGAACTCAAATACAACGGAAATTCAAGAAAATGACCTCAAATCCTTAGTAATGAGGATGATAATGGAGGAAACAAATAAAATTCGTAATCAAATGCAGGAAGACGCAGACAAACAGGTGAGAGACATAAAAGAAGCACATAGAGTGGAACTGGAAAAATTGCAGGAAAATGCAAACAACCAGATGAAAGAAATAGCTAAAACGGTTCAAGCTCTGAAGACCTATAAAGAGGCAATGGAAGAAACTCAGGAATATACAAAAAATCAGATGAAAGAAATCAAAAAATCAGTTCAAGATCTGAAAATGAAAATGGATTCAATGATAAACACACAGACAGAAGAAAAACGAGAACGTGAGACCTCAGAGAAGAAGGCGAGCAACACAGAGGTGAGCTTTTCTAACAGAATCCAAGAGATGGAAGAACGAATCTCAGGGCTAGAAGATACAATCACAGATATTGAATCAACCATTAAAGAAAATGCCAAATCTGGAAAACTCCTGACACAAAACATCCAAGAAATTAAGGACACCATGAAAAGAAGAAATTTGCGGATAATAGGCATTGAAGAAAGAGAAGACATCAGACTCCAGGGCCCAGAAACTATTCTCAACAAAATCATAGAAGAAAATTTCCCCAATCTAAAGAAAGAGATGCCTATAAACATACAAGAGGCCTACAGAACACCAAATAGAATTGACCAGAAAAGAAAAACTGCCCGCCACATAATAATCAAAACACAAAACATGCAGAACAAAGAAAAAATATTAAAAGCTGCAAGGGAAAAGGGCCAAATAACATTTAATGGTAAACCTATCAGAATTACACCTGACTTCTCAGCAGAGACCATAAAAGCCAGAAGGTCCTGGACAGAGATCCTGCAAACCCTAAGAGAACACAGATGCCAGGCCAGACTACTTTACCCAGCAAAATTATCAATAACCATTGATGGAGAAAACAAAATATTCCATGACAAAAACAAATTCAAACAGTACCTATCCACAAACCCAGCTTTACAGAAGGTACTAGAAGGAAAACTCCATCCCAAAGGGTCAAGCTACAACCAAAACTACCCAGGAAATAGATAACTATCCCATGGCAAAAACACAACTACACAAACGCTCGACTGGAAACAACATCAAAATTAAGACTCTTAACAGTCACTGGTCATTAATATCTCTCAACATCAATGGCCTCAATTCTCCAATAAAAAGACACAGACTAACCGAATGGGTACATAAACAAGACCCAACATTCTTCTGCATCCAAGAAACACATCTCACCCATAATGAAAGGCATTACCTCAGGGTAAAAGGTTGGAAAAAAATATTCCAAGCAAATGGTCACAAGAAGCAAGCAGGTGTAGCCATTTTAGTATCGAACAAAATAGACTTTCAACCAAAATTAATCAAAAGGGATGAGGAAGGACACTTCATACTTATCAAAGGTAAAGTCAACCAAGATGACATCACAATTCTGAACATCTATGCTCCCAATACAAGGGCACCCACATATGTAAAAGATCTCCTAAAAAAGCTTAAACCACACATCGATCCCCACACAATAATAGTGGGAGACTTCAACACCCCACTCTCACTGAAGGATAAGTCATTGAAACAGAAACTAAGCCGAGAAATAACATCATTAACCAATGCCATGGGTCAAATGGATCTAACAGATATCTATAGAACCTTTCACCCAAACAAGAAAGAATACACCTTCTTCTCTGCACCCCATGGAACCTTTTCCAAATTGATCACATCGTAGGTCACAAAGCAAGCCTCAACAGATACAAGAGGATTGAAATAATACCTTGTATCCTATCAGATCACCATGCTCTTAGGCTGCAATTCAACAACAACAGAAATAACAAAAAGCCTACACGTTTGTGGAAACTAAACAACTCTCTGCTAAATGACACCTGGGTCAGGGAAGAAATAAAGAAAGAAATCAAGGAGTTTCTGAAATTCAATGAAAATGAAGAAACAACATACCCAAATTTGTGGGATACATTGAAAGCAGTGCTAAGAGGAAAATTCATAGCACTAAGTGCCTTTAAAAAGAAATTGGAAACATCGCACATAAGCATCTTAACAACACAACTGGAAGCCCTAGAAAAAAAAGAAGCAGAAACACCCAAGAGGAGTAGACGCCTGGAAATTATCAAACTCAGGGCTGAAATTAACAAATTAGAAACTAAGAAAACAGTCCAAAGAATCAACAAAACCAAGAGCTGGTTCTTTGAGAAAATCAACAAGATAGACAGACCATTAGCCAAACTAACTAAAAGGCAGAGAGACAGTATTGAAATCAACAAAATCAGAAATGAAAAGGGAGACATAACAACAGACACTGAAGAAATTCAAAGAATCATAAGATCCTACTTTGAAGGCATATACGCCACAAAATTTGAAAATCTAAGGGAAATGGACGATTTTCTTGATCAAGTTCACTTGCCAAAGTTGAGTGAAGAACAGATAAACAAGTTAAATAGTCCCATTTCCCCGACAGAAATAGAAGCAATCATCGATGGTCTCCCAACCAAAAAAAGCCCAGGGCCAGATGGTTTCAGTGCAGAATTCTACCAGACCTTTAAGGGCGAGCTAATACCGATACTCTTCAAGCTACTCCAAAAGATAGAAATGGATGGAAAATTACCAAATTCATTCTATGAGGCCATAGTCTCATTGATACCTAAACCTCACAAAGACTCAACAAAGAAAGAGAATTTCAGACCAATTTCTCTTATGAACATAGATGCAAAAATACTAAATAAAATACTTGCAAAACGAATACAGGAGCACATCAAAGATATCATTCATCATGACCAAGTAGGCTTCATTCCAGGCATGCAGGGATGGTTTAATATACGGAAATCCATCAATGTAATCCATCATATAAACAAACTGAAAATAAAAAACCACATGATTATCTCCTTGGATGCAGAGAAAGCATTTGATAAAATTCAACACCCATTCATGTTTAAAGTTTTAGAGAGATCGGGGATACAAGGCACTTTCCTCAACATAATAAAGGCTATATACAGCAAGCCAATAGCCAAAATCAAAGTAAATGGTGAGATACTCAAGGAAATTCCTCTCAAATCGGGAACAAGGCAAGGCTGCCCACTCTCTCCATATCTCTTCAATATAGTACTCGAAGTTCTAGCCAGAGCAATAAGACAACAAAAGGAGATCAAGGGGATCCAAATGGGAAAGGAGGAAGTCAAATTATCCCTCTTTGCAGATGATATGATAGTGTACATAAGTGACCCTCAAAACTCCACCAGAGAACTCCTAAAGCTGATAAACACCTTCAGCAAATTGGCTGGATACAAAATTAACTCAAAAAGTCTGTAGCCTTCCTATACACAAATGACAAGCTTGCAGAGGAAGAAATTAGGAAAACCACACCCTTCACATTAGCCACAAGCAATATAAAATATCTAGGAGTTACCCTAACTAAGCAAGTGAAGGACTTGTATGAAAAAAATTTCAAAACTCTGAAGAAAGAGATTGAAGATGACCTGAGAAGATGGCGTGATCTTCCTTGCTCATGGATCGGGAGAATTAACATAGTAAAAATGGCCATCCTACCAAAAGCAATCTATAGATTCAATGCAATCCCTATCAAAATAACTACACAATTTTTTAAAGACATTGAAAGTTCAATTCTGAACTTCATATGGAAAAACAAAAAACCCAGAATAGGTAAAACAATCTTGTACAATAAAAGATACTCCGGAGGAATCTCCATACCTGATCTCAAACTGTACTATAAAGCAATAGTACTTAAAACAGCATGGTACTGGCACAGCAACAGGCTGGTTGATCAGTGGAATCGAATCGAAGACCCAGATATGAATCCACACACATATGGTCACTTGATTTTTGACAAAGAAGCCAAATCCATTCAATGGAAAAAGGATAGCATCTTCAACAAATGGTGCTGGTCTAACTGGAGGTCTATGTGTAAAAAAATGAAACTGGACCCATATTTGTCACCTTGCACAAAACTCAAATCCAAGTGGATTAAAGACCTCAACATAAAACCAGAGACACTAACTCACTTAGAAGAAAAAGTGGGAAAGAGCCTGGAACATATTGGCACAGGAGACAACTTCCTGAACAGAACACCAACGGCCCAGGCCTTAATGTCAACCATTAATAAATGGGACCTCATGAGGCTGAGAAGCTTCTGTAAGGCAGGAGACACTGTCAAGAGAACAAAGCGACAGCCTACAGACTGGGAAAAAATCTTCACCAACCCTACATCTGACAAAGGTCTAATATCCAAAATATATAAAGAACTCAAGAAATTAAACACCACCAAACCGAATAACCCAATTGAGAAATGGGGCTTGGAACTAAACAGAGAATTCTCAACAGAGGAGTATCAAATGGCTGAGAAACACTTAAAGAAATGCTCAACCTCCTTAGTCATCAGGGAAATGCAAATCAAAACAACTCTGAGATTCCATCTTACACCCATCAGAATGGCTAAGATCAAAAATTCAAGCGACACCACATGCTGGCGAGGATGTGGGGAGAGAGGAACACTCCTTCATTGCTGGTGGGAATGCAAACTAGTACAGCCACTTTGGAAATCTATCTGGTGCTATCTCAGAAAAATGGGAATAGGGCTTCCTCAAGACCCAGCTATTCCACTCCTTGGAATATACCCAGAAGATGCTCCAGCACACAACAAGAAAATTTGCTCAACCATGTTCATAGCAGCCTTATTCATAATAGCCAGAACATGGAAACAGCCTAAGTGTCCCTCAGTAGAAGAGTGGATAAAGAAACTGTGGTACATATACACTATGGAATACTACTCAGCTATTAAAAACAAGGAATTCCCGAAATTTGTGGATAAATGGATTGAGCTAGAAATGATCATAATGAGTGAGTTAACCCAGAAGCAGAAAGAATCAAATGGTATATACTCACTTATATCTGCATACTAGCCCAAGGGGCATGTCCCACGAAAGCCTTCACTTACCAGGAAACTGGGACAGAGGGGAAGGCATCCTATTAGGACTCTAAATGAGAGACGCATGGGAGAACAGCAAAATAAAAGGATCCAGAGGGTCCTAGAAATCTACAAGTAGAACAATATGATAGGCAGATTTGGGCCCAAGGGTCCCGCTCAAACTAAGGCACCAGCCAAGGACAATACAGGAGGTAAACTTTAAACCCCTTCCCAGATCTAGCCAATGGTCAGAATATTCTCCACAGTTGAGTGGAGAGTGTGATACGACTTTCTCACATACTCTGGTGCCTCACATTTGACCATGTCCCCTGGAGGGGGAGACCTGGTGGCACTCAGAGGAAGGACAGCAAGTAGCCAAGAAGAGACTTGATACCCTATGAGAATATATAGGGGGACGTAATCCCCTCAGGAACAGTCATAGGGGAGGGGAATAATGGGAAAATGGGGGGGGAGGAATGGGAGGATACAAGGGATGGGATAAACATTGAGATGTAACAAGAATAAATTAATAAAAAAAATAAATAAAAAAAAAAAAAAAAAAAAAAAAAAAAAAAAAAATATTAAATTCAAAAAAAAAAAAAAAAAAAAAAAAAAAAAAAAAAATTTTTGATTGTTTAGAATTATAAGTTCATCAATTATTTTCCTTATATTTTAAGAAAACTTACCTTTTATTAGTTTTCATTTTAATACTTTGCCTTTCCCTCATCTTGAGGAAGCTATGAGAAGCTGCAAATCGAATTGCAGTTATTTCTGATGAATTATTTAAGATATCATTTGCAAAGCATTGCTAATCACATTTTCCCTCTGCTCAAACATAACTTTCTACTTCTCAATTAAAATATACCCTCAATGAATCCCCTTGTTATATGTCCTTATTTTAGTTAGTTCTTAGCCATCACTCTTAATATCAGTTTCAATGCTATTACAAATTTTCCACTGAAAATCTGATTTTATTCTGGCACCTCAGGTTAGACATAGCATGTCTACTATAATATGATTCAGTCCAGACTTCCAATGAAAATCATGTTTTGGAAACATCTCTACCAGTTAAACAAGGATTAAAATAGTTCAGTACAGTTTGAAATTAATTTGGAGAAGTAGATACTAACCTGATCTGGTGATTTTTTTTCTTTCAGAGAATATGGATACTTTGAACATATTCTAAGCAATAAAATACCAAACTCAGACATATACCTTTGTATAATTATTAATATTTCTTTTTAAGATTATAATATAATTACATTTCTACATTCCTTTTTCCCCCTCAAATCCCTTCTGTAGGCATAAGGGTATGCCTTATGTAGTTCAAACACTAATTTCTGTACACCCCATATCTGGTTTCAGTCCTTGGTCTGAGAATCACCTATCTCAACATTGTGTAAACACTGCTCCTCAATTGTACCTTGGTATGTCAATAAAGCAGCTTATAGCCAATTGTGGAGCAGAGGATATAATAAGGCTAGACTTCCTGCCAGCCAAGGTAGGAGGAGTTTGAGGAGGAAGTAGAGGATTCTACATCTCTAGCTATAACTTCAGTTAACATAATGTTACATGTCATATGTATGTTTGTTTTCAGGGAAGACTTAAAAGATGTCTGTGTTGGCAGTAGTAAATAGTGGATTGGAGATGCATACATTAAAATAAAGACAGAAAGGCTAAATAGAAAAGACTTTATAAGGGGATGGAGATATTGCTCAACTGCTCTTGCAATAGAGCAGAGTTCATGTCACAGAACCTATGCAGACGGCTCACACTAATCTGTAACTCCAGCTCTAGGGACTCTAATAACTTCTTCTGGCCTTGTGGAACCTACAAATACTGACACACAGGCATATATATTGACACACAGATAACAAATATGTATAATCAAAAATAAAACATATCTTAAGTCTTGATGTCTGAAATAGTTTTGTTTACCTTTTATTTATGAATTAGAAGTACATGTTATCATAATAAAGTATATGTGAGTTACAAAACTCACAAAAGAGAAGAACTGGTACTTCAACATGTGATTTTTCAACCCATTTTGGAATTTGTCATAACAAAAAGTACTTTTGAGAAGAAATAGTGTTTTATGATTATGTTTGTTCAATTTGACGTTCATTGTCATATGCTGTCCACTATCAATTTAATATATAAAAAATAAGATTTCATCTATTCTTACAATGATTGTTATCATATACAATTATATCATATATCACCATAACAAGAAAACTATGCAATGTATTATATTTGATAATGGGGATATAGTTTGATATATACTAGGTGATATTAGCTGTTTGGATCTTTAGCAAGTGGTCACAGGAACTGCCAGACTGACTTGGTATTCTCTCTCGGCTCACTTCTTTTTTGTTTATACTTTAAAGGCTTAATGAATAATCTTTTTAAAGATAATAAATTAAAAAATATCTCTTGAACATTAGCTAAAATTTATAATGAATCCAGTGTTAGATAAGTATAATATTAGTTTCACTTCAGAACCAAACCTAGGGTAAGACATTTCCCCTTTTTGGATTAGTGACAAAATTTTTTGCATCTTAACCAACACTCTAAGTTCTTTGATTTCCTCTTAATCAGTGATTGCTGAAAACCTATTAACTTTTCCAATTTTAAGTGAGAAAATATTATTTTTATTTAGTTGAAATGGTAGGTATTATTTTAATCACCCTTTCATTAGCTTGTATGTACTAACATTCAGAAATAATAACGAATACATTCTATGTTCTTTCAAAACCTACAATATTTTAAGATAGATAAAAACATCAAACTCTTGTTTACTTGATAATGTTTTGGTTTTATAATTATCCCTGTGTGATTACCTAAAAATTAAGCTGTGTGTTCATTACATACTAGTGGGGAAATACATATAACTTTTCTTTACATTATTCTGAAATTCTCAAATTGTAGTGGGTGGAGCAATAGACTATTATAAACAAATAACTATTCAACTTGATGAGTATACTCCTTGAATTAAAAGAAGATGCTGTGGTAGCATATAATTTGATGATCAGTTTTAAAACTCTGTGTATTACATTAGGGGTAATGTGATACAATGCAATCATTAGGGGCAACAAGAAGTGTTCACTTTGGAGTAATTATCCAGATACCTCATACTCACTCCTTTCTTCGAGTTTTCAAATGTCTATTTCAAGGGAAGGAAAGGAGTGAAATTAGAGAACTATAAATTTACCTTGTCTTTCCAGGATACTCTGTTATAAGTCATGCCTCCTTCCTTTCTGTCTGTGACATTCTTCATAAGCATCGTCTATTACAAGATGTCTGAGTCCTTATACAAGTAAGGTAAATGAAGTATAATTTTAATTATATAACATTTTAGTAAGAAAGGAGTGTTCAATCCTTGTTTTCTGTTATCCCAGAGGTTACCATTTCAAGAGTTTATTCATAACTTGTTAATATTTATGAAGTTTTATTAGGATTACAGTGGGTTAATAGATCAAGATGAGAAGAGCTGATATCTTAGTTTTATCATTACATGCATATATACATATTATGTATGTATACCAAAGCATTTCAATTTTTGATGATGTAACAAATGATATTATATACACACATATATGTATATGTACATACATTAGCATGTGTATGTAGATACATAGTAAGAGTTTAAACTATTTAAACCATAATTTTTTTAACATACAAAAATAGTTTATTCACTTGGTAAGGAATTATATTTCCCTTTACTTGAAAGCCTGTGCTAAGAGTGGGTACACTTGGATTCCCAATCATCTGCCAATGCTTGTTTTCATGTCTTCTACTGCCAAAACCTTTGAAAAATGGTGTTTGGGTTCAGATTTCCAAAGCCACTCCGTTTCGGTACAGAATTTCTAGTATTTGTACAAATAGAGGTAGCTATTTCTCCAGCTCTATGGTGCACATTTAAGAGACATATCAATTATGCATTCTGATTAATAGCAAGAATAAAAAGCTCTTGTAAACTCAAATACTTGGAGGCAGTCACTTGTCCAAGTCTCCCTGTACCTTTCATCGGAATCTGCAGTTTCTTTTCTTCAGATAACTATCATTGTTGCAACACCCTTGTATCTACTTTGAATATCACTAAAAAGTCTTTTGTACCACAACTTCTTATGAGTTTGGATAAGTTATCATTCCCATAAGACACAAATACTCTATGTACAGAAGCCAGACTAAAAAAATACCACCTACTAATTACTACCATATGACTTTGCAAATTTCTTGCTATATGCAAATCTCTTTCTACCTAGAATCTAAAGAGTTTCTGTAAGTTACATCTTTAACACAGGGGAATAAAGGTGAAAAATTTTGTCTCTTCTGTTTTTCCACCTTCTTTTGAAATTCACAGAAAAATTAACCCCCAAAGCAAAATCTTGTATAAGTGTTTCCATCCATTATCTTTGTGAGGATTACTTCTCTAAATCCTCATAATAAAATAGTGACAATGTTGCCATCTACCAAAGTTATTGGCATACACATACTCTCTCTCTCTCTCTTTCTCTCTCTCTTTCTCTCCCTTCTCTAAGTTTAAGTGATGATTTTCAAAGTTCCACCACTAAAGTCTAGTGGAATTTCTGTCATCACAAAATTGAAATTGTATTCCTTTTCTATTCAATATTTCTTGCCCTATCATCATCAAGTTTCTAACTGAAGGTTTTAGTTGTTTTTAACATTTGATGATATCTGAGCAAACCTAAAGTCATTTAATACAAGCTTTAGTTATTTATATTTTGTGGGATTTTGCATCTTTCACCCTTCCTATGGAGTCACAACTGTTTGAAATTTCTGTTTTGTTGTAGTACAGGTATGTTTCCATTTTAATTTAAAACTGTTGTAGTTTTTCATATCTATCTTACAAAAACTGAAGCACTCCAGCACAAGATCCTCTAAATCCTATGCACAATTATGTGATTATATTTGCCCAGGTCTTATATGATCATCTGATTTCCTGATTATATATGATTTTTCTTCAAGTGTTCTTTTATATACCTTATCTGCTGCTTCCTTAGATAACTCATTAATAGTTTCCTAGGTCAGAACTTCCACTGAGAGGTCATTTGAATTTCTGTTCTGAGATCATTCGTCTTATATCATATTGAATTTCATCTACCTCAACCATGCTTAGTAGAAATGAAGAACTGAAATATATCTCAACACTTCTATTGTCGTATTCAATAATACTCAGGGCTAGGTAAACTCCACATTCCTTCTTCTCTTTAGCATTTCCAACAAAACTCTGTATTTTCTGGTAATTCTAGCATTATCATTTTTTTTATTCTTAGTGCTTTTGTGTGGATTTTAAAGGCTGTTTGCATTCTGATGTGAATATCCAAGAAAATATAATGTTATTATCATATCTTGCACAACATGAGCACTTCAAGTATATACATTTTTGCATGGAACATTTTATAAGCCCCCTCATTTTAAAAAATATTTCAAAATAATTAGTATAATATTGACATCACACGACTTTTGAGTTCACATAAGAAGTTTTACATATTTAAAGTATTAAAAATGCTGGTAGATGACAAAAACATTTTAAAGTTAAAAATTATAAGTATTATTGACCTAATATTATGCTCCTACTGAATATTTTGCTACATATTTCCTATAATCACAAGCTAATGAAATTAACTTTGATGTAGTTTAGCCATGTCATACTTGAAAGTTGCTTTACCTTTTTGTCAAATATCCTATTAGTAATTGTCATTTATCCAGGAAGGATCCAGTTCTGAATAATAGATTACATTAATTGACATTTATTCAGTCTCCCTCAGCTTGTATTTTCTTGGTCTTCCCTTTATTTTTTTGACTTTGGTAGTTTTCAGTATTGTAGGCCAATTATCTTGGTTGTGGTTTCTGGTGGTTCCTCATGATAAATCCTAATTAATTTCCCTCACTCACTCACTCAAGGTGAGTGTTATTATCTCTTTAGATTTCTACCTTGTAAAATTGTAAATTTCATCCACTGTTACTAATAATCATTCTTGATAGGATTCTGGTGGCACAGATTTATCACTCAATTTGAGAGTTGGAAGCAAGAAAAAGATAAGTTTGAAGGAACACAAAGTATATAATATTTGAGGGACAGGACTTTTTTTATATACTTACTTATTTACAACATATTCTATATTAATTTTCTTATAATTTCCAGTGAGTTATTAATTAAATAATGGATCGTTATTTATTTTAACATTAGAAATGTCACATTTTTGGCCACTGGAATCTCATCAGATCTCAGGAACTGGTTTCCATGATGTTTGCTCTGTTTCAAAAATTTAAAAAGTATTTATGTATTAGAGGACAAATTATGTTCCAGGTGCATCTTAATTTTCTTATATCATAACCACTCACTTCAGAAATTATCCCTGTTTCCTTTAGGTAGAAGATAATATAAAAAACTATGGCATGGGAATTGTGCCATCCCAGGTATTAGTTTATCATTGATTACAGGATTGTTTAGTAGATATAAACACACACACACACACAGATACATACACATTCATGCACACACATGCACACATCCACACACTAAACATATTGTTATAGAACTTGTTTTGTTAAAACTTCACAAAAATACATTAAAGTAAAAGCTAAAGTTCCAATGTCAAGTATTTTTGAGACAACTACATTTATAGTAATCAGTTTCTTAAAAGTACTGCGTTCTGTACCCACACAAGAAATCATATTCTAGTTCCTTTGATTACATTCAAAATCTGTGCACTGCTGTGTTTTCAGAAACAGATGCCTTCATTACTAAAAATATATATCCAAAGTATTGTATGCTTTAGACAACCTAAATAAAGTTCATCTCGTTGAGGGAAGAATGGAAATTTCAAACACATGTATTATTTATTAGATAACTGACTTATGGCTTTATGACACTCTCAATTTACCAATGACAAACCTGATTCACACATTCATGAAAATATTCTTGCCTATATGTATAAATAAGTCTTATTGAAAATTTGTGTAATGCAAGGATTATGTGATACAGAAACTTTGTGATCTAGATCTTGACACTAAGCTTCAGCTTTGGCTTGTGCAGTGTATTTCAACTTCATGTGGACTATTTTTCAGGAGTTAATAAATATATTGATAAAACTATATTCAGATACCACTAACGTGTTTAGAAAAAGTCTGAAATAGAAGGTGAAG
This sequence comes from Acomys russatus, assembly GCF_903995435.1. Lineage (NCBI taxonomy): Eukaryota > Metazoa > Chordata > Mammalia > Rodentia > Muridae > Acomys > Acomys russatus. The sequence goes on along the minus strand of NC_067169.1, from coordinate 115,422,650 downwards.
CAGGAAGAAATTTAATCAGTTTATAAATGCAAAGTGTAGACTTATTTTAAATACTGTGACATTTGTATTGAAATGTCTCACAAATTCTGAGTTCTGGTGATCATAATTTAAATCAGTTGTTTTAACTACTTGTCTCTTTCTACTGTGAATGTCTTTCTCTTTAATTCCAAGAAAATAGAGTAGTTGCTCCCCCTGTCTCTCTCGCTCCTTCCCTCCTTTTCTTTCTCTTTCCCTCCCTCCTTTTCATCCTTTCTGTCTTGTTCTTGAAAAAAGCTGTTATTCTTTGAGGCAGTCCTTTTCTTCTAATAAATATCATTGGTGTTATACAGTTCACATGGTCTCATGACCACTTGCTTGAGAAGATGCTGGAAAAGTTCTTACTTTGTTTTAATCATTTTTTACATTGCTGGTTTTTAAATTCTAGCCTCTCAGTTTCCATTATGATATTGTGAGATTATATATTAATCAATAAAATATACAAATTATGCCTTTCATACTTGGCTATACAAATATTTCATTGAACTATGCTGCTATGGGTAATCATCTCTTTCATATTTTCACAAGAAATGCCCCACATGCTGTTTCTGCTCAGCTTAATGTCATCTTCTTCAAGATCAGAGCTATCAGATCTTTTACTCCCAATTCTTTATTTTTTAAAGGAAATAAAAGAGAAAAAATTTAAACAACTATTTTCATTTTCTTTTAAAATGTTTTCATTTGTATATAATGTATTATAATCATATCTAAGCATTGTTTCTATATCAATCCCCCACAACATATCCCCCTTCCAATTGCATGTCCTTTATTTTCTTCAGATATATCCCATTATCTGTATAGCTAAATGTTCTTTAATAAAGAAAAAAAAAACTTGACTTAGTCCCAGTCAGAACAAAAACTCTCTTATTGTCTCAAGCCTTTGATTAGATGCCTTCTTTCAACATTCTCTGTGGGAAAAAGTGTTCCCTGTGTGAATTTCATTAAGGTTCACAGTCAAAGTGAGAAATAGAGAGAAAGACAGTTTTAGAAGGAGAAGAAGAAGAAGAAGAAGAAGAAGAAGAAGAAGAAGAAGAAGAAGAAGAAGAAGAAGATTTCAAAGTAATCTTAAGGCAAAATTACACCTGGATCATATATAATATTTAAGGGAAGTCGTGATCAGCCGTAGATCTTTGGAATTTTGTTAAGCACAGTCTCACAGCTGTTCTGGATGACTAGAGATAATTCTGGACAGTTTGAGGTCTCCAAAACTATGTCAGGCAAAGACTCTATGATCAGTCCTCATGTCTGGGACAATATATTTCAGTGATTTTGTTTTTGTTTTTATGTGTTACAAATTTTCCAGTATTCATTATCATATTAATAATTTTATGATCATGACCTTTCTGCTTAACCATTCTCCCATTACTGACACCTCAACTTCTTTATTACCCTTACTTCATTTTGACTGAACTTTTGAAACAAAACTACCATTAACATCAAAATCATGTGTGGAGAGTTTCATTTTGATATTAAAAGTCTTGACAGTCATAATGTGATGTATTTTCATATGGTAAGACTCTTAAATTTGCTTCAGTGTTTTACTCCACACTAGGTTGGCTTCCATTATGCTCTGGGCATGGTTGCCTCTCCTTACCACCCCGGCTCTGTAGTACACTTCTCTTGTATGTATTTTTGAATTCATATAGCTATTATTGGTGCTTGTGATTATCATTCCAGAACCTCCTTTGGAATATATGAATAAATATGAATTATTGGACATGCCAAACACATGCAGATTAGCTTACTTTTGACTCCATTTTTTTTATCATTTAAACTAGAAAACAAATCTAAGTAATTTTCTTACTGTGACATACTAGTGGGCAGCACCAACCATATGAAAATATTCAAAAGGAAATCCCATAAGATTTAGGGTTGTTTTTAAGCTTGCTTCTCCATGTTGAAATGTGACAAAGCTCTCCTAGAATATTCAGAAAGATAAGGATGTAAGCAGTAGCAAAAATAAAAACATCATCTTAAATAACACTATTGTGACTCCAATTTTCTTCAATTACAGAATAATGGTTCTTAAAATGTACACATTTAAATTTAATAAAATGCTTTTACACAATAGTTAAAACTATTTTTCTCTCCCAAATATGAGCATATGCAGTCAAATAAGAATTACACAAAAGTGGAATATTTGAAATGTGGTTCTTTTGCTTTTGAAAGGAGCTTGAATATCTTCCAGATGAGATAAGTTGTGAGAAATTAAATTATTTTACCAGTTATTGGCAAATTCTTTAGCTATACCTTTAAATAGGATATAAGGAATGTTTATGTCATGACATAGATATAGTCCTTCATTATGTATGTATGTAGCAAATACTCCAACTCATTCTTGTGCCTTAGTTAGCCAATCATTGCCTTACTACAACAGGCATTAATGTAGATGTCTTTTTTTTTTTTTTTTTTTTTTTTTTTTTCGAGACAGGGTTTCTCTGTGTAGCCTTGGCCATCTTGGACTCACTTTGTAGACCAGGCTGGCTTCGAACTCACAGCGATCCGCCTGCCTCTGCCTCCCGAGTGCTGGGATTAAAGGCGTGCACCATCACGCCCGGCTTAATGTAGATGTCTTGATGCCATACAATCTAAAGATAAATATAATTCTCTGTTATTATATATAACTTAGAACTTATTAGTTGCAAATTCTAGATTCACACTGGAAAGTTTTAAGTCCAAGTGTTGTTCACTCAATAATATAATGTGGCATGTATGAAGGTAAGCAATTCTTATGCACAACTATTGCTTTTGTACTAATGATTTCTCTAATTGGAATTGGTGCATCATATTCTCTTTTTACCTTTTATGAACATTTTATCTTTCCCAAAAAGATGTTGTGTGAAACCACTCTAAATTCAAAGATATACAGTTAAAGAAAAAGCAAAAAAGTGAGACCAGTATTAAAATGATATAGTGTCAGTCTGTATTTTTTCCTTCTATAAATTCTAGTCCTAATAATCAAGTTTTAGCCTGTGCTAAAGTTCTGCTATGTTATGTTTAGTACATCCTCATACCATTTCTTATACTATTTTATGAAAATGCCATTGTATCATTAATTACTGTATTTTTCCTATTTGCTCCATCTTTGGCAAGTCATATAAGGAAGTAGAAACACAACATTTGGTTATCGTTAACCCTTCTGTAGTTAAGGAAAGCATCCCTCAGCAAATGTGTTAATCAAGGAACAAAAATAAACAACCATAAAATTTCAACTTTATTACAGAGACACAATCTCATTGCAATTTGCTAATGAGAGTAGGAAAAATAATTGTACCAAATTTATTAAAGAGAACTCAGTCCCTGTGTCTCCAAATATACTTCCCTTTCCCTATTTTATGGTTTTTCCATTTGTATGTTCACTCTTTACCCTTTGTGGTAATTTGAATAGGAAAGGACCACATAGATGCATGTGCTTGAATGCTTGGCCCATAAAGAGTGACACTAATTGGAAATATTGCCATGGAACAAGTGTATCACCCTGGGCAACATCTGAGATCCTATATGTTCAAGCTACATCCAGTAAATTACACAATCTCCTTCTGCTGTCTTCAGATCAAGATGTAGAACGCTCAACTCCTTCTCTAGCACCATGTCTGCCTGCATGCTGTCATGCTCCTTACCACGAGGATAATGTATGAATCATCTGAAACTGTAATCCAGTCCCAATTAAATGTTGTCCTTTATAAGAGTTGCCATGGTCATCATGTTTCTTTGCACCAGTAAAACACTAAGACACCCTGCAAACTTCATTAGCAACACATACACAAACACACAAAGATACTAGTAAGATGGATTAGCACAAATTACCTTGAAACATAATTGCACTATCTTTAAGTTTTCCAAATCTAAATATGCTAACAATCACAGATGACAATGGGGAAGTAAAGCAAAAATAACCATGTAGCTTTTTCTCTCTAATTTTAACCCTACTACATGTCAGTCCTTCAATAACTGAATTACCTGAATCCTGATCTTGGGCCAACTAAATAACCTCCTTTTCTTTGAGTTATAAAATTGCTTTTACTTTGACAACAATGTGTCAGTACTGTGTAGAAAAATTAAGTGATTTCAAAAATAATGAAAATATTTTGTTATTAATTTAATGATGCATAATAAACATTGGCAATGCATGATGAATTAACATTATGCCTTGCACTTCCTAAATGATTCTACGGAAGAATATTTACATTTCTGTTCTGTTGCATTGACACATCTGATTCATGGGATTATCAGTACTTAAAACAAAATATATGCAAAACTTAAGTAATCTTTCTTCCAAATATTTATTCTCTTCAATCACAGCATGAGGTTACAAATGTTATTGCAGTGTTTCAGAATTTCTTAGTCCTTTTGGTATCAGCAGCTCATTATGTTGGGTATAATTCCCTGCTTAAATGTTAGTGTGTTATGACTAGCCTCTAAGTGTTAACAACTCTTATGTGTGGTTCAACCCTAAAAATATATAGAATAAAATTTAGTGAGTTACATATAATTTTCACCTCATTAACATGCTCTGAAGCTTAACATTTTACCATAGACTTGTATTTCTAATGCCAAGCTAGAATTAATATATCAACAATATTAGTTTACATACGTGGTGTGAAGTAAAGTCTAGGAAAACTACTAGTTGGTTTTTAAAGAATTTTGTCTGTTCTTTTCCGAATGAAAACAAAGAGGTAGTGAATCTGGGGAGAGGAGGGGGAGGGGAAGCTTGGAGGAGTGGAGGAAGGGAAAGTTGTGTTCAGGATATATTGTATGAGAGAAGAATTTATTCTTAATAAAAAAAATAACTGTATTTTTAACAGTACACAGTTCACATTACAGTGTGGCACTTTAGCTTTCATATCTTATTTTTGTTACAGAGATATTTATTCGTGTTCACAAAAATATGTGGGCAGGGATTTCTAAATAAAACTTTATAGTAGTAAAAATATTAGAAACAACATAAATAATAATAGAGAGGAATAGTTAAATTATGAAACGTGAATTTAATGATGCTTGGTGTCTCTGAAAATTTTATCTACATAACTGGTCAAAATACTAAGAATAGAGTTCTCAGTCTTAATTATGACACCTATATCAACACCTGCTTTTCTATGGATCAGGAAACACTGAGGAATGTGAGGAAGAAAGAATATCATAGGCAGAGTTGGAAATTAGTAATGTTAAATGGTGACTTCTGCATATGACATGGCTATTGCACACATGAACACATAGAATCTGTTGTTTCCTGCAGAACTGCACATAATCAAGTCAGCCAAAATTCTGGTATTGGTGTTATACCAGATGGCATCTAGATCTACAATATATTAAGGATTTATTTGCAGTTGGTAGTTAATATATTTCAATAAAATAACCAAATTACAAGATTTACATGTGTATTAATGTTTAATTCCTCAATTACAACAGCACAGAAAAGCATATATATATATATATTATTTTATTAATTTATTCATATTACATCTCAATGGTTATCCCATCCCTTGTATCCTCCCATTCTTCCCTCCCTCCCATTTTCCCCTTACTCCCCTCACCTATGACTGTGACTGAGGGGGACCTCCTCCCCCTGTATATGCTCATAGGGTATCAAGTGTCTTCTTGGTAGCCTGCTATCCTTCCTCTGAGTGCCACCAGGTCTCCCCATTGAGGGGACTTGGTCACACTGTGGGGAGTCAAGACCATAGCCGCAAGCATCTCGGACCTTGGCATAATACATTGAGTGGACCTGGGGCAGGCTGCCTTGTAACCTCTTTCCCTTCTTGCCTCAGGGTACATTCCAGAAGGCTGCCTTGTGACCTCTTCCCCTCCCTCAAGGTACTCTCCAGGTGTAATCCCGGAATTACAGAGGCCTTCAGAGGATGAGTGGAACAAAGTCTATAGATAACATCTTGTGGTTCCAGATGCCTAACAATTCCACCCAGCCCCAGAACCACATGGGCCCTAGCCCTGCCAAACTTCCTGACTTCCTGATATCTTGAGAAAACCGCTCACCCAGATCACCCCACTCAGCCTCCTGCTTCAATGGTACATATTTGCCTGTGAGAAATTAAAATTTTGTCAGCTTGATCAGACTCCTTGACTTGCTGTTCGTTCTTCACATCTCTTGTCCCTCATTCTCTCCCTAGGGGTCCAAGGGTCCCAGTTGATTGTCTGATGGGTCCGGACAATACACCAATTTTCTTCACAGTTAGCTACTGAATTTTTGATCTGAACTTTCTAGACTTTTCTGTAAAGCATTGGTTTATGTATATTTATTCCTATATTACTGATGCCATCTATAGAGGAGTAGATTTGTGTACTTTTTAACAAAGATGGAACATAGTGCAAAATTTAATAGACAATATCCTAAGAGTGTTATTGTAAGGTGTATATAACATTTTTTCATACCTAATTATACCATTCTATATTCAATAATTGAAATATATTAAACAGATCAATATAACATGTAGTCTGAGACATAGGGAAATATCGTTACCAATGTTTCTATCATAGTATTCTGTAATTTTATAGGGGCAATATTCCCAATGAGAATCCAGATTTTAAAAATGGGAAAAGTAACAGCAACTTGGCTCATCAGAAAAAAAGAGTGTGCTATGAAGTCTAATGACCTGAGTACCTATCTTCCATCTCTGGCATTCATATTTTGTAGAATAAAAGAGCCAATGCCCACAAATTGTTCTCTGACCAGAATACTCTTACACACACACACACACACACACACACACACACACACACCACCACCACCACCACACACTACACAAATAAATTAATAATCTCTAGTAAAAAAATTAATGTAGGCAGAAAGATGTCAAGTGGGTAAAACCAACAAAAACCTCATCTTCACACTCTACATGCTCAATACATAAGGAGAATATGAAAAACAAAACAAAACAAAATACAGAAAAAAAAATAAATTAAAAGAACAAAGACCATGTTCAACTAGAAATTTTGAGGGTGGCCCTAGTTGCATCTACTGTTCTATTACCATGAAGGGATGTAAGTGTACTTTTAAAATCTATTTTTATTTTTGTTTCTTATATCTCTTTCTCCCTTCTCCACTGCAATCCTTTCCAACACCCCAATACCAGGTAAAAGAGAAAGAAGGTTAGTAGGGAGAAGGGGCAGAGTTCTTTTTGTTTGCTTCCTTGTAGTTAGGCTCATTTGGTTCCTTGGGGCAAGTTCAATCTTCCTTTCAAGGTATTTCCAACTTCTTTTCAAACTGCAACAACAGCAGCCAGGAGCAGCAGGGGGAGCAGCAGCCTTCTTATTAGAAATCACCCATCCTCCCCCCCTTCCCAGCACCACTCTCCTCAAGCCCCACCCTTGGCTGTGGCGCTTTTCCCCCCTACAGAGTCCTCAGATTTAAACTATCTGCAGGTGGCAAAAAGCCCCTCTCAAAGCCTGTATGAGGCAAAACGTTCGCTGCTGTGGACAATCTGAGTCAGCCTCATATCCTACACCTGGGATTAAAACAAAATCATGTTTACATAACATAACTGAGTTTTTGAAGACACCAAAACTCTCCACTACAAAGGGATACCATGACCAAGGCAATTTATAAAACAAAGTATTTCTTTAAGGCCTCGTTTACAGTTTCAAACTATGGGATCATAACCATCATGATAGGGAGAATAGCAGACAGCAGGCAGGTAGGCATGCCACTGGAGAAGTAACAGAGTGCTCACCTCTAATCTACTAGCAGGGAGCAGAGAGAAAACTCTAACTTGGAATGGCTTGGGCTTTTGAAACACCAATCATGACCTCAGTGACACAACTTCTCCAACAAAGCCATACATCCCAGTTCTTCCGAAAGAGTTCCATCAGTTGCAGACCAAGAATTTAAATAGTTGGCCCTACAGAAGACATTCAAACTCAAGAAAGCAGAAAGAATAGGGATATTGGAGAACTACATAAAAAAGAGAATTTCCCAAGAAAGGAATAATTTTCTATCAGTGAGTGATTAAATAAGGTAAGAAAATAAGTATCTAAGAAATATCTTTTTCAATGTCCAAATCAATTCTTAGAAATAAATTTATATTTCTTGAATGTCCAACAGATTTATACATGGTTTCCTTATTAGGAATTTAAAATAGTGATATATTATTTTTATCCTAAAGACTATTTATGTACCTTCTATGTCTTATATTTCACTTTTGCTAAAACTCAAGATTTCAGGGAATAAATAAATATATTCTTAGTGTGATATAGTACTGTTACAGGATTTTTGATCTCATTGTGATCCTTGAGATTGTCAACTGTATAAACCTGTCTTTTGTTTGGCGTGGTTGATCCCTAATCTTTAATCCAAAAGGTGACTGTGCACAGGATTTAAAAAAGTTAACCCTTGGTCAAAAGGTGGAGCAAGAAATCAACTAGCAGGGATTAAAGAGTAGGAAGAATTTTGAGTTGACTATTTAAAACAAATTTTAAAAGTAGAAGGGGTCTTTGGTGCTTTAGCTCTTGGTATTTTAGTTTGAGATTTCAGCTCTTGAGGTTCTCAGCACCTTAGGCTTTGGCTTTCTGTGTGCCTTCAGCCTTGGTTTTTGTTTTGTTTACCTTTTCTGCCTAGGCTGTCAGCTGAGCAAGTGAGCCCTTTGGGCTTTCCCCTTTGGGACATTAGCTGAGTAGGAAGTTCAGCTGGGTTCTTTCTCTGCCTCTCTGAGCTAGTGGGTTTTTTACCACAACATCTGGCTCCTGAGTCTTTATTGGTTAAATAGAACCATCAGGGGTTTTTCAATTAAAACATTATAGTACATGTAAGGGATGTATTGCTTTTGGTCTTGACATTTTTGTTTTATAAAAATTACTTTAGCACAATAAATAGTAAATTTCCCTCATAATAATCTAATTATCCAGGAAATAGTTCACAGCTTTGTGATAATTTGTAGAAGTATTACATTGTCAGTAAACTGGGATAAATATTAGCCTTTACCTCATTTTAAAAATTTAGCAATACCTTCATTGAAAAAAGTATACCAAATGTCATCAATCGAGTTTTACTTCAATACTTTTTCAAAACAACATTTTGTCACTATTTATAGCCTTGCCATTTTAAACTACTGTCTATTGTTTGTTGATACAGGTTTGACACATAAAATTGACAGGTAAATGAAAAGGAAAGGATAAAAATGTGAATTGATTTTTCTTCTTATTTCATGAATTAAATCTAAAGTGAAGGATGATGCCATTAAAAGTGAGTACCAAAGAATCCTACATTGAATAGCAAGCTTTTTCAAGATCAACAAAGCATAGTAATTAATTTTTGACAAAGAGAATTAAACATAAATCACACATTATTAACTTTTATTGTATTTGGAGCATTGGCCCATGTAAACAACGTATGTTTTAAAATGAAAATTAAAAGCCTTAGACCTAAAATTTATGTTAAAGTCAAATTCTCTATGTAATGATATGTGAACATGAGCCTTTGAGTAATTGTTGGATTTAAAGAGATAATTAGGATGGGGTTTGAGTACAGATATGTTTTGATGTAGAAAATATATTATTAGCAGAAGATGAAATTTTATGTTTTACCACATCCCTGAAGTCATATGAAGCTGAATTGAGAATGTAATATCTGACACTATAAAATTACTGGAATGACTATCTTCAATATTGTTATATTGATTAAGACTCCTTCTTGCGAGATTAACCTAGTTTGTGTTAAATTGATATAAAAATTAGCCAGCAAAGTCAACTTTGTCCAAAATTAGTGGCCATAGCTCTGTAAGCTTATTTTTTGGGTTTCAAAACTGTGTTATTGATTTATCTTTAAGTTTTTCTGCCAATACCTGGCTGGCTATTAACATTTTTTGATATTTAATATATTTATATCATTTCCCCTTCTCTTTCCTCTTTCCTAACCATCCAATGTGTATCTTTTTGCTCTATTTCAAAACAATGGCCTATTTTCATGTATAGTTCTTACATTCATGAATGTAAAAATGCATATGTATATATGAATATATGTGTGTATATATGTATGTTCCTAAAAGAGTATATTCCTATATATTCATATATTCCCAAATTAAAACATATCAGTCTGCATTGTGTTATTTGTACGTATGTTTTCAGGGATGCCCATTTGGTAGTAGATAACCAATTGGTGTGATTGCCTTGTAAAAAATATTTTTCCCCTACTCTTAATTTTTTTTTAGTTGCCTGTTGTTCTTTGTGTAGATTGAGGAATAGTGTCATCCCTGTTGAGGTCATGTTGAGCATCCATGTTGAAAGCTGTCTTGATTATTATAGCTCTATAGTATAATTTGAGGCCAAGTATTTTATTTTCAGTTGCTAGATGGCTTGATCTATTCATAGATTTTTGGATCCATGCGAGTTCTTTGATTATGTTCTCTAGATTTATTGAGCATGACATCACAATTTTGATGGATATTGTAATAAATCTACAATTGATTTTGATAGTATTGAATTTTTCATAATAATCTGCCAATCCAAAAGCATGGACGATCTTTCTATCATTTAGTAACTTCTTTGATTTCATTTCTTGTATTTTTTGAAGATTTCATTGTAGAGGTTTTACTTGACTTTAGTTATATGCATTTCTTGGCACTAAAATAGAATTAGATTTTCCCGTATATTTCCATAGTGTACTACATATTTCCCTCACAATATAACACATTTTTAGAGTAGATTTACTATTTTATTCAAACCTCAATGAAGACAAAGATTTACCTCATTTGTGTATTCTCATTATCTAGTGAAGTGTTTCAGGTATAGCAAAACTTGTCAATGCTTTTGCACATATGAACACCAAAGAAATACATGTTTTATAGTAATTAAGACAATTTTGCAATTCCTTATCTACATCTTCTTTATTCAATAGAATATTCATTACATGTAGAACATTAATACTAGAATAACAAATAGTTTAGATACTTGATAAAAATGAACAAAAATATTAAATCAATTGCTTCTGATTGAAATATTTCATTAATTTTCCTTGGGATCTTTTTCTTCACATCTAGCCACAAAAGTAATGTGATAAAAATAGGCAGTCAAGTTTGGATACCCAAGCAGTTCTCAGATTGGAGCTCTCTCAGCCTAACCCTCATCTGCCTGGCCCATTTGGGACACAGACAGCGAACCCAGCAGAGCTGAACTGTGGATGGGCTCTAACCTCCATTGTTCACCATCCTGAGGAGGCCTGTTGGGGTACCCAGGCAGCTTTTGCTGGGAGATCGCTCAGCTTGCTGCTCACCTTCCTGGCCCAAGTCAGTGAACTCAGCAGATCTGAGATGCATGTGGGCTACAATCCCCATGGGCCATCATCCTGAGGAAGTATGTGAGGAGCTCTAGTAAGCAGCCTTTGCTTGGAGCTCTCCTCCCTTGCTCCTGACCTGCCTGGACCATCTGAAACACAGACAGTGAACCCATCAGAGGGAGCACCTGGCCTGCTAACACCAGAGACAACCAGATGGCTAGAGGTCAGCATAAGAACACAAGCAATAGAACCCAGAGACATATGACGCCTCTAGAAACCAGCAGTCCTACCACAGAAATCCATGGAGATACTAGTACCTCCAAATAACAAGAAAAGTATTTAAATCTGAGATAATAAAAATGATAGAGGCCTTGAAAGAGGAAAACAAATCGTTCAAAGAAATACAGGAAAATACATTCAAGTAGATGTAGGATTTGAATAAATCATTTAAACAATTACAGAAAAATACCATCAAATGGAAAAATAAAATAAATAAAATTATTCAAGACCTAGACATAAATTAGAAGCGACAAAGAAAACAAAATCTGGCACAATCCTGGAGTTGAAAAGCCTAGGGACTAGAACAGGAGCACAGATACAAGCAACACCAACAGAATTCAAGAGATGGAAGAGAGAATCTCAAGTATAGAAGATATATTTGAAGTAATTGATACTTCTGTCAAAGAGAATGTTAAAATTAAAAAGCTTCTGATATAAAACATCCAAGAAATCTGGGACACTATAAAAAAAAACAAACTAAGAGTAATAGGAATAGAAGAAGGGGAGACTACAGTTTTTCAAGAAGAGCTAATACCAATACTCCTTAATCTATTCCACAAAATAGAAAAAGAAAGAACTACGAGCCCACAGTCAGACTGATACCTAAACCACACAAAGGTGAAACAAAGAAATATAATTTTAGACCAATTTCACTCATGAACATTGATGCAAAAATATTCAATATAATACTCACAAACTAAATCCAAGAACACATCAAATACATCATCCACTATGATCAAGTAGGCTTCATCCCAGCAATGCAGGGGTGGCTTAACATGCAAAAAAAAAAAAAAAAAATCCATCAATGTAATCAAACTGAAAGTAAAAAAACAAAGTAAACAAAACAAAACACATTATCATCTCATGATATACAGAAAAAGATTTTGAGAAAATCCAACACTGTTCATGATAAAAAGTCTTGGAGAGATCAAGGATAAAAGGCCTGTACCTATACATAATAAGGACCAAGGCAATTGCCAACATCAAACTGAATGGAGAGAAACTTTTAAGGAAATCCCACTGAAATATGAGCCAAGACTAGGCTTTCCACTAACACAGTGTCTCTTCAATATAGTACTTGATGTTCTATCTAAAGCAATATGTTAACTAAAAGAGGTTCAGGGGGGAAACAAATCAGAAAGGAAGAGTTAGAGTATCACTAGTCATAATTGATATGTAGTGTACATGTGTACATAAGTGATCACAAAAATTCCACTGGAGAATTCCTATAGCTGAGAAACACCTTCAGCAAAGTGGCTAGATACAAGAATAATTTAAAAAAAAAAAAAAAAACCTGAGGAGCCCTCCTGTATACAAATGCCAAATGGGATGAAAAAAAAAATTAGGGAAGCTATACCCTTCACAATAGCCACAAAACATTTAAAGTATTACAACCCAGCAAGTCAATGACCTATATGACAAGAACATCAACTCTCTAAAGAAATAAATTGAAGAAGATATCAGAATATGGAAAGATGTTTGATGCTCATGGATTGGTAGGATTAACATAGAAAAATGGCCATCTTACTAAAAGTAATCTATAGATTCCACACAATCCCCATCAAAATACCAGCACAATTCTTTACAGACCTTGAAAGAACAATTCTAAACTTCATATGGAAAATCCAAAATCTTGGAATAGCAAAACAATTCTATATGATAAAAGATCTGGCAATATCTCCATCCTTGACTTCAAGCTATACTACAGAGCAGTAGAAATAAAAACTACATGGTACTAGCATACAAATAAACTGGTTGATCAATGGAGTCACATTGAAGGCCCAGAAATAAACTTACATATTTATGGACACTTGATTTTTGACAAGGTAGTTAAAACCATACAGTTGAAAAATGACAGAATCTTCAACAAATAGTGCTGGTCTAACTGGATGTCTACATGTATAAAAGTACAAATATATCCAGAATTATCAACTTGCACAATGCTTAAGTCCAAGTGGATCAAAGACCTCAAGATAACATCAGATACACTAAATCTATTAGCAGAGAAATTATGGAAGAGCCTTGAACTCATTGGCATAAGAGACAACTTCCTGAAGAAAATACCAACCACTCAGGCCTGAAGATAAGTAAGAAATGTGACTTCTTGAAATGAAAAGCATTTGTAAGGCTAAAGACACTGTCAATAGAAAGAAGTAACAGTTTATAGACTGAGAAAAGATGTGTATCAATCCTATATCCAACAAAGGATTAACATCCAAATTATATGAAGAACTCAAAACATTAGAAACAATCAAAATTAACCAACTGAAAAATGGGACTCAGAACTAAACACAGAATTCTCAACAGAAGAATATTGAATGGGTGAGAAGCACTTAAAGGAATGCTCAACGTCATTAGTCATCAGAGAAATGCAAATACAAATGATTCTGGGATTCCATCTTATAGCCATCACAATGGCTAAGATAAAAATCTCAAGTAACAGGAAATTGCTGGTAAGGATGTGGGAAAAAGGAATACTCCTCAATTGCATGAATCTGGAAACAACTGAGATGTCCCTCACCTGAAGAATGAATAAAGAAACTGTGATACATTTCCATAATGGAATATTACTCAGCTATTAAAACAACAACAACAATATAAAATTGGCAGGCAAATGGATGGAACTAGAAAAGATCATCCTGAGTAAGGTAACTCAGACTCAGAACGACACAGATGATATGTACCCACTTATAAGTGAAATTAGGCCAAGTAGTACAGGATAGATACTACAATTCATAGACCCAGTGAAGAAAAGTAACAAGGCGGATACCAGGGAGGATGCTTAAAACTCACTCATAGGAGAAATAGAATAGACAGAGGTAGTGTTTGAAGAAAGGGAACAAAGAGGGAGGGAAAACACAGAGACATATGAGGAGGGAGACAAAAACTGGGAAGAGTTGGGGCAGGAGAACAAAAGGCCTCTAGAGAAAAGAGAGACTATGGGCAGGGGCATCTCTGTAACAAGCTGGAGACCTAAGTCTGGGTAAGCTCTCAGGAGGATATTCCTAAGTGCAAGGACCATAGAGACTAAAGAGACCACCCTGTAACTAGACAAGTCTCCTAGTAGAGACGGGGGAACACCAATCCACCCACAAAAATTTGATCCAAAATTCATGCTCACTACAAGATTTGCAGCGATAGATATAGAGCAGATAAAGCTTTGATTGAGGGATGGACAACCAGTGCCCCATCCAACCCAAGACTCACCCCAAGGGAGAGAAACCACTCCTTACTTTATTAAGGATACTCTTCTATATTTGCAGGTAAGAGTCAATCACAGTTGTCCTGAGAAGCTTCACCCAGCAGCACCTCAAAACAGATGCTGAAACTCACAGCCAAGCACTGGACAATGCGTAGAGCTCCTTGTGGAAAAGTGGAGGGAAATAGAAAAAGACCTGAAGGTGACAGGGGCCTCACAAGAAGACCAACAGAGCCAACTAACCAGAGACCATAAGGGCCTCCAGAGACTGAAATACCAACAAAGGACCTTGCATGGACTGGAGGAGACCCCCTACAAAGGTGTAGCCAAGGGCTAGGGAAGGATTCATGTGAGTATCCTAGTGAGGGGAGTGGGGGCTCTCTGTGACACTGACTATCTTGCCTGCTTTTTAATTACTTCCCCCTGTTGTGACTCCCTTACCAGGCCACAGGGAAGAGGACACACTCAGTCCTGATGTGACTTGATGAGCCAGCTGGGGTGTTGAGTATGGGAAGTGAGACTCCGCTCTTATGAGTAATAGGGGAGGAGGATATGGGAGAAGGAGGGAGCATGTGGCTGGGAGGTGAGGAAGGACGGGATTGTGACCAGGATATATAGTGAACAAATAAATATAGTTTTAAAAACTGTAAAAATATTCAGTCAATTATTAGAAGTAGAAAATGGTAATTCCCTAAACGTTTTCAACATTATTATAACCTGCTGGGTTAATTTTTAGATGTCATAATCATTGTTTTCTCACATTTATTAATTAATTTTACTTATCTATTTCATATGTGTAAATAACACATTCAGATTACTCTCTCTTATGTGTTCCATTTCCAATTCCAACAAGTTTCTTTCCCCAGTTGATGAATTTTGGTTTTGTTTTGATGCATTTAGATTAACTAAGGCCGTCTGTGTGACCATTTAATTTGAACTATCTATTGGACCATGGAGTAGTCACCCATGTGCATACAAATGAAAGGCTTTATTTCAACTTTCCTGATTGCATTAGTACCACATTTTTCTGAATTGAATGTTTGGGCCACTTGAGCCCCTTCTTCATCCATGCCTTTCTATCCACCGGCCTATTTTAATGTTTTTAATATTTGGTTTTATTTCTGCTATTCATCCATTGAATCGTGATATGTAAACAATAGAATTAGAACAAACAACATTTACAAAAAAAGGGGTAGTAGGTTTTCTTTATTGAGGATAGAAAGAGTTAACATAGATCAAATAAGGAAACATGTAATGTCTCTCAATAGAGGAAGCAGCAGCAAGCATTTACTTGATTTTTAAAGGGTAGGCTATTACTTGGTAATTGTCCATTAGTCAAAGACATAGTTTCAAGGATTTTTTTCTTTATGTTTTGTGATGAAACATCTTGACCTTGTACTTGGTGGGCTAATGGGCAATTAGTTAACTTAGCAACTGCTGAGTCTTTCTCATCAATGGCATCATTATGAATAAACCCTCCAATTTCATGTTTTTTTTTTCTGGAGCTAGTATTAGAGATAATGGAAAGTAGGTGCTTGAGTTCATGCACAACGATATGGTAGAAGAATTATATATTTGTTCCAATAAGCAACAAGCTTATTATGTCCTTGAACAGCACATTTCTCAATAATTAAGGTATCTTCACATAGATCTGGGTAGTCTGACACTGGGGTTACAACGGCAAAGTAGATAAGCACAGCATTAAAGGAAAGATGCAAATCTTTCTATCACAGATTTTGAATCTATAATATATCTCCATGTGATGGCAAATTGTCAATGTTTTAAGCAAAATTGAACTTTAAGTTCCTATGAAGTAACCTAGGCAATAGTTAACATAAGCTTCACATCAGAGATGGTATCAAAGCTAGTGAAAAGTTGACAATATGCCTCTCAGCTGTGGAATATTTACATATTATTTAATTTAATTACAAATGAGCTATAAATGATTATTTAATTTTGTAAATACAACAATCTCTCTTCCCTTTCATTGTTATTTGTGTAGCTCCACAAGTATTAACTTGTCTTAATTGTTAGAGAGCTCATAGTGCAATCTCTTGATTTTATTTCAAAGCTGATAAAAACATGCTTTTACATATATGTAGGGGGTCTAGGTCTAGGCCGTGCAGGCTGTTTGGTTGGTATTTACTTCAGTCTCTGTGATCTCCCATGGGCTGAGGTTAGTTGACTCTGTAGTCTCTTGTGGTGTCCTTGAACCTTCCTGTTCCCTCTGTGCTTCCTCCCATTCTTCCACAAAACTCTCCGAGCTCAGCCTATTGTTTGGATGTGAGTTTCCCCATCTGTTTTCATAAACTGCTGGATGAAGTCTCTTAGAAGACAGTTATGATAGCCTCCTGTCTATAAGCATAGCAGAGTATCATTAATAGTCAAAGGGGGTAATTCCATGCACAGTGGTGCATGCCTAAAATACCAGAACTAAGGGAGACAGAAGCAGGCAGAGTTTGAGACCAGCCAGGTCTACAAGTGAGTACAGGATATCCAAATCTATACAGAGAAACCCTGTCTCAAAAATAATAGTGACAGGGGTTAGCTCTATCCCATGGGGTAGGTCTCGAGTTGAACCAGTCACTGGTTAGCCATTCCCCCAATCTTTGTTCCATCTTTACACCTACACTTGTTGTAGGCAAGACAATTTTTGGGTCAAAGGTTTTATTGGTGGCTTGATGTCCCCCTCCCTCCACTGGAAGTCCTACCTGGATACAGGAGGTGACATGTTCATGCTCCATGCTTCCCCCTACCACAGTTTAGGATCTAAACTAATTTCACCAGCATGGGTACCCAGAGAGGCTTCCCCTGTCCCAGAGATATTCCTCCACTGATTTTCATTCCAATATCCCCTTCCACACTTCCCACTGCTACACCCTGTGCTCCTCACACCTGATTCCCACCTCTATTAACCTCTGCCTCTACCACACAGCTCTCTCCTTCCATCCAGTACAAATGTCTATTTTATTTCCTTTCTGTGTGAGACTCAAGCATACTTTTGGGCCCTCCTTAGCTTCTTTGAGTCTGTGGATTATAGCATGGCTACCTTGTACGCTAAGGCTAATATCCACATATAAATGAATACAAACCATGTATTCATTGCTCAGGATGATCTTTTCTAGTTTCATTCATTTGCCTTCAAATTGCATGATATGTTTGTTTTTAATAGCTGAGCAGTATTTCATCATGCAACTGTACCACATTTTCTCTATCTATTCTTTGCTTATAGTTTATGGATATTGCAAATAAAGCTACTCTGGCCTCACTTGAAGATGTGGTTAGCCCTGAAATGATTTGAGGTGTCAGGGTGGGTTTACAGACACCTTTTAGGGTCCTCTTCTTCTCTGAGAAGGGAATAATGGGGGTGACGGTATTGTGAGGGTGAGACTAGGAAGAAAGAATGGTGGGGGCTAGGATCAGGCTGTGAAGTGATTAAATAAATAAAAATTTTAAAGAAAATATTTAATGGAAAAGGCTAAAGAACCAGAGTTTTTTTCCTTTTGTTGTCCTGTGGAGGTCCATATCTATTTCAGAGCCTAGACATACCAAATTATTCTCAAGCTTCAAAACATAGTTTAACCTCTGTGGTTGAAATTTTAAATTTGCTTATTGTCAGTAATGCTTTTTCTCCTTTGTTTTAACACCTTTGCTTACCTTACATTTTTTGTTATTTTTTTTAAAACCAGACCCATGTGACTTAAGCTAGCTTCAAGCCAATTACATAGGAGAATCAGATCTTGATCTCCTATTTCTTTTGTATCTACTCACCCAATGATTTGCAATTACAAGTGTATACCGCCAATTAATTTGTATAACTTAATTATCCTAAGTAGCCTGTAATAGCACTTTCAAAGTATTAGAAGTAAATCTTATATTATAGTTGAGTTGAGTATACATAGTGTGAAGAATAATATTAAATTTGAATTCTATACCAATGTATCAAATTAAACTTATTTTCCATCAATATACAAAAATCTATACCAGAGAATTAAAAATAACCTTGTGAATAACAACTAAGGCATTAATTTGAAGTATATATTCAATAATGTGCTTATTGTCCTATCATCCCTATGTATTTCTACAGGTTAATTGTTACTTGATCAAATCATGTTTATATCAATTACTAGTCTATTTCTATCAGAAGAGCATACATCCTAGGTTTAACAGACAAATATAATTCTATAGATAGATAAGGTAAAATAGATAAGGTCTTCAAAAATCTCAGAGACCTACAACATATGCCATTTAAAAATGGTTTTATTAGTTTAAGGAGTCTTTGACAATGAGACAGGTTAAACCCTGGCAACACTCAGACTAACTCAAAGAAGATGATAAGCATCAATCAACCTTATGGATATGTCTTCAAGTGTGGCAAGCAAGCCTCTGGGCAAAATGTCCTTGCTTCTGTCACAGACAGAATTCTGCCTAAAAATGGGCAACCTTGGATACAGGCAGAGTTGATGTCCAAACTCTGCCAAGACGGAGTAAGCAAGTCCTCAATAGCTCCTGCTTCATAAATATGTCTGTCAGATATGTCTGCCAGAAAACTTATGATAATGCTCCAATGTTATAAAGAGAGTTGGGTGATTATTCTGGCATCAAAATGTCCCTGTAATTTTCTCCTTGTGCAAGCTGCTTGTCTGCAGTTCCTGTCTACTCAAAGAATTAATTTTATTCTTTCTCAAGTCTCTTATGGGATTGAAGACCAGATATCTTAGTTTTACAATTAAGCTTAGTTGCTTAGGGGTTAAGATGTTTTAGGTCTAGATACATGTTTTAAGTTGATAAAGATTAGATATGATAAATATTGATTTATATTCAGAATTTTAGACTCACCAAGATAAGAAAGAGGCTCTCTACAAGGCTGTCAAATACAAATAGCCAAAACACTATGAATGTAACATACACACACACACACACACACACACACACACATATACATATAATTCTTAATTGTTTTGTGGTTCTTCTTGCTGTAGGTAGTTTATTGTATATATGTTTAATAATGTAAATATATATGTAAAGTTTTTTGAAGAAGATCCACTCGAGAAGGGTCTCATAAAGTGCCAAATTGATGGAAATACTCAATCTTGTACTTTTAGCCTATCACATTCTGAGCTAACTAAAACTTCTTTTTGTAATAAAAAATGAAAAACAAACAAAAGTATATACCACCATACCCAGACTACTTTTTCTTTATAAATGATTTTATGGAGTCATAGTTTCATATATGGCAAACTTAATTCATATAGAATTTACAATTGAAATTTTGGAATATTAATAAAGTTGTGAAACAATTGCAGTGTATCTTAAACTAGTTTCATTTCTTTATTATTCTTCATGGTAATCATCCCCTGACTTCTAATCCACACCCATGTTGAAGGGGGAATACACATAAACATTGCTATATATCTTTCTACACAATGTATTATTGACCTTCAGAGGTTCACAGATGGAATATTTTGCTGCTAGATTAATTATAGCAAGAAATCATACCTACCTAATTAAATGATCAAGATTATTAGAACAGGGATTTCTTATTTTCTGAAGAAAAGTCAGTGAATAGTTTGACTAGAGTTGATGCCTTAAGGGCCTGAGAATTGGAAGGTTATTAAAATATTCTGTATGTGTTATACATGTAAGACTGGCATATAACTGGGGGCTAGATAAACGATGTCCTTGTGATAAACCACCATGACCAGAGTAATTTAGGAAGAAAACGCTCATTTTCGCTTATGGTTCCAGAAGGATAAAACTCTTTGATAACAGGGACAGCTTGATGTTAGGTGGCATACTTCTTTTAGAAAAAAGACACACTCTCCAAAGCTGCCTCACCATCAAATATTCAAACAACTTCCTGAGACTATGGAGGGCAGTCTAATTCAAACCACTACATTGTGCATGTCCCAACTAATCTAGCAATTTGTTATGAAAGCATCATAAAATGAATATATGTTTTAGTGTATTTAACATTTTTTTAAAGAAACTGGTGGTATTGGGAAAGTGTATTTTTCAAAAAACTAATGTTTCTTCCCTATACCAGCAGCTATCCACTGTTAAGCACTGGAGAATACTTCTTCCATCAGTGCTAGAATTTTAGCTGGCTTGATCTCGTGCAGAAAGCACAGCCTCAGTGAGTTCATTATACTCATCACTATCCTCCAGCTCTTATTTTCTTTCCTATTCCTTTTTTTCATGTTCCCTCAACTATAGGGTGAGCACACATTCTCTTTATATTAGCATTTTGATTAGTTATGAATCTCTTCATTGAATACTGTCAATTTTTAAAAAAGAAGCTTCATTGATCAAGAATGAAGGCACCCAGAACTATAGGTATAAACAAATATTTAGAAGGTGATTTGAAACCTGAGCCTTTAGGAAACTAAATATTACAACATGGGTATGTATTCACATGCCTTTAACACCAGCATTTCAGAGGCAGAGGCAGGGGCAGAGGCAGAGACAGAAGGATCTTCATGAGTTCTGGACAAGCCTGGTCTACAATGCAGTCCAGGACAGTGATTTGAAACCTGATTATTTAGGAAACCAAGAATACCATGTTACGAGCCTTTAATTCCAGCACCCAGGAGACAGAGGCAGGTGGATTTTTGTGAGTTTGAGGCCAGCCTGGTCTACAAAGCAGGTCCAGGACAGTGAGAGCTAGGCATATAAACCCTGTTTCCAAAGCCTACCACCCAAACAAATGCCATGTTGCACCCTAGGACCTATGACCTAGGTTTTGCTTCTGCTAAAATACATAGGTTATTCAGGGAAATTTTCAGTACAAAGAACAGGATATATTCCTAAAAGTTAATGTTAAAAGAGGTCTCCAAATTAGCACAGGCTATTGCCATAAGTACATAAGACCCTATTGATTAAGGCACTGGAGCCTAGCATAATTTTCCTCTGAGAGTTTTCATCCAGAAGATACGGAAATAGATGCAGAGACCCACAGCCAACCGTAAGGCAAAACTCACGGAGTCTTGTGGAAGAGTTAGGGAAAGTTTTGAGGGAGCTGGAGATGTCAAGGACACCACAAGAAGAATTACAGAGCCAAACGACCCACCGGGGCTCATAGAGACTGAACCACCAACCAATGGACATTCATGGACTAGTCCTGGGACCCCTACACATATGAAGCTGATGAGTCGCCTGACAATTGGAGTTGGGGCTGTCTCTGACTCAGACTCTATGGTCTCCCTCTGCATGCTGATCCCTAGCAGGGCTGCCTTGTCTTGCCTCAGTGAAAGAGGAGGAGGCTCTTAGTCCTGTTGTAACTTGATGTGCCAGGGTGAGTTGGTATCTAGGGGCGGGAGATGGGGAGCGGGGAGGAAGGGGTTATAGAGGAAATGGGTAGGAAGGTGGTACTGGGAGGAAAGGAGGGAGTGGGGTTGCGGTTGGGATATAAAATGAACAAATAAATTAACGAGAAACCTCCCCCGCCAAAAAAAGAAAAGGAATAAAATTAATTATCTGAGTAAACAGGAAGTGCAGGTTAGCAGCTTCTAAAATGAGAAAATGACAGAGACAGTTTGCTGCCTGAATAGTCACCGAAAACTTTCTATAACGTTGGAGCATCATCTTTAGCATTCTGGCCCAATATATCAGATAATTAAGTTTTATTCCTTCTCACATCTCTGATGGCATTGAAGACCAGATAGTTTAGTTTTACAATTAAGCTTTGTTGTTTAGGGGTTAAGATATTTTTAGGTCTAGATAGATGTTTTAAGTTGATATAGATGAGATATGATAGCTATTGATTAACATTCAGAATTTTAGACTCACCAACATAGGAAAGATGTTCCCTTCAAGTTTGCCAAATACAAATGGCCAAATCACTATAAATGTAAATTTTGAATAATTCCTGATTGTTTCATGACTCTTCTTGCTTTAGTTAGTTCCATGTATATATGTGTAATAGTATAAATGTATATGTAAAAAATGAAAAAAAAAAACCCACACTTTGCACTTTAGCTATAGGACATAAAGACATCAATCTCAAACCAACTGTGAAACTTCCTACTGGATAGGTTTCATAACATTGGAGAGTATTAAGCAGGCTTCTGGGGAATGAAGAGCATCAGTGATCTTATCCAGCTGTAAACCCTGTATACCATAATGTAAACCTGGCAGACAAAAAGTGGCCATGCGTGCAGTAGTGGCATGACTATTATTGAATACTTGAGTGTTTTCTGTCTGTATTTGAAGCTGGCTCTAAAGTACAGAATTTCATTCTTAGTATTACAATATTGATGGCTTAACTTTTTGAAACTATGTAATATTGACAATTTTCACAACATAATCACATTTTAACAATATATAGTAGCAGATGGTGGTGCCAACCACGCACTGCGTCTGACGTACAAGATAGGGCCTAGGGACCAGGGTGGGAGCTACAGACCACAAGACCTGGAGAGTCCTCTATGAGAGAGTGCCACAACATGCAGAGCACAGGTGGGTCTAGGCTTATGCCATCTGACTGGTCCACAGAGGACAAGTTCCCAGTCCCCAGAATGTGGACACAAACCTGCCTGAGAGCTGCATCTGCACTTAATTACTCAGACTATGTGTCTGGGACTGAACGTGGGTTGTTAATCACCAGCATCTGGACCTTCTGTCCCAGAGGAGAGCTGGTGGATATGACCTCAGACCACCATGTTAGTCCACTTGCCAGAGTTGAATCAAGATCAGATAAGCAAATTAAATAGTGCTATTTCCCCTACAGAAATAGAAGCAGTCATCAAAATTCTCCCCAGGAAAAAAAAAAGAGCCCAGGTTCACATGGTTTCAGCACAGAATTCACCAGACCTTCAAAGAAGAGCAAATGCTAATACTCGTCAAACTACCCTAAAAGATAGAAATGGATGGAACATAACCAAACTCATTCTATGAGGCCACAGTCACCTTGATACCTAAACTTCACAAAGACCAAAGATAGAGAATTTCAGACCAATTCCTATTATGAACATTCATGCAAAAATACTCAATAAAATACTCACAAACCAAATCTGAGAACACATTAAGATATCATTCAATATGACCAACTAGGCTTCATCCCAAGAATGCAGGGGTGGTTCAATATAAGGAAATCCATCAATGTAATCAACCATATAAATAAAGTGAAAGAAAAAAACCCACATGATCCTCTCCTTTGATGCCTAAAAATCAACTTGACAAATCCAACGCCCATTCATGTTTAAAGTCTTGGAGAGATCAGGGATATAAGGCACATACCTAAAAAAAAAAAAATAAAGACTATATACAGCAAGCCAATAGCCAACATAAAATTAAATAGAGAGAAAATCAAAGAAATTCCACTAAAATCAGGGACTAGACAAGGATGCCTATTCTCTCCATATTTCTTAAATACAGTAATGGAAGATATAGCTAGAGCAATAAGACAACAAAAGAAAATCAAGGGTATCCAAGCAGGAAAGGAGGAAGTCAAATTATCCCTATTCACAGATAATATGATAGTGTACATATGTTACCCCCCAAAATTCCACCAGAAAACTCCTATAGCTGATGAACACCTTCAGCAAAGTAGCTCGATACAAAATCAGCTCAAATAAATCAGTAGCCCTCCGGTATACAAACTACAAATAGGCTGAGAAAGAAATCAGGGACACTAAATTCTTTACAATAACCACAAATAATGTAAAGTATCTAGGTGTAACTCTAACCAAGCAAGTGAAAGACTTGTGTGAAAAAAAACTTCAAGTCTCTTAAGAAGGAAATTGAAGATGATATCAGAAAATGGAAAGACCTCCCTTGTTCATTGATCTGGAGAATTAACATAGTAAAAATGTCTATCTTATTAAGGCAACTTACAGATTGAATGAAATCCCTATGAAAACATCTACACAATTTTTAAAGACATTGAAGGATCAATTCTCAACTTTGTATGGAAAAACAAAAAACCCAGAATAGCTAAAACAATGCTGTACAATAAAAGATCCTCCAGAGAAATCTCCATATCTGATCTCAAGTTATAGTATAGAGCAACAGTAATTAAAACAGCATGGTACTGACATTGCAATATGCTGGTTGATCAATGGAATTAGACTGAAAACCCAGAAATAAATCCATACACCTATGGGCACTCGGTTTTTGACAAAAAAGCCAAGTCAATACAATGGAAAAATTATAGCATCTTCAAGAAATGATACCGGTCTAACTGGATGTCTACATGTAAAATAATGCTAGTAGATCCACAATTATCACCATGCACACAACTCAAGTCCAAAGGGATTAAAGACCTCCACATAAAACTAGATACACTAAATCTGATAGAACAAAAGTTGGGAAAAGCCTTGAACTCATTGGCACAGGAGACAACTTCCTGAACAGAACACCAACAGCCAAGGCACTAATATCCCCAATTAATAAATTGGACCTCATGAAACAGACAAGCTTCTGGAAGGCAAAAGACACTGTCAACAGAACAAAGTGACAGCTATAGACTGGGTAAAGATCTTCACCAAACCTACATTAAAAAAGGTCTAATATCCAAAATGTATAAAGAACTCAAACACCACTAAACCAAATAACCCAATTAAGAAATGGGGTTCAGAGCTATAAAGAATTCTCAACAGAGGAATATCAAATGGCTAAGAAACACTTAAAGAAATGTTGAGCATCCTTAGTCATCAGAGAAATGCATATCAAAACAACTCTG
Source organism: Acomys russatus (assembly GCF_903995435.1). NCBI lineage: Eukaryota > Metazoa > Chordata > Mammalia > Rodentia > Muridae > Acomys > Acomys russatus. Next base: position 115,397,234 of record NC_067169.1, on the reverse strand, counting down.
AGATTCCATCTTATACACATCAGAATGGCTAAGATCAAAAACTCCAGTGACAGCACATGCTGGTGAGGATGTGGAGAAAGGGGAACACTCCTTCACTGCTGGTGGGAATGCAAACTTGTACAACCACTTTGGAAATCAACCTGGTGCTTTCTCAGAAAATTGGGACTAGTTCTATCTCAAGACCCAGCTATTCCACTTCTGGGAATATACTTGAAAGATGCTCTACCACACAACAAGGACATTTGCTCACTATGTTCATAGCAGCCTTGTTTGTAATAGCTGGAATCTGAAAACAACCTAGATGTCCCTCAGTCAAAGAACAGATAAAGTAATTGTGGTACATTTATGCAATGGAATATTACTCTGCTATTAAAAACAAGAAAATCTTGAAATTTCAGACAAATGGATAGAACTAGTAATGATCATCCTGAGTGAGGTAATCCAGACTCAGAAAGATACATATGGTATATATTCACTTATAATTAGATACTAGCCCAACATGAGTGTCCTTTGGGAGTCTTTAGTCAGTGAGGAATCAGGACAGATGCTAGGACTCTCACTATTGGGCTCCAGGTGAGAGTGGTATGGAAGAATGAGGAAGATATAAGGACCCAGAGGGTCCAGGAACCCTACAAGAAGACCATTAAGGCTGGTAGATATGGACCCAGGATATGTCTGCTGAAACTAATGTACCAACCAAGGACAATGCATGCAGCAAACCTAGACATCCTATTCAGATCTAGTCAATGGAGAACACATTCTCCACAGTTGTGTGGGGAGTGGGGACTGCCTCGGACATGAACTCTGGTGCCTCCTATTTGACCACTTCCCCTTGGTGGAGAGGCCCTGTGGCATTCAGAGGAACAGGAAGCAGGCAATCTAGATGAGACTTGATAGGCTGTGTTCCTATGGTGGATGAGGAGATCCCCTTTTATCACAGGTCAAATGGAGGGGAATATGGTAAAACACGGGGATAGGAGAGAACAGGAAGTTACAAGTGAAGGGATAACAATTGGAATGTAGTCTGAATTAATTATTAGAAAGAAACTGAAAAAAATAATACATAGTAGTAGCTTAGTCTCTAAAGTTATCATGTTATTGGATAATACTGCCATTAACAAATACTGAGATGAAATCATGTTTAATTTTATATCCTAATCTTGATAAAATATTACATATATATATATATATATATATATATATATATATATATATATATATATATATATATATATATATATCTTCTAATATGAGACAACATGCAAAATTTGGAAGTCAGGATGTAAATAGGAATCCAAAGATAATTATCTTCATATAGCACATATATTTTCCACATTATATATTTTGTATGGCTTATAAGTTTCTGTACTTAAAATGTCAGTTTACCAAACACAGAAACTTCCTCTAACATGCTTAACAAAAAAATATAGCAAACTTATTTCAAAACTAAAAGCATATAAAAAACAGAAAAGGAAAACATTAATTAGCTTCTTTCAGGGTTGAATGTAATCATTTCTATTCCCAACAATCTGTTAGAGTAGTTTATCGCTATTTTGTTGAATAACTCTAACCAATAAAAAAACTTCCCCCAAAAATGTGTCAGCTAAAATAAACTGAGTTTACATGGCTTTAGGTAATTAACTCTGTGATTAACGAAGTTAGTAACCTTAGCTTTCATACAGCAGAGAGGAGATGATGCAAAATACCTAGTCAACAATGAAAGAAAGTGTGGCTAAATTTTCAGTTGCTGACTTGGTTTCCCATGGAAACAGTTCAATAGAAGTTTAAAGTGTTACATATTATTTAATAACTTATATTCATATAAAATTACCAGAAGATATGTTAATTTACAGTATCATTGGAGTAAACAAATGAGTGCATTAAGTTGAAACCCCTTGTGGACCATTGCTATTGATATTGAACTGGAAGTAACTTATATAAAATCCTCAAGGACTATTTTGAAAAATATTATACCATTAATACAGCATGCACTGGTTTTAAGAGAGAGAGTAGATTCTTATAATCACACTTCATTCTTCTATTAAAGGTTTTTATATCAAAAGGACCTATTCAGAACTTAAATTTAGCTTTTTAAATTAAAATCAGGTTAAATGTGTTTGGTATCTAGTAATCTTGATGGATTCTGAATACAATAGGTCACTGGCCTTAAATGGTGATATAAATTCTCAAATTGTGCACAATTTCTGTGAATAATCAATTTGTCACTACCAAACAAATTTACATAACATTAGCTAATTTTGCCTATTAAGCCCAAACATGTGGATATTCACAGTCATTAATAATTCTTACACAGTAGTTCTGTAAGTGTTATAGATTGGAATAGCTGCTAGATAAAACATTAAAGACAATCTTACTGAAACATACATTCATATGTGTTTTTAAGTTCCAAAATACAGAAAGAATTTGCCAAACAGCAATTAAACTATATAAAATGCTTTGGTTTTAGCATGTTAATATTGACTGTAACATGAATTTTTAGTAATACATGCTTCACATTAAAATGATCCTTCCCCTAGGGTATAAGTTTCTGTGGAATTTATCTAAGAATACTTAAAATAAAATAAAAAATTAATGTGTAGAGCAGACTTTATACTTGTCATTGTTCCAGACATATTGTCAACTATTTGTCTGCTAAACTATAAATTTCTTTAGGCTATGAGCAAGGTCTTATTGATTTCCAGTTCATCCATGCTTACCTTATTTGAAATGGAATTCAATCAATTAATGTAAACAAATGCAAACTTAAACATCCATAGCTAAGATAGGGGTATAATCTTTTTTAAAGTAATTTGTTCAGTTTACATCTGAAATGTTATCCCATCACTTGTATTCCTTCAATCCTCCCTCCTTCCCTACCTCTTTCACCCTTTTCCCCTCACCTAGGGCTGTGGCAGAAGGGGATCTCATCCCCCACCATATGCTCACAGCCTGTCAAGTCTCATCTTGGTAGCCTGTTTATCTTTTCTCTGAGTGCCACCAGGCCTCCCCACGAAGGAGAAGTGGTCAAATATGGAGCACCAGTGTTCATGTCAGCGTCAGTCCCCACTTTCCACATAACTGTAGATAATGTCCTGTGCATTGACTAGATCTGAATAGGGGTTCTAAGTTTACTGCATGCATTGTCCTTGGTTGGCATAGTAGTTTGAGCAGACCCCCCTGGGCCCACATCTGCTAGCCTTAATATTCTTCTTGTAGGTTTCTAGGATCCTCGGGATCCTTCTACTTCCCCATTCTCCCATACCTCTCTCACTTGGAGTCCCTCTAGGAAGTCCCAGCATCTACTCCAACCTCCTGCTAAGTGAAGTATATACCATGTGAATCTTTTTGGGTATAGTCTTATATTTAATAATATGTACTATGTGACTGTTCTAGTTATTGAGAGGTAATTATTTGCTTATATTTGAATGCATGTTACATGATAAATTTCTAAACAGCTTATTAGCTTTTATTGCACACAATCACAAAATGCCTAACAGTTCTCTATAAAAACTGGATCAGGGTCCAGGGGTTCTACTCAAACTATTACACTAACCAAGGACAATACAAGTAGTAAACATCAAACCCCTACTCTGATCTAGCCAATGGACAGTACATTCTCCACAGTTATGTGGAGAGAGGGGACTGACTCTGACATGAACTCTGGTGCCCCATGTGACCACCTCCCCTTGGTGGGGAGGCCTGATGGCACTCAAAGAAAGAATAAGCAGACTACCAACATGAGACTTGATAGCCTATGACCATATAGTGGGGAGGAGGTCCCCCTAGGTCATAGACCTAGGGGAGAGGAATAGGGTAAAAGAGGGAGGAAGGGAGGGAGGGAGGAGTGGGAGCATGCAAGTGATGGGATAACAATTAAGTTGTAATCTGAATAAATTATTTTAATGAAAATAAAAATTTTAAAAAGAAAATGATGTATGATTTGCTTTTGAGTAGATTAAAGATTAATCGATAGGAATAATTGGTCACAAAACTTCTGTATGAGCTCATTGCCTAAAAAGATACTTTCAAAGTTAATCTTAAGCAAATATTAACAAATCTTTTAGTACAAGACAATGCAGTTTACAAGAGAACCACTTTACTGACAAGATCAGATTGTTCCCAAGACCTCTACTGCTCTCTGACTCACTGTCCAACCTTGCCACTAAACTTCCTTATGCTCGTCAGTGTAACTATAAAGTCCTCCCCTATAAAGCAGAAATATGATCATATATAAAAGTTCATTATAGTTTCATATATAATTTAAAATCTATTATTACCTGACAATAAACTCATTACTGAACAAGACCATTAACTAATAATTTCTCATTTCATGAAGATGGAGGACCATAATATATGCTGAGCCATATTTTATTAGTATACATTCTGATTAAAATATGATTAATTTGAATAAAATATTTCATTACTAGTATAAAGAAATCAGGAAATAGGGAAACTATTGATGGGGTTTATGAAGCTTCTATTATAATTACATTATAATTTTGTTCAGTCATCTGCATTCTTGACTGACTTTATTCCTATGGTTAGAGTATGCAAATACTCTACCATTTTCTTTCTACTTATGCAGTATTTTTTTTTGGATTTCACTGATCAACCAATTCTTCTAAGTATATAATGTTTTCTTTTTTATATATTAGAGATTACAGGCTGTATAACAATATACAAGTTAATTCTGTTGTCTGCTGCCAGCCAGATAGATACTATCAGAAATCTATTTACATTTAATAATGTCAAAAATTGATTACAACACAATAGTCTATGCTTATAAATACTGTTTGCAGAACATTGATGTGAAATTTATCTCACTCTAAAGAAATCTAAAATAGTTTTTATATCATAATATAGATTATTGACAACTTAAAAAATATTTTTGTGATTAAATGAATTTTCTTGACTCTCATAGCCTATAATTTAATTGTAAATAATAAATTTTGTCTTTACTGGTTTTTCCCATAGTATGGACACATTGTCTACTTGTATTTTTCATATCAGATTACATAGACTGGGAAATGTCTCTTTTTCTTTCTTTTTCCCCTTCCTTCCTTCCTACTTTCCTTCATTTTACATCCTGGTGGTTGCCCCATCCCTCCTTGCCTCTCAGTCTTACCCTCTCTCTTTCTCCCCCTTACCCCTCCCCTATTCCTAAGAAAATGGGATAACCTCTACTAATCACTTCAGCTCATCACATTGAATCAGGACTAAGCACATCCTCTTCCCCTGTGGCCTGGCAAGGCAGTCCCACTAGGAAAAAGAAATCAAAAAGTTGGCAAGAGCATCCGTGTTAGAGAAAGGCTGTGTTCCTCTTAATAGAGGACCCACATGAAACCTGAGTACCTTTGGCTAAGTCTTTGTATGGACGCTATGTCCAGTCCATGCAAGGTCCTTGGTTGGTGGTTCAGTCTCAGCAGACCCATCTGGGTCCTGGTCAGTTGGTTATGTTGGTCTTCTTGTGAAGCTCCAGTACCTTCCAGGTCTATTTGTTCTTCCCCCCTATTTTCCACTGGACTCCCTATGCTTTGTCCTATGTTTGGCTATGAGAATCAGCATCTGCTTCAAGGTGTTGCTGGGTAGAGCCTCTCAGAGGACAACTCTGTTAGGCTCCTGACTGCAAGCACAGCAGAGTATCATTACCAGTGTCAGGGGTTGGTTCTCTCCCACGTGATGGATTTTGGGTTGGGCTAGGCATTGGTTGGCTATTTCTTCCCTCTCTCCTCTATCTGGTCTATCTTTATTTCTGCACATCTTGTACCCAGGGAATATTTTGGGTTGAAGTTTTTGTGGGTGGATTGGTGTTCTTCTCCCTCTTCTAGGAGACTTGTTAGTTAGTAGTTCTCCTCTTCATTATCTATAACTGCTGCTATTAGGAGTCTCTGCTAGAATCCCTCTCATATCCTCCCTGAGAGCCTACCCTGACTTAGGTTTCCAGCTTTTCCTTTTTAATGTCATTGCCACTTTGACACTTAGGTTGGCATATTTTATTTATTTTAAAATCTCTTTTTTTTTCACATTTATGTTTATTAGTTGTTTGATTAGAGCACAGACAATCCCATTTGTGTGACTTTTAGATGTTTTTTTTTAATTTTTTTAATTAATTTATTTTTGTTACATCTCAATGTTTATCCCATCCCTTGTATCCTCCCATTCCTCCCCCCCCCCCATTTTCCCATTATTCCCCTCCCCTATGACTGTTCCTGAGGGGGATTACGTCCCCCTGTATATTCTCATAGGGTATCAAGTCTCTTCTTGGCTATTTGCTGTCCTTCCTTTGAGTGCCACCAGGTCTCCCCCTCCAGGGGACATGGTCAAATATGAGGCACCAGAGTACGTGAGAAAGTCGTATCACGCTCTCCACTCAACTGTGGAGAATATTCTGACCATTGGCTAGATCTGGGAAGGGGTTTAAAGTTTACCTCCTGTATTGTCCTTGGCTGGTGCCTTAGTTTGAGGGGGAACCCTGGGCCCAAATCTGCCTATCATATTGTTCTACTTGTAGATTTCTAGGACCATCTGTATCCTTTTATTTTGCTATTCTCCCATGCGTCTCTCATTTAGAGTCCCAATAGGATGCCTTCCCCTCTGTCCCAGTTTCCTGGTAAGTGAAGGCTTTCGTGGGACATGCCCCTTGGGCTAGTATGCAGATATAAGTGAGTATATACCATTTGATTCTTTCTGCTTCTGGGTTAACTCACTCATTATGATCATTTCTAGCTCAATCCATTTATCCACAAATTTCGGGAATTCCTTGTTTTTAATAGCTGAGTAGTATTCCATAGTGAATCACCAAGAGCACAGCTCAATGCTGTATATGATGGTTCAATAGAACTTTTTTTTCAAGTTTTTCTGTCTTAGTTTTTCACTCAGAAAATGCAAAGGTCATCCTAAATCAGAAGAAGAAAGTGTTGGGAAATCCACTAAAATTCATCTTTATCTTTAAGTCTCTGAAGAAAGAGATTGAACATGACATCAGAAGATGGAGGGATCTCCCTTGTTCATGGATCAGGAGAATTAACATAGTAAAAATGGCCATCTTACCAAAAGCAATTTACAGATTCAATGTAATCCCTATCAAAATACCTACACAATATTTTAAAGACATTGAAAGAGCAATTCTCAACTTCATATGGAAAAACAGAAAACCCAGAATAGGAAAAACAATTCTATACAATAAAAGATCCCCTAGAGGAATTTCCATACCCTATCTCAAGCTGTACTATAGAGCAACAGTAATTAAAACAGCATGGTACTGGCAGAGCAATAGGCTGGTTGATCAGTGGAATCGAATTGAAGACCCAGAAATAAATAGCACACAATCGGACACTTGATTTTTGACAAAGAAGCCAAATCTATTCAATGGAAAAAGGATAGCATATTCAACAAATGGTGCTGGTCTAACTGGATGTCTACATGTACAAAAATGTAATTGGACCCATATTTGTCACCATGCACAAAACTCAAGTCTGAGTTGATTAAAGATCTCAATATAAAACCACAGATACTAAATCAGTTAGAAGAAAAAGTGAGGAAGAGCCTGGAACACAGGATATATGTGAGGACATTCTTCTGAGACTCTAGGTAAGAAAAATATAGGAGATGGGGAAATAGGACACAGAGGGTCCTAGAAACCTACAAGAAGAACAGTGTGATGGGTGGATTGGGGCCCAGGGGGTTCTGCTCAAAGTATTGCACTGACAAAGGACATCACAATAGTAAACATCAAACCCCTGCTCTGATCTACCCAATGGACAGTACATTCTCCGCAGTTATAGTTACTGGTTTTAGTGGAATTGATTTGAATTTCTCTCTATGCTTTGGATGTTGGCTATTGGCTTGCTACAAGTTGATTGAATGGAATGCTATGTAGATGTATATTAAATCTATTTGTCTATGGTGTCATTCAAGTACAATGTTTCTCTTCTTAGTCCTTCTCTAAATATCTTGTATATACCTTGAAGAAAGGTATTAAAGTTATATTCACTTTGTAAGAATTATTCTGTTGTTTTAAATACTATCATAATACTTTTATGAAACTGGGTTTACCTGTGTTCAGTGCATATATGCTTAAAATTATAACATTCTCTTGGTGAATTGATCTTTTAATGAGTATAGAGTAACCTTCTTTCTCTCTTCTGATTAGTTTTGGTTTGGGTATTTTGTCATATACTAGAATGATGCCTATTTGTTTCTCAGTTCCATTTGTTTGGAATACCTTTTTATATGGTTTTACTTAATGTGGTTTATATTGTTGATGGTGAAATATATTTCTCGAGGCAGAAAAAAATAGGCCCTGTTTGCTATTCTTATCTGTTAGTCTGTCACTATTATGGAACTGAGAATATTAATGTTATTATTGAAAATGTGCACTAATGTTGATATTTTGTGGTAGATATTAGAACTTCAGAAGCTATTCTGGAATTGTTTATTTTGTGTATGCTCTTAGTGTGTTCATATTTTTTAGAGTAAAGTCTTCACAGGCTTAGCGGTTTTAAATTCCTTAATATATGTTTATCATAAGATATTTTGTTTGTCTTTAAATTTTAATTGTTTTTCAGAATATTGCAAAGTGGGTTGAGAGTTTTGTTCATTTCACTTTTGGATTATATCTTTTCAGGTATATAAATTATCAGATACCAGGAATGTGGTTCCTTGGTGATGGGTATAGACAGACCTGAAATGGGGAAAGAGAAGGTATTTCATGCAGTTCAGGAAGTTTCCTGGTGATATAAGCAGGCCAAAACAGATATGAAATTCTGGTTTGAGAAACTTGTGATTAGATTAGATGGGCTGAAGAAAGGGAAACCAATGCTATTTATTTTCTCTATGAGACAATATGAGTTGGGGCCTTTGAAATAACTGTGGAACCATAGATTTTGGTCCAAGAGACCCTAGTAATAATGTGGAGCATGGATCTAGGTATTGTAGACTGGCCTAGGGAAAGGATTCTCAGATTTCTTATCTGATGCAGGAGTTTTCTTTGTATTGTTAGTGAGCCTAAGAAGGTAGCTCTATCCCCTAGTTGATGCAGGAGTCAGTCTTAATTCAGGGTTTTAACTGTAGTTCAGAAGATGCGAAAAGGTTTTAAATTGTTGACTCTAATTAAGCAACCTTTGTATAGTATAGTACTTAACTATACAGAAATGTTTGATTCATATTTGAGTAGTGTATAAATGAATATATTAATCACTCTGAGTTTTCATATATGTATGTATGAATGCATGTATGCATGTGTGCATGTATGTATATGTGTATATATGTGTGTTTCAATATATACATATGTACCCTTATGGGAATATGAATAAATATTAGTAGAGGTGGGTTTTTTTTTTAAAGTGTGTCCCACCATGCCTGTTTTTTTTTTAAGATTTATTTTATTATGTATACAGTATGCATCAGATCACATTATAGATGGTTGTGAGCCACCATGTGGTTGCTGGGAATTGAACTCAGGATCTCTGGAAGAACAGTCAGTGCTCTTAACCGCTGAGCCATCTCTCCAGCCCCAGTAGAGGTGGTTTATTGACATGTTTGATAATTGTTAATAAGCCAGTTTCCTAAAATCATTTTCTTTTAAAGCTAAGATATCTGATGATATAATCTTTATCTTTGCCTCTAGATGTGATATATCCTTTCTGAGACAATCAGTATGTCAAATTTGAAGAAAAATATTGCTTTTTCAATGCATATCAGTAAAATATGGATGGTAAATTTAGTCTTCTTCTATATGTGCTGTTATCAATATGTTACATATCAAGGGAAATAAAATGATATAAAGTTTTCTAGGAATGGCATTTCTTCTTTGTAAAAATAGGATTAAGACATACTTCCATGACAAATAATTATGCTTTTTAATTTCCAGCATATCAGTGATAATGCTTTAAGTATTTGGGTAAAGGGCACCGAGATTAAATTAAAAAGTCAAATCCATATCCTTGCTCCTGAGAATTTTTGAACAAAATCAATATAGGCTCACTAAGCTTAACACAATAAGATTAAGCAGAGTATCCCACATTGGTTTCATTTTTCTGAGTGCTGCAAATATTAATGAAGAATGATAAATTCAATACACATTTAGTTGTTTCAAATCAAAGTGAAGGGTACACAGGAACTGTATAAATTAGAGTTAGATATTTGCACTTCTTTTCCATCACTTCTTCAACAAATATTTAAAATTATTTTGTTCCTATTTACTGTTGTCAGAACTAGTGGTAATATTGTCAAAAATGAAAGACAAAGCATGGAGTAGAAAATTCTAGAAGTCTAAACTAAAAGTAAAAGAAATCGAGAAAAAAACCATTAGTGGTATTCCAAAGGAAATTTACATGAAAATAAATTAGTAGTAGTGAGTAAACAATAGCTCAAAGGTCACTAAACATATTGAAAACACACCAAAACAATTTCAAATGATATTCTTACACTGGATCACTGTGCAAATGTAAATCTTGTTGATAAATTTAAGTGTAAAATGAAGTGGTTTTCTTTTTTTTTTTTTTTTTTTTGGAGTTTTTTTTTTTTTTTATTAATTCATTCTTGTTATATCTCAATGGTTATCCCATCCCTTGTATCCTCCCACTCTTCCCTCCCTCCCATTTTTCCATTATTCCCCTCCCCTATGACTGTTCCTGAGGGGGATTACCTCCCCCTGTATATGCTCATAGGGTATCAAGTCTCTTCTTGGCAACCTGCTGTCCTTCCTCTGAGTGCCACCAGGTCTCCCCCTCCAGGGGACATGGTCAAATGTGAGGCACCAGAGTACATGAGAAAGTCATATCCCACTCCCCACTCAACTGTGGAGAATGTTCTGACCATTGGCTAGATCTGGGTAGGGGTTTAAATTTTACCGCCTGTATTGTCCTTGGCTGGTGCCTTAGTTTGAGCGGGACACCTGGGCCCAAATCTGCCTATCATAATGTTCTACTTGTAGGTTTCTAGGACGCTCTGGATCCTTCTATGCTATTCTCCCATGCTTCTCTCATCTAGAGCCCCAATAGGATGCCTTCCCTTCTGTCCTAGTTTCCTGGTAAGTGTAGGCTTTCATGGGACATGCCCCTTGGGCTAGTATGCAGATATAAGTGAGTATATACCATTTGATTCTTTCTGCTTCTGGGTTAACTCACTCATTATGATCATTTCTAGCTCAATCCATTTATCCCCAAATTTCGGGAATTCCTTGTTTTTAATAGCTGAGTAGTATTCCATAGTGTATATGTACCATAGTTTCTTCATATGTACAAACAAAGCAACACAAAGTGATCTTGGCATTTCAGATTTTTCTTTTATTTTACTTTTCTAGGGATAGTATTACTGTGTCAAAAGTAATCTGTGGAATTCCCGAAATTTGTGCATAAATGGATTGCATGGTGACAAATATGGGTCCAGTTGCATTTTTTTACACATAGACCTATCAGTAGAAGAATGGATAAAGAAATTGTGGTACATATACACTATGGAATACTACTCAGCTATTAAAAACAAGGAATTCCTGAAATTTGTGGATAAATGGATTGAGCTAGAGATGATCATAATGAGTGAGTTAACCCAGAAGCAGAAAGAATCAAATGGTATATACTCACTTATATCTGCATACTAGCACAAGAGGCATCTCCCACGAAAGCCTTCACTTACCAGGAAACTAGAACAGAGAGAAGGACATCCTATTGGGACTTTAAATGAGAGAAGCATGGGAGAATAGCAAAGTAGAAGGATCCAGAGGGTCCTAGAAATCTACAAGTAGAACAATATGATAGGCAGATTTGGGCCCAGGGGTCCCGCTCAAACTAAGGCACCAGCCAAGGACAATACAGGCGGTAAACTTCAAACCCCTACCCAGATCTAGCCAATGGGTATAACATTCTCCACAGTTGAGTGGAGAGTGAGATATGACTTTCTCATGTACTCTGGTGCCTCACATTTGACCATGTCCCCTGGAGGGGGAGACCTGGTGGCACTCAGAGGAAGGACAACAGGTTACCAAGAAGAGACTTGATACCCTATGAGCATATACAGGGGGAGGTAATCCCCCTCAGGAACAGTCATAGGGGAGTGGAATAAGGGGAAAATGGGAGGGAGGGAAGAATGGGAGGATACAAGGGATGGGATAAACATTGAGATGTAATAAGAATAAATTAATAAAAAAATTTTAAAAAAGATTGACTAAATACACAGATAAACAAACAAATAAATAAAGACTCTTGTGAAAATAGTATTGTTCTATCTCTATAATATTAATCTAAAGAATTTTCTTGGGTTTATCTCTTTACTCTTTTCACTTTGTCTTTAATTTAACTACTGTTGGTCCTGCTCAATTCGTTTTTCTATAATGCCTTTCCCATTTTTCAGGTCCTTGTTTCTCTAGGATAAACCAACTTCCCCTTCAGGCCTCTCTTTGTGAATGTTAAAAGAAAGGCTTCCTGAACACTGATGTGAATGTTTCTCTTTCTCTTTCATAGACTGAAAGAACACTTTAGTGTTTCTAGTGAGTTTGATGGGTGATGTGCTATTTTGGCCACCCATGTTATTTTTGGTTTTGTGATTTGACCTGGGCAGGTGGATTTCTTTCTTTTGTTTTGTGTTTGATGTGAAAATATGTCCATCCTTAGATTTACTCACTGCAGGGAAATAAGCTGTTAATTGAATCTGGAATGAATGTTCCCAAATGGCCAGTATAGACCTAGAAGATGAAAAAAGGATTCATAAATGAAGAGGATTTATGACCACAGGTCTGGAACTAGGTTTATGGATTTTCAGGAGAGGGTGGCATGGCATGGGCAAGGTAAGGCAAAAGGAAGAAGCAACTTACCAAGAAATGATCATTCACACACAAAGAGCATTATCAATCTGTGGGTCTGGAACTTGGCTTCTGGGTAGATTGATTGCATCCTTGAGAAAAATTTCCCTTCATTAAAGTGTAAACTAAATAATTTTCTTGTTATGAACTCAAATATGTTATGAAATAAAATATTCTTCCATCCTCCATGAAATATGATATTAACTATGTTGAGTACAGTTGTGAATTAGTACATTATATCACAAAATACTTTCATAAACATTCTGATATTTGTTTATGTTTATTACTTAATTTATGATTTCTAATTAGATATTGTTGACATATGAATGATTTTTTCAGTAATTAGGACTCAATATTTTTCGTCTTTCTACCATTCTTCATCAGTTGGCCAATATGAATGACTTCTTTTTGTTATACTGTCAGCTTTAGAAGTATAGAAAATTTGAATTATAAATGTCTTACCAATACACTGACCTTTTGAGTCAAAGAATTTACTCACTTTGGAGATGTATAACACAGATGTCTTAAAAAAAAAAAAACACAGATGTCTTATTTTTGGCTGAGTACTCACCTGACTCTTATGGTCTATATTAAATTAACATAATGGGTTTATGGCCAACATTATAATAAGTAGTAAAATTTTAAAAGATTTTCTCTAAAATAAAAGAAAAAATGACTATATTAGCTCTGTGCTAGTATTCAGTATAGTAATTGGAGTCTTAGCTAGAGCAATAAGATAAGTAAAAGAAATAAAGCAGATATAAATAGAAAATAAAAATGGCAAAGTATATTTATTTGCAGGTGACATTATTGTATAAATAATGACTGTAAAGACTCCATCAGAAACTATTCCATCAGTGGAATAGTAGGATACATAATGTGATCATGCTTGTGCATGCCCGTGTACATCTCACCTTTCACACAAGCAGACTTATATACCAACGGCAAACTAGGGAATACTCTCTTAACAGTAGCCTGGAAAGAAATATAATAACATGGAATAATTCTAACCAAAGAAATGAATGATTTGTACAATGAAAAAAATTTAAGACACTAAAAATAATAGATACTGAAAATGGTATCAGAAGATGGAAAGGGACCCTAATGTTCATGGATTGGATAGAGTTATTTTTGTGAAAAAATGCCCATCCTTCCAAAAAAAAAATCCACAAATTCAATTAAACCATTATTAAAATTCCAATATAATTCTTAAAGAAATTTAAAAAATCATCTTAAAATTCATATGGAAGCACAAAAGTACAAGATAGCCAAGAAAAATCTTGAAAGTTTAAAGAAAAACTTTTAGAGATATCATCATCCCAGATTTCCAGTTATACTACAAAGTTATAATCGTAAAATCAGCATATTGCCAATATAAAAGAAGATACATTTATCAAGGGATAGAAATGAAGACCAATATATAAGTCAACACTAGTACAACCTCTGAATTTTTTGATAAAGAGGCCACAATTAGATATTAGATAAAACAAACCATCTTGTACAAATTATATTGTTTAAACAGGATAGCTATATTCAGAAGAATGAAATTAGGTTCTTATCTTTCATCTTGCATAAAACTGAACTAAAAGTGGATCAAGGATTTAGACATAAGACCTGATTCTGTAAACATTAAACAGAAGAAATGATATAATATACTTGAGAGCATTGGCATAAGAAAACTCTTTTTTGAACAGGACCCTGATATGCAGTATGGGTTTAAAAAATTAATACATGGGCCCTCATGAAACTAAACAACATCTGTATAGCAAAGGCATCATTACTCAGATAAAGAGACAGCCTAAAAAGTTAGAAAAAAACTTTGTATACTAAATTAGAAAAAAAAAACTTTATCAGCCATATATCTTTTAGATTAGTTTGTAGAATATACAAAGCACTTAAAAAAGTAAACATCAAGAAAAAAAAAGCCTTAATATAAAATGGAGCATGGAAATATCCAGAGAGTTTTCAAAAGATGATATACACGTTGCTGAGATTTATTTTGCTTTGTTTTTAGTTAGTTTTTTTTTTTCTTCCTTTACCACCAGGAAATCTTAAATCAAACCTACTTTTATATTTCATCTGAGCCCAGGCAGAACAGCTGAAGTCATACATACAAACAGTAACATGAACATGGGTAAAATAAATACTTATTTATTATAATGTCCAGCAATTTGTTCATAGATTAGTACTTAGTCAAACATCTACCTATCTCTAGCATTTTTAGCACTTTGGTGTAGCTCCTGGTTCTTCAGTAATAATTACTCTAACATTTCTGTGCTTTCAAGTGATATTCCAAATATTCTTTGTAGCTCAGCAGTAAATAGGTTTGACTTTCTTGGGCTATGGCTGAAAAACTTCCCTCCAAGCGACAATCTTGTGGGGGAAAAAAGTGAATACTATGTACACATAGGCTTATACAAATCCCTATAATGGTATAAAATGTATTAATAAAATAAAGAATATGTAACATGACATAGAAAGTTTCATTATGTCCAATGTATATTAAAGCCTGTGTATATATTTCTCCTTATGTTGTAGTATAAACTACTTGATAACATATGATTATACTAGAATTATGAATTTACATATATATATATGCACGTAGACATGCAACTATTAGCAGTTTTCCTTTGTTTTGACTGAACAATGATTTCGGGAACTTAGTTAAGTGCAGAAAAAAAAAGAAAAGAAAAGAGAAAATATAAAAAAGAAAGTTCTCTGATGTTTCATAAAACAATTTTAACTCTCTTGAAATGGCTACTTTGAGTCACCTTCCCGAGTTTAACTATCATAAAAAGTAATGTTAAATTCATAACTAGGTACAATGAAATGAATTTACAAACACAATCACAATGATATGTATTGATCTATTATATGCCTTCTTCACATGTGTGAATGTGTCTACAGAAATTAATGTACTATTTATAAGTGACATGAAAACATAATTCATTATTTTAAAGAATATTAAAATATAAGTTGATTCCAGTATCTGACAATATAATAAAAAGAAAAAAGTTGAGGAAAGACCTACATAATTTTTATTATTCTTAGATACATTTTATAGAGTATTGAAAAATAGTAACACTTATGTCTATGTTTGATACTATATGCATTTATATATAGCAATGAGCCATACTTTTTTAAAAATCTGTGCTTTGCAAATTAACCCTTTTAAAGTGATTCAATACTTGGACCCTAGAGGGCAGCTATTTTTAACTCTCCTGATATCTAGATTATAGCAATTCAATATCTTTACAAACTTACAATTTAATATGATATTTTATATTCTAGACAGATATTATGCCTTATTAGGACAGCACATAGAATTCTGTGTTGTGTTAAGTAATCAAATAATAAAATAAATTTTTAATATTTGAGAACGCACTCACAGCTCAATTGACTTTATGAGTCAAAGAACTGATTGCAGGTACAGAATTCTTATTTATACTCTCTGCCATTATAAATTTATTTCCCAAAGGAAAACTCAACGTCTACTTTCACATTGGGCTGAGAACATCTAGCTGATATTAAATTAAACAAATTATAAAAAAGATCTACACTTAATTTTATTCCATGCCTAAATGTCACTGAAGTCCTTCTAATTGAAAAATCTTGGCTTGCTGACTTAATAAAACTCCAGGACAACTAACAACACTTACTTGTATATTACATGGCTGGAGGCTAGTACATTGTATGAACCTGCAAAAGAATTTGGTATACATGACGCTGGGTATCTTTCCACATTATCTATTTTAACTGAGATTGACTGTTTCAGATCAACAGCAGAAAATCAACTGTCTCATATCACCATGTCAGTGATGGTGTGAAGGTATTGATTGGTAGTTCTTAAAAATATTTTCCCAGGCTAATTTTTTATGGAACATCCCAAAAGAAAAAGTATACACTCATGTGCTGGTTCTGGCCTCTCCTCTCTTCCCTTCTCATCTACTCCCTTCTTTTTTCTCTTCTCCTATCTTCTCCTGCTTTTCCTGCTCTTTCTCTCATCCCTTCTTTATTTTGATAGCTGCTTTTCTCTCCCCTACCTCCTTTCTCTCTCCACATCATATTTGTTTAATCCTTCCTGCATCTTTTCCAGAAATTCTACCATGTCCTCTGTGGGAGATATTTTGAAAACTGTTCATATTTTTCTTCTGCCCCCCCCCTACAAACTTTTGTTTCATCACAATAATGAAGGCAACAAATATTCACAGTTTCCAAAGTTTCAACATTTGCAAGGAAAACACAGCATCTCAACTGAAATGAGGGGTCATTTGCTGGCATGGAGCCAAATAAAAATAGATGTTTAGCCTTTGTGGACTCATTATTCGTAGTTTGATGACATTAGAAAACATTTTTTCCTTAAATGTGCCAGTTTGTTTCCTAGCATCAGCATTCTACTTCATAAGAAGTAATACTATATCAGCTATGTCTTGGCTTATTCCAAACATAGTAGATTTAATATTTAAAAGGATAAGAAAAAGAAAATCTGTAATCCCTAGTAGCTACCATAATGCAGCTGTCGACAGGTATTCTGGGTAACATTTCTTGACCATTCTTCTGTCTTAAGAAGATAGTATTTTGGTACTATATCTTATTTCATTTTTTTCATTGAGATATATATTATCTAAATTTCTATAGCTTCAAATCCTCCTTTTATATCTAAATACTCATGGATCAAAATATTGACCATTAAAAGTTCCTGAGGCGTAAAGTCTTAGTAGATGAATTCCCCTTTATCCTCATCATTTTGGACATACACTTAATTTGTATACCTTACACAGAATTAAAATGAGACACAATTAAAGAGACAATTTCAGTGATAAAATGAATTAGTTGAATGCTATGAAAAAATAAACACATAATTACTTCATACTGGATCTGTGACCTCAGATATAGCTATTAACTTCTTCTGAAGCTCAAGACATCTCTATAATAGGTAAAGTGACACTATCCATCTCATAGATTTATTTATTTATGGCTTGCTTCACCAGTGGGTACATAACTGGATACTATTCTTTCCCCTCTGTAGTTGCCAATAGTTGAAGAGTAAGTGGTAGGGTCGCATGAGCCTCACTTCCATACTGAATGCTGTCCTGGCTGGTCTTGTTTAAGTCCAGTGACAATAATCACAGCTGCTGTGAGTTCGTGGTTGCATCTAATAGCCTTCTTCTATATTTTCCATCTCTCCAAATTTTTCCGTTAATTTTCCTCAATTATCAATGCACCTTAAGAGAATTATGTCTTGTTTAGGTGGAACACTCAATCACGCTTTTTTCTCAGCATGTGGTGCAGCCAAGAGGTTTCTGTATTCACCTCTATTCACTAAAAAGAGAGCAGAGTCTGAGAATAGCCTTTTCTGTAGTATAAACATAGTTATTTAGGAGGATTGCAGCTATGATAATTTAGCTAAGCAAGAGTAGTAGGCTCCTCTCTAGGACCGCAAGAACTCCTCAGCCATAGTTCTTTGATAAGATTCGCAATAATAGGTATTGAATCTTTTCCTGTCAAACAAACCGCAATTAAATCAACAAGCCATTGATTATCCCCATAAAAGTTGTGCAACTATTGTACTAATGGCAGGCTAGTAGTGTAGTTCATAGAGATCATTCATTGATGGTTTCATTGCCTGGAAGCCTCCATAGCCCCATCTTCACCAAGATACAGAAAAATCAAGCTGAAATTGAACTAGATACCTATATCTTGCATCCAAGGTATTTTATGTCTTTAACAATAGGATCACATTAACTAATTATTTGGTAAATCAAGAGAAATCCAAAAGCCTGTATTGTTTTAGGGGTTCTTTGGGTCTCCCTGTGTATAATTCTAATACTGGGCAATGGGGAATTTTTATTTAGAGATCCATTACACTTAGGAATGCTATTTTGTGCCTTGCAGGGAGTCTGCCTTACAACTCACCTTTGCATTTTTAAATTGGTTTACAATGAAATAGATCTCCATGTTACCTTGTCATACTCTCTTCATTTAGTTTAACCATCATGATCTCAGTCTTTATTCTCCATCTTCCATACTCCATGTAATAACAAAATAATCTTTACTTGACATTTAAAATACAATAATCACTCAATGGAAACCTACCAGTGACTGATCATGAAATAGGGAAAGCAATCTTCATTCTCCTCAAAGTCCTTCAATTCTAATCAGACAGTCTTCTCCTCAGCTCTGTAGTAGACCTCCTGCTTCATCTTTCCCTTCCTATTTGCCCCCATTTCTAGAGGATCATGCAAAGCTTTTCATATAACCTTGCTGCCCTACCCCAGGGCAGCCACTTATTCCTGAAATCATTACCCTGAAAGCCCACAACCACACTATTTGACTGACAATGGAATCAGGTAGACAATCCTGAATCCTCACATCATTCCTGTCCCCCAATTTAAATAGCCCAGTCTTATCCCAGCTTTAAAGCAAACCATGTGTGATGGCCTCTCTTTTTCTGCCCCCATTCCCAGAAGTCTAGCCTTCAGTTATGTACTATATATCTATCTCAATTGATTAATTGTGAAAGAAATTAACTTTTTGTCAAAAGACTAATGAAAAATATTTTAATTCCTTCTGTTATGAAAAAAAGAAAAAAAATCCTCCCCCTTCCTTTTTGTAGAATATTTCTTTAAAAATTTGTGGTTATATTAACAATTTATTTTTATGTTTATCTATAATATATACAAATAATATTCAAGGTAAGCTAGGCTCTTGACATCTTTGCAGGTCAGGGTTGTCTTTTCAAGGACCTAGGAAGAGGAGCTTTGTAAGACAATTACCAATGAATGCACTTAGACGTACCAATTTCTTTGAGATGCAGGAATGTAAATTAAAACAAAATTGGCATGGTGAGGATTACAGAATTCTGAAGTGTTGAGTATGTTGCTTTATCCTTACATAAAACCAACAAGAATACAGAAATACCCTTTCTGATACCCAGGTGAATATAATGGGGGAACATTAGTGACAGAGTTATTATCATGACTCCATTATTCACTTCTAGTATTGTTTGTCTTGAGAATATATTTGTGACTGACTCTGTCTGGCCAGCGTGTGAATCTTCCTTCTGCTTTTCAGATTCATGAGGATCTATATTCTATTCTAGTTGGTGTTTAGCCTTGCATGAAGATTCCATTCTTTCTCTGATATTTCCTGTGGAAAGTGTTTCTCACTTGGGAGCATATTTCTTAATTATGTCCTCTGTTCACCCCAAACTCATAAATGATAAACAGACTGTATGGGTACCCTTAAGAGTGAATATGAAGAGCTCAGTCTACAATTTTTAGCATACTTACCCCTTTAGGCAAGTAGAAACTACAGGAGATAAAACTTCATTTTAACTCTGTATATTTGACATCTAATTGATTCCTTACAAAGAGAACATGAATTATAACCTATGGAGGTAAGAAAGATTCTGAAAATCATTATAGGCTTTTCTAGACTGAGTATGTCTAAATTAAGATCAGGGGATGTCTAGATTGTGCATAAGAGTTGCAAATTGTATATCTAATTAAAAATGATTATCCTAAGTATACAAAATTGTATAAATAAATATCAGGAAAGCAAGTAACTCAGTTCAAATTGGGTATAATAAAAACTGTCTAGACATTTATTATAGTACATTAATGTGGCCAAAAGATTTAAGGAAAAATTCTAATACCAACTACAATCAGAAAAATCAAAACTGAAATAGTTTGACATGTTACATTTGTGTCAGTCCGGTATTTGCTAGTGTAACAGAATACACAGGGCTTTTTGCATGGAGTGGTGTTGGATTTTTGCCAAGGCCTTTCCTGCATCTGAGAAGATTATCATATGGTTTTGGCTTATAGTTTGTTTATTATGGTGGATTACATTTATAGGTTTTCATAATATTGAACCATCCTTGCATCTCTGGGATGAAGCTTACTTCATCATCATGTGGATGACCTTCTTAATATGTTCTTTATTCTGTTTGAAAGTATTTTACTGAGTTTTTGCATCTGTCCTCATAAAGAAAATTGACCTATAATATTCCATATTTGTTGGGCTTTTATGTGGTTTGGGTATCAATGTAACATTGGCTTTGTACAAAGAACATTTGGGATGTATATTCTGTTTCTATTTTGTGGCATAAATTGAGGAGTATTGGTATTAGCTCTTCTTTGAAAATTCTGGCAGAATTTTGCACTAAAACCATCTTGGCCTGGCTTCTTTTGTGGGGGGCATTTTTATGAGACTTTTAATGACTGTTTCTATTTCTATAGAGGTAAAGTTGGTCTATTTAAATTGTTTACCTGATTTTGACTTAACTTTGGTGAATGTTGTCTATGAAGAAAATCATCCATTTCTTTTAGATTTTTCCAATTTTTGAAGAACGGGTTTTGGATTCTTTGGATTTCCTTAGTGTCTGTTGTTATGTACCCCTTTTCCTTCTGGTTTTGTTAATTTGGATCTTTATTCTCTGCCTTTTAATTAAAAGAGTTTGTCACTCTTATTGATTTCCTGAAGGAAACAACTCTTTGTTTAATTGATCCCTTGTGTTGATTTTGTTGTTTCTTTCTATCTTATTAGTTGACCCTGAGTTTGATTATCTCTTGCCATCCAATCATTTTATGTATGATTTCTTCTCTTTGTTACAGAGCAATGGTTCTCAAATATCCTAAAGTTGCTACCCTTTAATACAGTCCCTCATGTTGTGGTGACCCTAATCATAAAATTATTTAATTGCTACTTTACAACTAGAATTTTTGCTACTGTTAGGAATCATAACTTAAATATCTGACATGCAGGGTATCTTATATGTGACCACAGGTTGAAAACTCATGTTCTAGACCATTTAGGTGTGCTTTTAATTTGTGTGAAATCTCTCCATTTTTTCTAACATAGCTTCTTTGCATTGTAAACTTGCCTCTTAGAATTGCTCTCATTTTATCCCATAAGTTTGGTTATAATATATTTTAATTCAATTAAAAAAAGTCTTTAATTTATGTTTTGACCCACTTTTCATTTAGTGCATTGTTCAGTATCCATGAGTTTGTATGTTTTCTGTTGTTTCTGTTGTTGATATCCAGTTTATAATTATTTGTTTTTTATTATTTATTCACATTACATCCTGATTGTTAACCTGTCACTTGTATCTTTCTGTTCCCACCTTTCCTCCTTTTTCTCCCTATTCTCCTCCCCTAGTTCTATGAAGGGGGCACCCTCCTTCCCTGCCATCTGACTGCCACCTATCAGTTCTCATTAGGATAGCCTGTATAATCTCCTCTGTGGCTTGAGAAGGCCACCCTGCCAAAATGAAGTGATAAAATACCAGGCACCAGAGTCCATGTACAGGGCAGTCCCTGCTCCCCTTACTAGGGGAATCAACATGGAGAATGACCTGTTCATTGGCCACATTTGAACAAGG
Organism: Acomys russatus; assembly: GCF_903995435.1. Taxonomy (NCBI): domain Eukaryota; kingdom Metazoa; phylum Chordata; class Mammalia; order Rodentia; family Muridae; genus Acomys; species Acomys russatus. Next base: position 115,375,047 of record NC_067169.1, on the reverse strand, counting down.
GTCTAAGTTCTCTGCATGCATTGTCCTTGGTTGGTACATTATTTTGAGAAGAACCTCCTTGGTCCAGATTTGTTGGCTTTGATGGTCTCCTTGTCAAGCTCCTGTCCCCTCTCATTCCTTCCTTCTCCCCACTCTTCCATAGGACTCTCAGTGCTCTGCCCAGGCTTTGGTTGTGTGTCTAAGTATATGTTTTGATGCCCTTCTGGGAGGAGTCTCTCAGAGGACAACTATGTTGTGCTAATATCCACTTATACGTGAAAATATATCATGTGTGTCTTTCTGGGTTACCTCACTTGGGATGATCTTTTCTAGTTCCATTCATTTGCCTCCAAATGTTATGATTTCCTTGTTTTTGATAGCTGTGTAGTATTCCATTTTGTAAATGTACCACATTTTCTGTATCTGTTCTTCAATTGAGGGACTCCTAGGTAGTTTCCATGTTCTGGCTATTATGAATAAAGCAGCTATGAACGTAGGTGAGCAAATGTCTTCATTGTATGGTGGAGCATCTTTTTGGTACATATCCAGGAGTAGCATAGCTGGGTCTTGAAGTAACACTATTTGCAGTTTTCTGAGAAAGCACCAGATTGATTTCCAAAGTAGTTGCATTTGTTTTCACTCTCACCAGCAATGGAGGAGTGTTCCCCTTTCTCCATATCCTTGACAGCGTGTGCTGTCACTTTAGTTTTTGATCTTAGCCATTCTGATGGGTATAAGATGGAATCTCAAAGTCATTTGACTTGCATTTCCCTGATGAATAAGGACATTGGACATTCTTTAAGTGCTTCTTGGCCATTCTCTATTCCTCTGTTCAGAATTCCATTTAGCTCCATACCCCATTTTTTAATTGGATTATTTGTTTTGTTGGTGTTTCATTTCTTGACTTCTTTATGTATTTTGGATATTAGCCCTCTTTCAGATGGAGGGTTGGTGAAGACCTTTTCCAAGTATGTGGGCAGCTGTTTTGTTCTAATAAAAGTGTCCTTTGATTTACAGAACTCAAATGGGACCTCATGAAAATCAAAAGCTTCTATAAAGCAAAGGGGCAACAGAACAAGACAGCAACCTACAGACTGCTGACTTAATATGTGGTAGTCAGATAGGAAACAGGGTATTAGTTCCATTTCTTGACCTTTGTGCATGAGTATGTAGTTAATTTTGGAGAACGTTTCATGAGCTGCTGAGAAGAAGGTACGTTTTTTGTTGTTGTTGTTGTTTAGGTGAAATGGCCTGTAAATATCTGTTATAACCATTTGTTTCATAACATCAATTAACTACAGCATTTTTCTGTTTAGTTTTCATCTGGTCTACACATCTATTAGCACAAAAAATATAATTTCTCACAAGCATTATACAGTCCTAAGATTATTAATGTATGAGTGCCATATCGTAAATAACTTAGATTTAGATAGTAAATCTAATGTCTTATGAATTTTATTGTAGAGTTCTTTAAGAATAATTCACTTATATTCAAAGCTAATAAATATTTAATTAAAATGCTTAAAAATACAGAAATAGAATAAATGTTTCTCTGTGTAGCCTCGACTGTCCTGGACTCACTTTGTAGTCCAGGCTGGCCTCGAACCCACAGTGATCCACCTGCCTCTGCCTCCCAAGTGCTGAGATTAAAGGCACGCGCCACCACGCCCGGCTTACAATGTTTTCTTAAATTAAGAAAAATAGCCTACCTCAAAGAAGATGATGAGCATCAAAGAACCTCCTTATGAAGATGGCTTCAAATGTGGCAAACAAGCCAGTGGACAAAAATGTCCTTGTTTCTACCACAGACAGAATTCTGCCTGAAAATGGGCAAGCTTGAATGCAGGCAGAGTGGAAGGCCAAACTCTGGCAAGAACGGGTAAGCAAGTCCTTAATAGTTCCTGCCTCACAAATATGTCTGTCAGATATATTGGACTAGATGGCTGAAGATGATGCTCCAATGGAATTGCATCTTTCAAATCTATGTTGAACCTCCTCACCACTTTAGAATATAACTATATTTGGATCTTGTTATTTCTTTATTTGGTTGGCTTTTTTTTTTTGGTGTTTTTTTGTTGTTTTGTTTGTTTGTCTGTTTTAGACATGTCTCTATATGTAGCCAAAGCAGGCTTCACATTATTGATGTTCCTCCGAAATTATATTATAGAAATGGTACTATAGCCACCAAAGTGATATGGACTTAAAGTGAAATTTAATGGTAAATAAGGCCACTGGAATTGCACAAAGCCTATTTGTCTCGCATTATTTTTGGATGAGAATAGGACATATATACATAGACAAATAATACAAGACACAGAAAAAAGAGGCTTTTAGCCAATCAGGGACACATAGGAGTTTATTAACTCAGCTGTTATTTTTCTTTGGACTTCTAACCTCTGGCATTATAGAAAATAGATATCTCTTGTTTTATCCTCTAGGTTGGTAATTTGTTAAGACATATAATGCAAACTGAATATCAACTTGACTTTATGATTTTCACATTAATAATGAACTGATAAGAAATTTGTGCAATATCCCTGAACTTATATTTGTTTAAAGTTTTCCTAATTGTTATGTATATTAGGAGGAATACACACGATATTAAATTCACTTTCCAATTAAATTATATCTGATGATACCTGACATCAATATCAATTAAAGAAAGTTTTAATCTTCATTTCTTCAATACACTGTATGCCAGCCTTTTTTGCTATAATGATGTAGCTTTTCTCTTTCCATATTGTAGATTTTGAAGTGAGTCATTCTCTCTAAATATATATATTACATATGCATATATAGATAAAGGTATTATTCTATATACACAATTATATACATATCACGAACTCCAAACCTTTTTATATGTCTATTAACATATTTATTTAAAAAGCTTCCCAATTTCTGTCTTTTTGTTACTGGTTTATATCTCTGAATATACTCTTGATCATATCCGTTTTAGAAAACAGTGATGTCAGTATCATACCTCTGGTACTTAAAAGATAAATCATATTTAGACTGTAATTTCTAATCTGAGCTGGTGTTTCAACATGTATAACTATGATAAACTTTTTTGTATTATTGTCATAACAGCAAACTTGTTCTAGACAAAATTTTCTCCATGTAAATTATGAAAACTTGAGAATTATTTTATCTAGCTAGGGTTATATATGTTTGTAATCCCAGTATTTGTGAGGCCTAAGCAGGAGGATTACTGTTATTTCAAAGCCATTCTGAAACTCCATAGTAAGATGCTAATGATGTAGAGAAAGAAAGGAAAATTAAAAAAGAGAATAAGAAATATTGTGTTATTGCTTCTCAAATAAGACATTGTTTAATATTGTATATTTTTCTGAAAAAGGGAAAAATAAATATATTCATTAGTCATTATGTGATTGTGAATTTGTATTCTTTCCTTAAAAACATAAGCTTATTCGATGTTTTCCCTTTTGTGAACATTAATTTAATCTGAAAGAAATGTGAGAACATTCAAAAAGATTGCAAGACACAAGTGATATCATTTTTGTTAACTGTTCAGCTCTTGATGATTCTTGATAGAAAGCCTAATTTATATATTTGGGTAATATACAATTCATTGTATGTTATGCTTTGAAATTAAAAATAAATTCCTTAATGTATTGTGACAGACAAATTAATTCTATTCCTGTGAAGGAAAAGTCTGTATTAAGCTGCTAATATCATAAGAGTGATGTACTATTTTAATTATGTATATAAAAATAGCTGATAAAATGAATTACTCTATGATCACTATTTAAGCATATATAAAGCTATCTGGATGGTTCAGGCATGCTTATAAAGACAAGCATTTCTTCTCTGTGATTTTGGAAAAATAAAAATGGTCAAAAGATTATAAAGTAACTTTCAGGTCTGTCAGCACTGTATTACAGAGAGATTTGGAAGGCTCCAAGCAATAATTTACTCTCTACTAAAATCCACATAAAGGGCACATTTCCACACTCTTGTTTCTTACATGATTAGTCTAGCACTTGAGTTAAGCACAATATTTTATGATATATTTTACTCTGCATGTAAACTAAAAACAACTCGGAGTTTAGAAGTACTCAGAAACTTCTTAGGTATCTCAATAAAGGATATCAAGTACTGGTAAGATGTAAGCTGCATTCTTCCATCAGCAGAGAATTGTTATTCTATTGTATATGTAAGTAATTTTCAAGATAGCAAAATTTTATACACATCTATAACCACCATCATTTCCTCCAAATTGTCTTTATCTTGTTTTGAATTATTGGTTAATTTATTCAGAAAACACTTTTTGAATATTCATCATATTCCTGAGGTTTCAACATCAGCATGACAAGAACACATTGCTTACATAATCTGAATGCTTTGGGCATGACAGACATTATATAGATATAAAATTATAAATAAAAGAGTACTTATGCATTGAGATGTCTTCTTGTTTTAAGGCCTTATACATCCCCATAATGTAAATATAATAATTTAATATTGTATTAGCTTGATGATATAAGTTTGACTGTGATTTGGCATTTAGGATAATGAACAAAACAAAGTAAACATTTTGTTTCTTTCTATATTGTCTCTTCTCTTTTACTTTTACCTAAACTTTCACATTACAACCAAAATAGAATGGTAGGAATAAATATCTAAGAAACTCAGATCCCACATATATACTATCTTATTTGTCTGTCTGATCATACATTTCCAGTGAACTGGAAGACACCTGCAAGATAGATAACTTCCATGAGTTCTCTGAAATTAGCAAGCTGAACAGATTGATGTAGCAGTTATCAGATCAGTTGATGGCTGTTCCTCCCTCTGAGGAAAGAAACTGAAAATTATGAAAATGGCATAACCTATCATTTATGGCTTTCTATGAAAAAACAAATTCTGCTGAAATAAGGACTATTTGTCATCTCTTCTATTTGTGTAGATGTGTTGGTCTCTTTTCTTCACATGGTCTTAGAAAATCAAAGGAAACACATGAATGAATCTACACAGTATTTCTTCACTTCATAGTATTTGTTGTTTTGGTGAAAAACACAATCATTAGTTAGAAACCCCATACTTGTAGCTCCATCAATGCACCTCCTGCAAGTCAACACTTTATTGATCTATTACATGCAGCTAGGCAAGTTAAGAAGAATTATTCTAGATATTTTGTTGAGTTTGGATTTGAATAATGGGCAAAGTTTAAGAAACACAAAAATGGAGTTGTGAACATTCTATGAATAGGGAATATTATATAATAAAAGCTTTAAGGTAACACAAAAGCAGAAAGACTCACATGGTATATACTCACTTATAATTGGAAACTAGCCCAAAAGACATGTCCCATGAAAATTCTCACTTACTAGGAAATTGGAATAGATGTGAGGACATCCTACTGGGATTCTAGGTAAGAGAAATATAGGAGAATGGGGAAATAGAAGGATCCAGATGGTCCTAGAAACCTACAAGAAGAACATTGTGACAAGTGGATTTCAGGACCCAGGGGTATCTTCTCAAACTACTGCACTAACCAAAGACAATACAAGCTGTAAACATCGAACACCTACTCTGATGCTGCTAACGGACAGGACATTCTCCACAGTTATATGCAGAGTGGTTACTGACTCTGACATGAACTCTGGTGCCCCATATTTGATCAGTTCCTCTAGTTAGGGAAGCCTGTTGGCACTTAGAGAAAAAATAAGCAGGCTACCAAGATGAGACTTGGTAGCCTATGACCATATAGTAGGGGAGGAGGTCCCCCTTGGTCATAGACCTAGAGGAGAGGAATAGAATGAAAGCAGAAGGGAGGGAGGAATGGGAGGATACAAGTGATGGGATAACACTTGAGATGTAATCTAAATAAATTAATAAAACAAAATTTAAAAAAAAGCTTTAAGGTAGATGAGAATGAAGTGAATGAAAAATATATGCAACCGATGATAGTTGAATCTGATCAGAAATGAAGAGAATAAATGTTATAGGTTAGTTGTTTTATGCATTATACTACATATTTGAAGCAAATTAGAATACTCCTATTTAATAGATAATATATTTATGCAAAATTATAAAACACATTTTAAGAAGCTAATTCTAGTTGTAATAGGTAAAAATTATTGTTAGAAAGATGTGGATATTATTAATTGCTTTCATAATGATTTATAATTATTAACTAACTTACCTCATCAGTTCAGTTACATTGTGAAAAAATTGTATTATTATCTTGACTCTATGGATGTAGAAAGATAGATTATTAATGAAACATACACAAGAAATAGCTATTAAAATGAAAGTTTGAATTTAAGAAATATTGGCTTCAGAAATGACATGCTCAACATAGCTTTAGTGATATATGATAATTGTATTTTTGATATTTTTGAAAGGTTATGGGATCTGAACTGAATGTACTTATTTAGAAAACTTTTACAAGCTATAAATGACAAGCTAGTCAAATAGAATAAAGTGTAGAATAAAAGAATATGATTCCTTATCTTGGAATATGCAATTGAATGTTGTTCATATTATTCGTTAATATAGAGAATGCTGTAGAAGAATGTTAATTCAGAACATGGCTGTTTTAGCAAGAGACCACATCCAAAGTTTTTATGGGTCTATGTGATCTGGCTGGAATGCAAACATGCCTTTGATCCAGTAGACAGAAGGAAACATATCTGAGTTCAAGGCCAGCCTAGTATAGAGCAAGTATCAGGTAAAGAAAAGCTTAGATCTAGGCATGGTGATACATGCCTTTATTCCCAAACAAAGGTAAACTTAGTTTGTAGAAGGAAGCACTCATTTTTGAAAGTGATGTCTAAGTGAGTGGCAGAAAAGGTCATGTATCAGGTATTTGCCAGAATAGGATAAGATCAACTCTCAGGAGAAGAGAGAGGAAAGGGAAGCTACTTAGAGGCATTTAGTTTTACAGAGAGAGGAAGAGAGAGGAGGCAATTTTACCATGACAGTAATAGGAGAGTTGCAGAGAGAGAAAGAGAGAGAGAGAGGGAGGGAGGGAGGGAGGGAGGGAGAGAGAGAGAGAGAGAGAGAGAGAGAGAGAGAGAGAGAGAGAGAGAGAGAGAGAGACAGACAGACAGACAGACAGACAGACAGACAGACACAGACACAGAAGAGACAGACAGACAGCAGAGATACAGAGACACAGAGACCAAGACAAAGAGACAGAGAAACAGAGAGAGACAGAGACAGAGACAGAGAGAGAACTCATGTGAAGATAGAACAGGGCAGAAAATGAGAAGAAGCAGATTAGAGCAGATTGCTGAGTTAATTTCAGGCCAAGCAGAGCAATTCTGGGCCAAGAGAAAAGACAGATTAAATTAATCAGTCAGCTGGGAGAGGAGTTTGAGCCAGAACAGCTGGGTTGAATCAGCCAGCCCAGAGCTCTGTTAGAAAAAGAAAGGGTCATCTTATTATTCATTAAGTCTCAGTGGCTGAAAATATTATAGACCTAGGTTATATTGTATGGAGGCCTAGATTAACAGAAAGAGGCAGTAATCCTCCAAAAGAACAATTGAGTCAAGAGAATAAACATTACTTTTACAGAATACCACACAGAAACCAGATTATAGGGTAGACTAATTTTGTTCAGGAGTATCTTATTTGTAAAATAACCACAAAGCAATTGTAAGGAATGTGATACAACATAGAGTAACTCATTGGGAATTAGCACCCAGAAACTGAATGTATTCTGTGTATATCAATCTTTTAACTGATATAGATCATGACTACCTGTGTCTGAAGCTCTAGGGAATTCAAACAGGAAAGCTGAAGTAAAAGAGTATCAACTTTATAAACAGATAATAGCTCAATAACTTATAAAGAGGAGAGAGAATAACAAAGCAAAAAGCCATATAAGTATTAGAACTGTGGGTATAAGAGTAAGAAATCCTAGTGAGATTTAAAAAACAAAAAATTCTTGGTGTTACAAGAAAATTAATAGGTGAAGGAAAAGTTATCTAGGTGTGACAGCAAAAGCTTAGGAGTAAATAATTTCAGAAACAGTACAAGGCGTAATCATCTGCTTTAAGGAGAAATCAGTTCTTGAAAGAAAAAAAGTATTTGAAGACTCTCAGGATCATGCCTTTTCCTAGAGTTGTAGTTATCTTTGTGCTACTGAAACAAATACTTGAGCTGATTACCATATAAGGATGAAAATTTGATTGGACTGACAGTTTAAAATGTTCCAGTCCGTGGTGTACCAGCTGTATTGCTTTGAGTCTATGGTAAGGCAATAACTATAGGAAGAATATGTAAAGTAACAAAATAAGGCAAGGTGGAGGAGTAAGAAATACACGCAGAGACAGATAGATGTAGCCCACAGTGAATAAACGTTATTCCAGCAGGTTCTCATGCCATAATGCCGCACCACTGTCCAATAGTGCCAGAAGCTGGGGACTATGGATTTAGCAACATGGACTTCAGATTAACCAATGAAATCCTTGTACAAACTGCCAGGTCACATACATCATTGAGATGATGGATTCTTTATTCTTCCCTAAAGTTTTTCAATAATAGCAGCATCAATACTTTTAACAACATCATTACTGACATCCTTATAAATTGTTTTATTTTATACACTTCACATTTTTCTTTTTTCCAGTTTCACAAGAATTCTGTTAATTTGGGGCATAGTTTGGTACATTTCACAGGTAAAATAAATTCATCAAAGTTACTTTTTTTTTTAACACAAGTCATATTGCTAAGTGAGCCTGAAGACAAAAATAAAGCACTGTAATGATGAGTTTAAATTCTACTTATTTCACTCATATATTATACTTTATCCTATCTATACCCTGTAATTTATTTGGAGGTAGCATATTAGTTATTTTTAAATATTATTATTAATTATGAACATTTTAGTATATTAAAGCCAATTAACACTCCTAGAAATAGTTTCACAAATAAAAATGGGAAAAGTGAACAAATATGTTAATAAGAGGAAATATTTACATATCACATGTGTCCAAATATATTATAAATGCTTATTAAATTATAATGCAGTTATACCTCAATGACTATATGGCAAATTGACAATACTATAAGTGGAAAATGCATTTACTATACATTATCTAGTTTTTTTGTTTATTAATTTATTCTTATTACATCTCAATGGTTATCCCATCCCTTGTATCCTCCCATTCCTCCCTCCCTCCCATTTTCCCCTTACTCCCCTCCCCTATGACTGTGACTGAGGGAGACCTCCTCCCCATGTATATGCTCATAGGGTATTAAGTCTCTTCTTGTTAGCCTGCTATCCTTCTTCTGAGTGCCACCAGGCCTCCCCCTCCAGGGGACGTGATCAAATGTGAGGCACCAGAGTACGTGTGAAAGTCATACCCCACTCTACTCAACTGTGGAGAATGTCCTGTCCATTGGCCTAATTTGTATTATAGCTTAATGTAGTCTATCTTGAAAACAACTAGGTGACTTAACTGTAGTGTGGATTCAGACAGACCTTCAGATGCATTAATGTCATTTTAAACTCAGTATTTTGTATTGGTTTTCAGATAGGTGCAGTTTTTCATTCAATTTGTACAAAAATAATACTCCAAGTAGAACTCTTATTGACATTGAAGGTTAAAGTCCCAATAAAAAGATAAAGAAAAATTGAAGGTTAAAAGCAAGAGCAAATAAGGTAACATGTGTAAGAACAAACTTTAAAAGGGAAATTAAAAATATTTTATTCACACGTTTTTACCCTTCACTATTATTTTATAATGTGCTTCTTAGGAAACATTCATAATATTTATGAAAGAAAAATTACAAATGAAATTAATTTCTGGTTTATTTATTATAACATTTATTTTAAAACTCAATGGTTAAGATAAACCATTTAACTAAACTACTTTAAAAAATAATGATAAAAAAGTTCAGTAAGTCATGCGCCGAAACCAGTTGGGTGAAAAACAAAGCATCCTATAAAAGTATATGACAATATATCTCTTTAAATATTATATATAATTGCAATGATCTTTTCTAAAGGATTGGTTTTATTTTAGATAAAAGTTTGTCTTTATTTCATTGTTATAATAGTGACATTTTCAGAAAAAAAAAACCCTACAAATGCATACATATTGATGAAGCCGTTCCTTAGTCTTTGTGTCATAAATTATAGTTGAGAATATGATTTATGAAGGTAAATGATTATTTACTTTTGTAATGTTATATAGTAATGATTTTTAGATATAACATTATGTATATATTATAATATTCTTTATTTATCAAATGAAGAGCTTACATTAACAGAAGCTAAAATATTAATATCTTTAGTCTACTTCTTTTTGAAATGGATTGTAGTATATATTTTTCAAACTATGTTCATGTTATATATATATTTAACATTTATATGATTTATATATGCAAGGCCTTACAATTAAAGAAAAAAGAATAATATAAAAAAGGGAAGGAGGGGTGACAGAAGATACAAGTGAGGGGATAAAAATCAGGATATAATCTGAATAAATTATTTAAAAAATAAAAAAATGAAATGCATAAAAGTAAAGAAAACAGAATACATAGAAAGAAATGTAATCATTCATCAAGTTGAGGTTTGCTATAATATTTGTGTTTTCTAGTACAATATATCAAAATTTGAAGTCCAAGTTAAATATGTACAGCCATTGAAAGAACTGTTTCTGATTCATAATTTGTTGTAATTATGAGATCATAGTAATATCTATAGTATTCTTTCTCCTAAAGGATTGTTAATTCTATATGTAGTTCTAGTATTATTAGACCAAGATTTCATAGACCAATTAGAAAGACAGCAATACATAATTATTTTTAATTCATTGATATATAATATTGTATATAGATGTAAAATAAGTTTAATTCTAGATACAGTGGTATACAATTCAAATGTAAGATTATTCTTCACACATTTTATATATATATGTATATACATATACATATACATATATATTTCTACTCTAATATGAGGTATTGTGCCCATATAACTCAATTATAAAACAAGGTTTACTTCTAATATTTTGCAAGTGCCATTGCAGGCTGTTTAGGTTAAATAAGTTATACAAGTTAATTGTTATTTGATCAAATCATGGTCATGTCATTTACTTGTCTATTTTTATCACAAGAATATACATCTTAGGTATAGCAGATATGATTCTATAGAAAGATACGGTACAATACTTAGATAAGGGCTTCAAAAACCTCAGAGACATGCAGAATATGGCATTTAAAGAATGTTTTTTATTATTATTTTAAAGATTCACTGACAATGACACAGGTTAACTCCTGGCAACACCCAGCCTACCTCAAGGAGCATGATGAGCATCAAAGAACCTCCTTATGGAGATGGGTTCAAATGTGGCAAACAAGCTACTGGGGAAAATGTCCTTGCTTCAACCATAGACAGAATTCTGCCTAAAAAAGGGCAAGCTTGGATTCAGGCAGAGTCAACGGCCAAACTCTGCCAAGAAGATGCTCCAACATTATGGAATTTTGGGTGCCTGCTCAGGTAGCAAACTGTATCTGTAGTCATTTGGAAACCTGCTAAACTGCACTCCTGCTATACTCAGGTAATCAACTTTATTCCTTCTCAAGTCTCTGATGGGGTTGAAGATCAAGTAGCTTAGTTTACAGTTAAGTAAAGTTGTTTGGAGGTTAAAATGTTTATAGGTCTAGATAAATGTTTTAAATTGATAATGACAAGATGTGACAGAAATTGATTTACATTCAGAATTTTAGATGTAGCAAGATAGGAAAGATGTTTTCTTCAAGGCTGTCAAATACAAATATCCAAAACACTAAGAATGTAACATTTATATAATTCCTGATTGTGTCATGGTTCTTCTTGCTATAGGTAGCTTATTGTACACATGTGTAATATAAGTGTATATGTAAAAATTAAAATATTTAATTAAAAATAAATAATGACATATATATATGTATATAACTTATTTTTATAACATATATTATTAACAATAAAAGCAATGTATATTTAAAGGAAAACTTAAATATTTAGGTGTTAACATGTATTTTAAATGACTATTTCATTTCTTAATGACAAAAGCCCTTAGAAACACATTTGATAATGTTGAATAATGAACTATTTACATGCTGATTGTTTTAAGTGATCATTTTTGGCAAGTTACTTGTATAAAAATAAGTTTTCTGTCATTTATGAATTTGCAGAAAACTCAGATGGGCAATATTCCTGCCTCATGGTGCTTTATGTCATTTCTATCAAATTCTATCTGAAATTAGTAACTTAAGAATAATATTGAGCTACATGACTATGGCTTACATTTATATCCTGCAGTTTCATGTTCACTAAAGGCTGTGATCTTAATTGAAGTTGTCAGATAGATTTTATATCTATTTTCTATGTAGCTTGTCTTTCTTCATGGCATGGTGGCCCAATTAACAAAAGGTCTAGCATTGTAGTTCAGATTTACAACTCAGGAAGAGCTGACAGAGAATGAAAATTGTATAGTTTTTGTTTTTCAAAACAAGGTTTCTTGTTGTAGCCCTACCTGTACTAGGCCTTCCTCTGTAGATCATGCTGGTCTTAAACTCAGAAATCAACCTGCCTCTGTCTTCGAAATGCTGATATGTGCCACCACCAGCAGGCAATATGAATTATCTTCAGTGTTAGAAACAAGACAAGGTTTTATATGTAGCCCTGGATTGTTCTAGAACTTTCTCTGCACACCAGGCTGGCCTTGAACTCAAAGGCATACGTCACCACTCCCGTCTCCAACTTGCCTCTCTCTGCCTTCTGGGTATTGAGATTAAAGGCATGTGCCACCACCACCGGGTTGTATAGTCTTTTGATTTATTATAAGATAACAACATTCCTTGGGCTATTGATTAGAAAAGCTAAAAATGTTCACAGATTAAAGAGGAAGGAGAGAAACAATATTCATGGGAAAAATACCAGATAAAAAAGCCTTATTTAAAATAGGCATTGGCGCTGGACGTGGTAGTACATTTCTTTATTCTCAGCACTGAAGAGGCAGAGAAAAATAACTAAAACAATACTGTCCAATAAAGGAACTTCTAGAGGTATGTTCTTCCTTGACTTCAAGCTGTACTATAAAGCAACAGTAATAAAAACTGCATGGCATTGGCATGGAAATAGACTGGTGAATCAATGAAATCAAATTGAAGACCCAGAAATAAACCCACACATATATGGACACTTGATTTTTGACAAAGGAGCTAAAACCATACAATGGAAAAAAGATAGCATCTTCAACAAAAGGTGCTGGTCTAACTGAACATTTACCTGTAGAAAAATTCAAATAGATCCATATTTCTTACCCTATATAAAACTCAAGCCAAAGTAGATCAAAGAGCTCAACATAAAAATAGAGATGCTACATCTATTAGAGGAGAAAGTGGGAAGAGCTTTGAACTCATTGACAGCAGTGTCCTAAACAGAACACTAACATCTCAGGTTTATTACTATTTATTCGAGGTTATTGTGAATAGTCTCCACATGAGATCTTCTAAATGTTAAATGTCTTTTTATACCTTTCACCAATATTATTACATGTATTTGTCACAAAATATAAAAAAAAATACAATAAATATCTTATTATAAATAGAAACTGAACAAACTTAAAGGCTTTTCTGAGGTCACATACACGGTAGGTAATTGAGGATTTTTTCAAAAACAGGTCATGGTTTCCCTAGGCCTAGTCCTTATTATTTTTTTCCTTTTTTTATTATTAATTTATTCAAATTACATCTCAGTTGTTAGCCCATCCCTCGTGTTCTCCCATTCCTCCCTCCCTCCTGCTTCCCCCCCTATTCCCCTGCCCTATGCCTGTGACTGAGGGGGACTTCCTCCCCCAGTATATGCTCATAGGGTATCGATTCTCTTCTTGATGACCTATTATCCTTCCTCTGAGTGCCACCAGGCATCCTCATCCAAGGGACATGGTCAAATGTGGGGCCCCAGAGTTTGTGTGAAAGTCAGATCTCCTTCTCCACTGAACGGTGGAGAATGCCCTGTCCATCAGCTAGTCTGGGTAGGGGTTTGAAGTTTACTGCCTATATTTTCCTTGGCTGGTGCCATAGTTTGAGGAGGACCCCAGGGCCCAGACCTGCCTGTAGTTTTTCAGGACCCTCTGGATCCTTCTATTTCCTCATTCTCCTAGGCTATCACACCTAAAGTCTCAATAGGATGTCCTCCCCTCGGACCCACTTTCCTGGTAGGTAAATTTTTTCATAGGGACGTACCCCTTGGACTAGTGTCTCGATATAAGTGAGCATATACCATTTAACTCTTTTTGCTTCTGGGTGAACTCACTCATTATGATAATTCTAGTTCAATCTATTTGTCCACAAATTTCGAGAATTCCTTGTTTTTAAGAGCTGAGTAGTATTCCATAGTGTAAATGTACGACAGTTTCTTTATCCATTCTTCTACTGAGGGACACTTAGGCTGTTTCCATGTTCTGGCTATTATGAATAAGGCCGGTATAAACATGGTTGAGCATATGTCCCTGTTGTGTGGTAGTGCATCTTCTGGGTATATTCCAAGGAGTGGAATAGCTGGGTCTTGAGGAAGCCCTATTCCCATTTTTCTGAGAAAGTGCCAGATAGATTTGCAAAGTGGTTGTACTAGTTTGCATTCCCACCAGCAATGAAGGAGTGTTCCTCTTTCTCCACATCCTTGCCAGTATGTGGTGTCAGTTGAGTTATTACTCTTAGCCATTCTGATGGTTGTAAGACAGAATCTCAGTGTCTTTTTGATTTGCATTTCTCTGATGGCTAATGAGGTCAAGCATTTCTTTAAGTGTTTCTCAGCCATTTGATATTCCTCTGTTGAGAAGTCTCTGTTTAGTTCTGAGCCCCATTTCTCTATTGGGTTATTTGGTTTGATGGTGTTTAATTTCTTGAGATCTTTATATATTTTGGATATTAGACCTTTGTCAGATGAAGGGTTGGTGAAGATCTTTTCCCATTCTGTAGGCTGTCTCTTTGTTCTCTTGACAGTGTCACCTGCCTTACAGAAGCTTCTCAGCCTCATGAGGCCCCATTTATTAATTGTTGACCTTAAGGCCTGGGCTGTTGGTGTTCTGTTCAGGAAGTTGTCTCCTGTGCCTATGTGTTCCAGACTCTTCCCCACTTTTTCCTCTAACTGGATTAATGTCTCTGGTTTTAGGTTGAGGTCTTTAATCCACTTGGACTTGAGTTTTGTGCAGGGTGACAAATAGGGGTCTAATTGCATTTTTCTACATGTAGACATCCAGTTAGGCCAACACCATTTGTTGAAGATGCTGTCAGTTTTCCATTGAATAGATTTGGCTTCTTTGTCAAAAATCAAGTGACCAAATGTGTGTGGATTTATCTCTGGGTCTTCAGTTCGATTCCATTGATCCACCAGTCTATTGCTGTGCCAGTACCATGCTGTTTTAATTACTGTTGCTCTATAGTACAGCTTGAGATCAGGTATGGAGATGCCTCCAGAGGATCTTTTATTGTATAGGATTGTTTTTGCTATTCTGGGCTTTTTGTTTCTCCATATGAAGTTGAGAATTGTTCTTTCAATATCTTCAAAATATTTTGTAGGTATTCTAATAGGGATTGCATTGAATCTGTAAATTGCTTTTGGTAAGATGGCCATTTTTACTATGTTAATTCTCCCGATCCACGAACTAGGTAGATCCCACCATCTTCTGATGTCATTTTCAATCTCTTTCTTCAGAGATTTAAAGTTTTTTTCAAATAGGTCCTTCACTTGCTAGGTTAGGGTTATTCCTAAATATTTTATATTGCTTGTGGCTATCATGAAGGGAGTAATTTTCCTAATTTCTTTCTCTGCCTGTTTGTCATTTGTATACAGGAAAGCTACTGACTTTTTTGAGTTTATTTTGTATCCTGCCAATTTGCTGAAGGTGTTTATCAGCTGTAGGAGTTCTCTGGTGGAATTTTGCAGGTCACTTATATACACTATCATATCATCTGCAAATAAGGATAATTTGACTGCTTCCTTTCCCATTTGGATCCCCTTGATCTCCTTTTGCTGTTTTATTGCTCTGGCTAGAACTTCAAGAACTATATTGAAGAGATAAGGGGACAAGGGGCAGCCTTGTCTGGTTCCCAATTTTAGAGGAATTTCCTTGAGTATCTCTCCATTTAATTTAATGTTGGCTATTGGTTTGCTGTATATAGCCTTTATTATGTTTAGATAAGTGCCTTGTATTCCCGCTTTCTCCAGAACTTTAAACATAAATGGGTGTTGGATTTTGTCAAATGCTTTTTCTGTATCTAAAGAGATGATCATGTGGTTTTTCTCTTTCACTTGTTTATATGGTGGATTACATTGATGAATTTCGGTATGTTAAACCATCCCTGCATGCCAGGAATGAAGCCTACCTGGTCATGGTGATTGATGTCATTGATATGCTGTTGTATTCGCTTTGCGAGTATTTTATTGAGTTTTTTTTTCATCAATGTTTATAAGAGAAATTGGTCTGAAATTCTCTTTTTTTGTTGGGTCTTTGTGGGGTTTAGGTATCAATCTGACTGTGGCCTCATAGAATGAATTTGGTAATATTCCATCCATTTCTATCTTTTGGAATAGCTTGAATAGTATCGGTATTAGCTCCTCTTTGAAGGACTGGTAGAATTCTGTGCTGAAACCATCTGGCCCTGGGCTTTTTTTGGTTGGGAGACTATCAACGGTTGCTTCTATTTCTATAGGCGAAATAGGGCTATTTAATTTGTTTATCTGGTCTTGATTCAAATTTGGCAAATGGAATCAGTTGAGGAAATTTTCCATTTCCCTTAGATTTTCAAATTTTGTGGCATAAATGCCTTTAAAGTAGGTTCTTATGATTCTTTGTATTTCTTCGGTGTTTGTTGTTATGTCTCCCTTTTCATTTTTGATTTTGTTTATTTGGATAGTGTTTCTCTGTCTTTTAGTTAGATTGGCTAATGGTTTGTCTATCTTGTTAATTTTCTCAAAGGACCAGATCTTGGTTTTGTTGATTCTTTGGATTGTTCTCTTTGTTTCTAATTTATTGATTTCAGCCCTGAGTTTGATTATTTCTAGGCGTCTACTCCTCTTGGGTGTTTCTGCTTCTTTTTTTTTCTAAAGCTTCCAGATATGTTGTTAAGTTGTTTATGTGGGATGTTTCCATTTTCTTTTTAAAGGTACTTAATGCTATACGTTTTCCTCTTAGCACTGCTTTCAATGTGTCCCACAAATTTGGGTATGTTGTTCCATCATTTTAATTGAATTTCAGGAAGGCTTTTATTTCTTCCCTTATTTCTTCCATGAACCATGTGTCAGTAAGTAGAAAGTTGTTTAGTTTCCACATATTAGTATGCTTTTTGTTATTTCTGTTGCTGTTTCTAAGTCTAGCCTTAGACCGTGATGATCTGATAAGATACAAGGTATTATTTCAATCTTCTTGTATGCCTAGTCCTTATTATAACACATGGTAATTTGCATTCAGAATACTTGCAGATTTTTAACTTATATATTCATTTGGACTTTTTCTAGCTTTATAAATAGGGAAATAGTATTGAAAGCGAACTGAAAGCCTTCTTTAATTTTCATCTTGGTATTGTGGTGGCCAGCATTACTATTAATGGCTTTTCATCCTTAATGTTTCCCCTAAAAGTTACTTCTCAATCATTCTTTCATCTTACACAATGTGTTGAAATTGACTTCCTTTTTATGTTCTCCACTTTAGAATTGTGATTCTTGGTTATGGATTTTTTTAGCATTTCTTTGCCATAAATTTGAATGTGCGATCTACTTGCTTTGTATAGGGGAGTGCAGAATGATATAAACTTTTTTTTCTCATTGATTTATGTTTATTATATATTAAAAAGTTTTTTGTAGCTTTTAGTGTATTAACCTTCTATTTATTTTGTTAACAATATTCATAAAGGTTAAAGCTCTTTGAATATAAAATGTTGACATATGGCATATCTTGTACATTAGTATTATGTATTCTAACATTTTTTAAAAATTATTTTAGGAATTTATTCTTGTTACATCTCAATGGTTATCCCATCCCTTGTATCCTCTCATTCTTCCCTCCCTCCCATTTTCCCCTTATTCCCCTCCCCTATGACTGTTCCTGAGGGGGATTACCTCCCCCTGTATATACTCATAGGGTATCAAGTCTCTTCTTCGTAACCTTCTGTTCTTCCTCTGAATGCCACCAGGTCTCCCCCTCCAGGGGACATGGTCAAATGTGAGGCACCAGAGTACGTGAGAAAGTCATATCCCTCTCTCCACTCAACTGTGGAGAATGTTCTGACCATTGGCTAGATCTGGGTAGGGGTTTAAATTTTACCCGCCTGTATTGTCCTTGGCTGGTGCCTTAGTTTGAGCAGGACCCCTGGGCCCAAATCTGCCTATCATAATGTTCTACTTGTATGTTTCTAGGACCTTCTGGATCCTTCTCCTTTGCTATTCTCCCATGCTTCTCTCATTTAGAGCCCCAATAGGATGTCCTCCCATCTGTCCCAGTTTCCTGGTAAGTGAAGGCTTTCCTGGGACATGCCCATTGGGCTAGTATGCAGATATAAATAAGTGTATATCATTTCATTCTTTCTACTTCTGGGTTAACTCACTCATTATGATCATTTCTAGCTCAATCCATTTATCCACAAATTTCGAGAATTCTTTGTTTTTAAGAGCTGAGTAGTATATTCCATAGTGTATATGTACCACAGTTTCTTTATCCATTCTTCTACTGAGGGACACTTAGGCTGTTTCCATGTTCTGGCTATTATGAATAAGGCCGGTATAAACATGGTTGAGCATATGTCCCTGTTGTGTGGTAGTGCATCTTCTGGGTATATTCCAAGGAGTGGAATAGCTGGGTCTTGAGGAAGCCCTATTCCCATTTTTCTGAGAAAGTGCCAGATAGATTTGCAAAGTGGTTGTACTAGTTTGCATTCCCACCAGCAATGAAGGAGTGTTCCTCTTTCTCCACATCCTTGCCAGTATGTGGTGTCAGTTGAGTTATTACTCTTAGCCATTCTGATGGTTGTAAGACAGAATCTCAGTGTCTTTTTGATTTGCATTTCTCTGATGGCTAATGAGGTCAAGCATTTCTTTAAGTGTTTCTCAGCCATTTGATATTCCTCTGTTGAGAAGTCTCTGTTTAGTTCTGAGCCCCATTTCTCTATTGGGTTATTTGGTTTGATGGTGTTTAATTTCTTGAGATCTTTATATATTTTGGATATTAGACCTTTGTCAGATGAAGGGTTGGTAAAGATCTTTTCCCAGTCTGTAGGCTGTCGTTTTGTTCTCTTGACAGTGTCACCTGCCTTACAGAAGCTTCTCAGCCTCATGAGGCCCCATTTGTTAATGGTTGACATTAAGGCCTGGGCCGTTGGTGTTCTGTTCAGGAAGTTGTCTCCTGTGCCAATATGTTCCAGGCTCTTCCCCACTTTTTCCTCTAAGTGGCTTAGTGTCTCTGGTTTTATGTTGAGTTCTTTAATCCACTAGGATTTGAGTTTTGTGCAAGGTGACAAATATGGGTCCCAGTTTCATTTTTTTACATATAGACCTCCAGTTAGACCAGCACCATTTGTTGAAGATGCTATCCTTTTTCAATTGAATGGATTTGGCTTCATTGTCAAAAATCAAGTGACCATATGTGTGTGGATTCATATCTGGGTCTTCGATTCGATTCCACTGATCAACCAGCCTGTTGCTGTGCCAGTACCATGCTGTTTTAATTACTATTGCTTTATAGTACAGTTTGAGATCAGGTATGGAGATTCCTCCGGAGCACCTTTTATTGTACAAGATTGTTTTAGCTATTCTTGGTTTTTGTTTTTCCATATGAAGTTCAGAATTGAACTTTCAATGTCTTTAAAAAATTGTGTAGGTATTTTGATAGGGATTGCATTGAATCTGTAGATTGCTTTTGGCAGGATGGCCATTTTCACTATGTTAATTCTCCCGATCCATGAGCAAGGAAGATCATTCCATTTTCTCACGTCATCTTCAATCTCTTTCTTCAAAGTTTTGAAATTTTTTCAGACAAGTCCTTCACTTGCTTAGTTAGAGAAACTCCTAGATATTTTATATTGCTTGTGGCTAATGTGATGGGTGTGGTTTTCCTAATTTCTTCCTCTGTAAGCTTGTCATTTGTGTATAGGAAGGCTACAGACTTTTTTGAGTTAATTTTGTATCCAGCCAATTTGCTGAAGGTGTTTATCAGCTTTAGGAGTTCTCTGGTGGAATTTTGAGGGTCACATATGTACACTATCATATCATCTGCAAATAGGGATAATTACTTCCTCCTTTCCCATTTGGATACCCTTCATCTCCTTTTGTTGTCAAAATGCTCTGGGTAGAACTTCGAGTGCTATGTTGAAGAGATATGGAGAGAGTGGGCAGCCTTGCCTTGTTCCCGATTTTAGAGGAATTTCCTTGAGTATCTGATCATTTACTTTGATATTGGCTATTGGCTTGCTGTATATAGCCTTTATTATGTTGAGGAAAGTGCCTTGTATCCCCGATCTCTCTAAAACTTTAAACATGAGTGGGTGTTGAATTTTATCAAATGCTTTCTCTGCATCTAAAGAGATGATCATGTGGTTTTTTATTTTCAGTTTGTTTATATGGTGGATTACATTGATGGATTTCCATATATTAAGCCATCCCTGCATACCTGGAATGAAGCCTACTTGGTCATGATGACTGATATCTTTGATGTGTTCTTGTATTCGTTTTGCAAGTATTTTATTTAGTATTTTTGCATCTATGTTCATAAGAGAAATTGGTCTGAAATTCTCTTTGTTGAGTCTTTGTGAGGTTTAGGTATCAATGAGACTATGGCCTCATAGAATGAATTTGGTAATTTTCCATCCATTTCTATCTTTTGGAGTAGCTTGAAGAGTATCGGTATGAGCTCACCCTTGAAGGTCTGCTAGAATTCTGCACTGAAACCATCTGGCCCTAGGCTTTTTTTTGGTTGGGAAACTATCGATAATTGCTTCTATTTTTGTAGGGGAAATGGGACTATTTAGCTTGTTTATCTGTTCTTCATTCAACTTTGGCAAGTGAAATTGATCAAGAAAATCATCCATTTCCCTTAGATTTTCAAATTTTGTGGCATATATGCCTTCAAAGTAGGATCTTATGATTCTTTCAATTTCTTCAGTGTTTGTTGTTATGTCTCCCTTTTCCTTTCTGATTTTGTTGATTTCAATACTGTCCCTCTGCTTTTTAGTTAGTTTGGCTAACGGTCTGTCTATCTTGTTGATTTTCTCAAAGAACCAGCTCTTGGTTTTGTTGATTCTTTGGACTGTTTTCTTAATTTCTAACTTGTTAATTTCAGCCCCGATTTTGAATATTTCCAGATGTCTACTGCTCTTGGTTGTTTCTGCTTCTTTTTTTTTCTAGGGCTTCCAGTTGTGTCGTTAAGATGCTTATGTGCGATGTTTCCAATTTCTTTTTAAAGGCACTTAGTGCTATGAATTTTCCTCTTAGCACTGCTTTTAATATATCCCGCAAATTTGAGTATGTTGTTTCTTCATTTTCATTGAATTTCAGAAACTCCTTGATTTCTTTCTTGATTTCTTCCCTGACCCAGGTGTCATTTAGCAGAGAGTTGTTTAGTTTCCACGTATGTGTAGGCTTTTTGTTATTTCTGTTGTTGTTGAATTGCAGCCTAAGAGCACGGTGATCTGATAGGATACAAGGTATTATTTCAATCTTTTTGTTTCTATTGAGGCTTGCTTTGTGACCTACGATGTGATCGATTTTGGAGAAGCTTCCATGGGGTGTAGAGAAGAAGGTATATTCTTTCTTGTTTGGGTGAGAGGTTCTATAGATATCTGTTAGATCCATTTGACACATGGCATTGGTTGATGATGTTATTTCTCGGCTTAGTTTCTGTTTCAATGACTTATCCTTCAGTGGAAGTGGGGTGTTGAAGTCTCCCACTTTTATTGTGTGTGGATCGATGTGTGGTTTAAGCTTTTTTAGCAGATCTTTTACAAATGTGGGTGCCCTTGTATTGGGAGCATAGACGTTCAGAATTGTGATGTCATCTTGGTTGACTTGACCTTTGATGAGTATGAAGTGTCCTTCCTCATCCCTTTTGACTAATTTTGGTTGAAAGTCTATTTTGTTCGATACTAAAATGGCTACGCCTGCTTCCTTCTTGTGACCATCTGCTTGGAATATTTTTTCCAACCTTTTACCCTGAGGTAATGCCTATCATTATGGGTGAGATGTGTTTCTTGAATGCAGAAGAATGTTGGATCTTGTTTATGCACCCATCCAGTTAGTCTGTGTCTTTTTATTGGAGAATTGAGACCATTGATGTTGAGAGATATTAATAACCAGTGACTGTTAAGAGTCTTAATTTTGATGTTTTTTCCAGTCGAGCATTTGTGTAGTTGTGTTTTTGCCATGGGATAGTTATCTTTTTCCTGAGTAGTTTTGGTTGTAACTTGACCCTTTGGGATGGAGTTTTCCTTCTAGTACCTTCTATAAAGCTGGATTTGTGGATAGGTACTGTTTGAATTTGTTTTTGTCATGGAATATTTTGTTTTCACCATCAATGGTTATTGATAGTTTTGCTGGGTAAAGTAGTCTGGCCTGGCATCTGTGTTCTCTTAGGATTTGCAGGATCTCTTCCAGGCCCTTCTGGCTTTGATGGTCTCTGCTGAGAAGTCGGATGTACAGAGAAACCCTGTCTCAATAAACCAAAAAGAAAAAAAGAAAGAAAACAAAGAAAAAGATATCATGTACTTTAGATACAGGTCTCAGAGATTCCTTAGCTGTGACTGGCCCATCCTTGAGGACAACCTTTCTTGGTAGTAGAAAGAACCAAACAAGCTTCCAAAGGATGGAGACCACAAAAAGTCTTAACCTGTTATGATACCTATGAAACACATCCATCAATGATGAGCATGATGCAATAACACTATGGCTGTGCTAATACCACACACACACACAGAGACACACACACATTTATATATATTTGTAACCAATAACTCTCTAATTGGACTTAAGACCCACTCGACAAAAGGAATATCATGTTTAGTACTGGAAAACAAACTATAACCAAGCTCGTTACATTCAGGTACACACCTCTCTCATTATCCAAAGTGTATTGTTCCTATACAAACATGGAATGTACTTTGAAAAGCTTGAACTCATTTTATTTTATTCAATATATTATTTAGTTCATAGAAGATTTCTTACAATTCTTCTGAATATAGACTCTTGTCTCATTCCAGATTCTAGACAAATTCTCTACTTTTTCTATAGTTATTCGATCAACTTTGATCATGCTCTCTTCATTGTTGTCACTTTGTTCTCCTAAATGAAAATAATCATGGATTTGAGGAATATTATATAATAAATTGATACAAAAACATATTTTCTTTGAACTTTATTTTATCACAATAAAAACTAACTTTTATTTCCCTGATTCAATTGTTATCTCTGGTGCGTATTGTCTCTGTCTGGAAACCTAGGCCTAGCCCTGGAAGCTTCTAGCCTCCACACAATCTAACTTAGGCCTAAAACGTTTTCAACCTCTGAGACTTACTGCTGAATAAGCTCACCCTTTCTTTTTCTTATGGAGCTCTGGGCTAGCTGATTCAACTTAGCTATTCTAGCTCAAACTCCTCTCCCAGCTGACTTATTGAATCTTGTTTCTCTTTCAGCCTCTGAAATGTTCTGCTTGGCCTCAATCTGTTCTAATATTCTGGCTCCTTTTTATTTCTGGCAGGTTAGGTTTCATCTGAGTTCTCTCTCTGCAACTTGTCTTTCTATTACTGTCCTAGTTGAAATAAAAGCTGCCTCTGTGTGTGTCTCTTTGTCTCTGTTTCTCTGTCTCTCCCTTTCCCTCCTCTCTCTGCATCTCCCCTTATGTAGCTTCCCTTTCCTCTCTTCTCATGATAGTTGAGCTTATCTTATTCTGTCAAATCCTTCTCTGATTCATCACTGCTCCTGCCACTCAATTAGACATCACTTTCAAACATGAATGCTTCCTTCTACAAACTAAATTTACCTTCATTGTTTGGGTTTAAAGATATGTACCATCACACTTGGATATTAGCTTTTCATTTTCTGAAATTTGCTCTGTGGCTGGCCTTGAACTCACAGCTTCTTGCTTCTGTCTACTGGATCAAAGGCATGTTTGTATTCCAGCTAATCACACAGACCCAGAACACTTCGGGATGTGATCTGTTACCAGAGCAAGCATGATCTAAATTAAAATTCTTTTACATATCCTGTAATATACATGTTGCTCTGCAATATTCTTTACATTCCTGTTGCTTCTTAGTTACGGCCTTACTTTTTATTTATTTATTTATTTATTTATTTATTTATTTATTTATGTTACAACCCTATCCATCATCACCTCCCATCCTCAATCTCCTTCCTTCTCCCAATCCACTTCCCCTATTCTTCATGCCCCAAGGCTCATAAAATTTTATGAGGACTATGTGTGTCCTCTTCCAATGTGTCCGGAAGAGGCAGTCGTGACAGTAGGAAGTGATTGAAAAACTTGCCAGAGAGTCCACGTCAGAGAGAGCATCCAATTATTTTACTAGGAGACACAAATGAATCCTGATCTGACCATCAGCTACATCTTTTATGGGGCTTCAGTCCAGTCCATGCGAGGTCCTTGGTCAGTGCTTCAGGTGCAGCAGGTCCCACTGGGCCCTCGTTACTTGGCTCTTGTGGTCTTCTTGTAAGACTCCTGTCATCTCCAGGTCCTTTTCTCATTTCCCCACTTTCCCAAAAGTTTCCCTACACATCTCCCAGTGTTTGGTTGTGAGTCTTAGCATCTGTTTTGAGGCACTTCTGGGTAGAGCTTCTCAAGAGTACAACTCTGCTTGACTCCTGCCTGCAAGCATAGTTAGCAGAGTACCATTAATAATATCATGGGATTTTTCTCTCCCATGGAATGGATCTTGGGTTGGTATGAGCACTGGTTAAATCTTCCCTCAATCTCAACTATATATGCTCTATATTTGTCTCTGCACATCTTGTATGCAGGATGATTTTTGGGTTGTATTTTTTGTGGATGGGTTGATGTTCTCCTCCCACTATTAGGAGACTTGTCTAGTTTGAAGGTATAAACTTTAGGTTCTGTGGCTCCTGCTACTAGGAATCTCTGCTAGAGTCTCTCTCATATCCTACTGGGAGCCACCATGGTTTAGGTCTTCATCTTGTCACAGAGATACCTCTGCTCATAGTTTCTCTTCAGGCTTTTGTTCTACAAAAGCCTCCCCCCACAAGCCACCCCACTCTCCCCAGGTCTGCTCTCCCCCTTATACCTCTTTGTTTCCTCTTCTACTTTGTTTCCTCTCTTAAACCACTACATTGTATCCATCCTATCCCCTACTTTCCCTTGCAAATGTGGTTTAAGCATCCTCCCTTGGATACTCCTTGTTACTTATCTTCTTTGGGTCTGTGAATTGTAGTATGCTTATTCAGTACTATGTAGCTAACATCCACTTATGAGTGAGTATATACCATGTGTGTCAATTCTGGGTCTGGATTACCTCAATCAACATGATCCTTTCTAGTTCCACCCATTTGCCTTCAATATTCATGAGTTCTTTGTTTTTAATAGCTGAGTAATGTTCCATTGTGTGAATGTACCACAGTTTCTTTATCCATTCTATGGCTGATGGATATCTAGATTGTTTCCAGCTTCTAGCTATTACTAATTAAGTTACTATGAATGTAGTTGAACTAGTGTCTTTGTTATAAATTGAAGTGTCTTTTGGGTATATGCCCAGGAGTGATACAGCTGGGTCTTGAGGTAGAACTAGTCCCAATTTTCTGAGAAAGCCCCAGATTGATGTCCAAAGTGGTTGTACAAGTTTATATTCCCACCAGCCGTAGAGAAGTATTCACATTTTTCCACATCTTTGACAGCAGGTGCTGTCATTTGAGATTTTGATGTTAGACATTCTAATGTGTGTAAGGTGGGATTTCAGAGTTGTTTTGATTTGTATTTCCGTGATGACTAAGTTTATTGAGCATCTCTTTGAGTGCTTCTTGGCCATTCCATATTGCTTTATTGAGAATTCTCTGTTTAGCTCTGTACCACATTTGTAAATTGGATTGTCTGGTTTGTTAGTGTTTAATTTCTGGAGTACTTTATATATTTTTGATATAAGCCCTCTGTTGGAGAAGATCTTTTTCAGTCTGTAGGCTGTTTTCTTCTACTGATGATGTCCTTGGACTTAGAGAAACATTTCAGTTTTAAGAAGTTCCATTATATTAATTGTTGATCTTAGAGCCTGAGCTGTTAGCATTCTGCTTAAGAAGTTGTCTCCTGTGCCAGTGAGTTCAAGGCTCTTCCCCACTTTCTCTTATAATAGACATCATATTTGGTGTTATGTTGAGGTCTTTGGTCCATTTGGACTTGGGTGTATACAGGGTGATACATATGGATCTATTTGCATTTTCTACATGTAGACATCCAGCCAGACCAGCACCATTTGTTGAAGATGCTGTCTTGTTTTCATTGTATATTTTTAACTCCTTTGTCAAAAATCAAGTGTCCATAGGTGTGTGAGTTTATTATTTCTGTGTCCTCAATTAGATTCCATTGATCCACTAGTCTATTTCTATTCCAGTACCATGCAGTTCTTATTACTATTGATCTATAGTAAAGCTTGAAGTCAGGGATGGAGATACGGTCCAAAGATTTTCAATTGTGTAGGATTGTTTTGCTAGTCTATTTTTCTTCCATATGAAGTTTAGTATTGCTCTTCAAATGTCTGTAATGAATTGTGTTGGTATTTTGATGGGGATTGCATTTAATATATAGATTACTTTTGGCAAAATGGTCATTTTATTATGTTAATCCTACCAACCCATGAACATTAGACACCTTTTCATCTTCTGGTATCTTCTTCAATTTATTTCTTTAAAGACTTGAAGATCTTATTATACAGATTTTTTACCTGCTTGATTAGAGTTACTCCAACATACTTTATATTATTTGTGGCTATTGTGAAGTGTGTAGTTTCCCTAATTTCTTTCTCAGAACTTTTGCCAATGTGTACAGAAGGGTTATTGTTTTTTAAATTAATCTTGTATCCAGCCACTTTGCTGAAGGATTTATCAACTGTAGCAGTTCTTTCATGGAATTTTGGGGGTCACATATATACTATCATATCATCTTGCAAAAAGCAGTACTTTGACTTTTTGTTTCCTGATTTGTATCATGTTGATATTTTTTAGTTGTCATTTCTTTCCTTAGAACTTCAAGTATTATATTGAAGATAAATGGAGAGTGTGGGCAACCTTGTCTTGTCCCCAATTTTAGTGGAATTGCTTTGAACTTCACTCCATTTAATTTGATTTTAGCTATCAGTTTCCTGCATATATCCTTTTTTATGTTTAGGTATGACCTCTTGTTTCCCTGATCTCACCAAGACTTTTATCATGAAGAAGTGTTGGATATTTGTCAAATGCTTTTACTGCATCTCATGAGATGATCATGAGATTTTTTTTCAGCTTGTTTATATGATGGATTACACTGATGCATTTTCATATGTTGATCCATCCCCGCATACTTAGGATGAAGCATACTTGATCATGGTGGATGATATATTTAATGTGTTCTTATATTCAGTTTGCAAGTATTTTATTGAGAATATTGGCATCAACTTTCATGAGTAAAAATGATGTAAAATACTATTAATATGTCAGATTCAAAGTGTTATTTAAGCTTTGGTAATGTTTCTTTTACCAATATGGTTGCTCTTGCATTTGGAGTATAGTTGTTCAGGATTGAGATGTCATCTTGGTGTATATTGTCTTTGATGAGTATAAAGTCCTTCCTTATCTCTTTTAATTAGTTTAGTTGGACTTCTATTATATTATATCTTAGAATGACTACTCCAGATTGCTTCTTGGGTCCATTTGCTTGGAATACCTTTTTCCAGCCAATTATTGCTGAGGTGTGTTTCTTGTATGCAGCAAAATCATGGGTTCCATTTTGGCATCTATTCTGCTAGCCTTTGCCTTTTTATTGCAGTGTTGATGCCATTCATATTGAGAGATATGAATGAGCAGTGTTTATTCATCCCTGTTATTTTGGTGTTGGTGCCAGTAGAATATGATTGTGTGTGTTTTTCCTTTCTTTACTTTTCATCAGTCTGTTCTGGCATGCTTCTAATAATATCAGAATCACTTGGATCAGTGATGGCCAGTGTGAATACTTCATAGCATTTTCCACACACTGTTCCCAAATTAATATTATTCCCACTGTAGATATGGACACCATTTTTAGCCAACATGGCATAGATTTTCAGATTTTCTCAAAAGTGACCAGTTGTTCGTGAGGAAACCATTTTAACCTTGCCTTGTCTAGTCATCTTAAGAGTTCATTTGTATCCCAGCACACACTTTTCACTTTTCATAAAAACTTGGTGCCTAGAGTTTTTTGTCTAGTTTGCAGCCACCATCTTCCTGACTTAAATATGGGACAATCCTCAACCAAGATCAACTGCCAAGATCCCCAGGGAGCAAGAAATGAAGGACAGCCTTATTTATTTATTCCATTCTCCAAAATGCAATTCCAAATTAATTTGAATAAATTCTATTATGTCAAAACAATTATTTGCAAGAACATTACTCCATAATATCTGGTCCTCTTATACCAGATATATCATATGCTTTTATTCAAGTTATCAACAGGTTTTGTTTTCTAAAACTTCTTTCCTTATTTTATAGTTACCGATTTCATCCTTGTAACTGTATCTGGTCTTTCTTTCTTGTGTGTGCATGTCTTAAATCTCTTCTGTTTGTAAGGAAATCAATCACACTAAATATATACTTGATATTCATTTTATCTTACTGACCTTTGTTAAAGGTTATTAGCTCTAGAAATAGTCATATTTTTAGACACTGGATTTTAGGATATGAATTCAGAAGGGAGAAAGAGGCACAAATCGGTCTATAAAAATATGGTGATAGAGATGTTTCAGAAATGATCCCAGATTAACTGATACTATATTTAAGCCATCAAAATAATAATATTGACTAAAGAATATGAATATGTATTTGGAGTGATAGGGAGTTATATAATTAGAACAAATATAAAATTCACCTTTCAGAAAAATGTAAACATTGTAGTTGGCATATATAGATAAAAGAGAGAAATGACTATTAAAATGTGTAGTTACAATTACACATCTGGAAGACTTTCTTGGTCCTTGACCCACCCTTTATTTGTTTTTTACAGATTCGTTCATCCACATCATTGTTTCTAGGGAACTATGTGTATATTTTTTTCAATTTCTCAGGCATCTTTTGTGAATTCTAGATGATTCAGTCAACTCTATTTTCTATTGCAGTTTGTATTTTCCTCACACATTTGGAAATAAAAATGAAAATATTAAAATGTCTTTCTGTATGTCTCCCTCTCTCATTATGTCACTTTAGGATTTTTTTTTCTAATTAATTATATGTTTTGTTTCATTTGTTAGAAATTAAAAGCAGAAACCCATATAAAGTCCTTAACTAATTCCTCTTTATTATGTAAAGACAATTAAGTAGTATAGATTGTACATATAATTTTAATTTAGTCATTACTCCACCATTTCCACTCATTGCCCATGCTCATTTAAATTTGTATATAGACACAGTGACTAGCCACTATGTCAAGTGAACTGAATTCACAGTTTGCACCAAGGCCACATTAGCCAGTTCTTAACACAAAATGAAAATATGAGAAAGACATTCTATCAATGAATGCCATTTACATAGGTCAGGTAATATCCTAGATATGATTCTTAGTGCATCATGGGCTTATAAGGAATTCTATGATGAGTTAAGAGTAGCTCTATTTGGAAGAAGAAAGTTTTAGACAAATCGAATATTTGCTTAGTATCAAACAGGTAATCTATCAAGCTAAGATTATTAGTTATCTTTCTTATTCCTCTGTTCTCATTTAATCCTTTCTATTATTTCCTTCTATCCTCATTCCCTTGAAAGCCCCTAGTTTCTTGACTTCTATGGGTATTCTAACTAAAATACATATACCTTAAGTTCCAATGCTAATATTTGGAAATGAGATGCATATTAAGTTTGAAGTTTATGATCTACTCTCTACTCAAGACAACTATCATGACTATCACTAACGAATAATAATTAAATATAAATAAATAAGTGAAATGAAAATATATTCTCACTTCATTACTAGATATTACAGTGTAATTCTAAGAAGGTTATTTGTTTCTATCTCATCCAAGCCATGCACATTATTTTATACCACAGAAAACTATTTTCTTATATATAAGGAATGAAGTAGTATGTAGGGAATAATTTACAGGGTATATAAATTTTTTATAAATATACTAATTTTATTACCTTAAAAACTGGTCATTAGTTATTCAATAATGAAAGAATCAA
This sequence comes from Acomys russatus, assembly GCF_903995435.1. NCBI lineage: Eukaryota > Metazoa > Chordata > Mammalia > Rodentia > Muridae > Acomys > Acomys russatus. Next base: position 115,344,707 of record NC_067169.1, on the reverse strand, counting down.
ATTGAAGTATAATATACATTAAGAAAAAATAGCAGTTCATTGCCAGGCACACACAACTATATTGAGAATAGTTTTTCCTTAAATTACTCTTGCAAAAGTTAATAATATCAGCCACATTGCTCTCAGAATTAAATTTCACAAACTGCCATGTATTATAATTAAAGTTCTTTATTTGTTCTAGTGTATGTGGATAAAATTTTTTTTTGAAATTGAGGACAAATTGAAAGTCATAAGCATCATAGTGCATAGTTTGAGTTAAATTAAAAAGAATATCTTTAACATGTCAGTAGAAAAATAATGCATTTACAGTAGATATTTAAAAGTTAGAGTATTTAGGGCAGATGCCAGTGTTGTAGTTCATTCTAAAGCCAGGTATTAATAGCCCAGAGAAGAGCTTAAGAATTTTTTGCTTTGTTTTGTTTGGGCTTTATTTGGGGTGAAGACAAAGGGAGGGTGTGAACAGGAGAAGAGGAGGAAGGGGACTACAATTGGGATATAAAGTCAATAAATTAATTAATTTTTTAAAATAAAATAAACAGTAGAGCAAAATAGTAGTCATTATAGTTTGAAAAAATAAAGCTTAAACAAGACCTTAGAAGTTTAATAATCATCATACATGAAATAATCCATGAGCAGCTAGATTTGAAGATAAATCAATTATTTGATATCATATAAATATAAAGAAATGTGAAAATATAAATAGAGGGGTCTAGTAAGATGTATTATTCATTAACAACATTTATAGATTTTCCAGAGGATCTTGATTCAGTTCCTAGAAGCCATGTGGTGGCTCCCAACTTTAACCACAGCATCCAACAACTTCTTCTGTTCTTTGGATGCACCAGGTACACATGCATGCATACAGGAAAAAAACCTGTACATGTAATTTTTTAAAGAGTTTTTTTTCTTCCTCTGAGTGCCACCAGGTCTCCCCCTCCAGGGGACATGGTCAAATATGAGGCACCAGAGTACATGTGAAAGTCATACCCCACTCTCCACTCAACTGTGGAGAATGTTCTGCCCATTTGCAGGTTACCAAGAAGAGATTTGATACCCTGTGAGCACATACAGGGGGAGGAAGTCCTCCTCAGTCACAGTCATAGGGGAGGGGAGTAAGGGGAAAATGGGAGGGAGGGAAGAATGGGAGGATACAAGGGATGGGATAACAATTGAGATGTAATATGTATAAATTAATAAAAAATTTTAAAAAATCAAAAAAAAACAAAAACAAAAAAAGAGGTTTTTTTTAAAAACAAGAAGGAAAATAATTTCTTTCATTACCAAGTTTGTCTTTTCCTTGACTGTCAAGAAGCCCTTCAGTTTTATTCATTCTCATATTTGCTCTATTTTGTTTTGTTTGACTGTGTTTTTAATGCCATCTGAAAAGTCATTGTTTAGACCAATGTTTTTTTTTTTTGCTTTTTTTTATAATTTTTTTATTATTTTATTCTTGTTACATCTCAATGTTTATTCCTCCCACTCTTCCCTCCCTCCCATTTTCCCATTATTCCCCTCCCCTATGACTGTTCCTGAGGGGGATTACCTCCCCCTGTATATGCTCATAGGGTATCAAGTCTCTTCTTGGCAACCTGCTGTCCTTCCTCTGAGTGTCACCAGGTCTCCCCCTCCAGGGAACATGTTAATAAGGTTTTATGCATATGTTCAATTAGTCCTTTTCTGGTTTTAGGCCTTGTACTTTAGAACTTAGTTGAGCTGTCCTAATTTTCCTACACACTGTGAGATGATGGTAAATTTCATTAAACTCTTGTGTTTATCTAGCATTATTGAAAAATAGTACAATTTACTAATTTTTAGCAATTGTATACTCTTGACACCATTGAATATCAATTGACCAGAAGTTCATGATTTTATGTCTGGTCTCCTTATACTGTTTCAATTTATCTATATTTTGTCTAAATTGTTGTACAAAACAGATATAAAAAGTACTTCCTGCATCAGTGTTACAAAACTATTATTTGTATACCAATCTCTACTTATACATTTAAACTAAGGTACTCATTATATGTCTCCAAGTATAATCCTTATACTTTTGTGCTGATTATTTCATCTGAAGGGCATTGTCCTACCTTTGAGTTAATTTCACACCTTCTGTTTGTTTAGGAATGAATTATCATACCCTTCTGTATTGGTCATGTATTCTCATCTTAAAATAGGTTAGGCAGCATCACATGACCTGTCTATACCCTAGAGGGCACATGCCATTGCAATGAAAAACTTTATTTTATTAAAATTGTCCATTTTCATTAATATTTAAATAACAAGGTCATATTCCTTAATGACAGGGTTTACAATTTATTTATCTGTTATCCCTAGTGCCTAACACTGTGGTTAACTCAATATAATCTAACTTACTGAATAACATTATTAAGAATCGATAACTGATTAGGTGGAACAAGCTGTGTAAGGGTCATATAAAGACAAAAGTTTATCATAAAGACAACTTATTTTAGTGATTTTTCAGTCTACTCTCAGTGAGAATCAACTGGCAAATTTAGTAAAATACAGATTGCCCAACTTCATTCTGATATATTCTAATTCTCCAAATCTGAGAAGGCTGCCAGAAATATATTATTTTAACAACTTCCAAAATCATTTGATTTTTTTGTGTGTGTGCAAAAAGAATTTGAGAAACATTTATAAACTAACATCTAGGCTGAAGAATTAGACTCAGAGTAGATAATTGAACTAGAGTATCTAATCCAAAATTGAATATAAATAAAAACTACATTCTATATAGTCTATAGAGATACAACATCATTTCAAGTATAATAGTGAAACATCACTTATTTTAAAATGATAATGATAATAACAATGTTTAATTACATAATTATATTCTGGATCAGATTAGTATATATATTTGCATTTCTAGTACTCATCAAATTCTGAATTTTTTTCTGGAAGGTGAAAATTTGATGAGTAAATTTGCAACATAGAATATCAATGATGCAGCTAAATAGAAGGTATCCTCCCTGAATTGGAAGTAAAATAATATCCCATGAAATAGGTACACAAGAGGGCAGACTTGGTCTCATGAAAAGCAAGAGAAAATTCCAATTTTGAGAAGGAAGTTAGGTAAAGATATTATTCGAGGCAACATATATCTCTTAAAGTACCTAAACTAGCTATGCTTTAAAAATGTCTTAAGGAGACAAAGCAAACATTTTTATATCTCTGTGATAGACGTTAGTTCTATTTTTTAGAAACATTTTCGTTCCTGGAAGTGTATAAGAATTTCATTTCTTGCTCACTTGTGTTTGCTGTCTGACTAATTATGACTTATATGAACAAAAATGACTATGTAGTGCCTCCTTGAATTGTTCATTTAAAAATATAAGAAATTATAGATTTTTCTTTTCTCTTTATTGTACTGCCAAACAATGATAAAAGATGAAAACACTGAAACACCAAGAGAAAAAGTAACTACAGTTATAATTTTCTCTTTTAAAAAATGAGATATATCTCACATGAGAAAATAATTAACTTATATAACCACTGACATTTAAAGGTTGTTTGTTACAATAGCATAATGTGTTCTACATTGAAGCACATTCCATTTTCACATTTTGTGGTGCTGAGGATGAAATGTAGAGATCTGTGCTAGCTACATAAGCATTTCACTACCAAGATACTTTCCTGGCCCTATTCTAAATACTTTGGACATACTTTCATAGCCATCTTCTAAATACTTTTAGTGACTTACATATATTCACAGTTAGCATCAGAAGTATTTGCAGACCCTTAGACAAACATAAGTAATAAAGCACTTTTATACTTTTACAAAAATGCCTTTTTATTTTAGAAAATGTAGATACTTATTGAAATTGTCTTAGAGATGAAAAGAAAAAACTTATAATATATATTACAACAACAACAAAAACAAAGCACAATCCCTAAACAATCTCATCCCATGACCACTGCCCTCCTAACATGTACTACCTACAGTAAAGCTACCACAATATTTCTCAAGAAGTTCAAACTCAGCTTTAGCCCCTTTGCCCTGACTCCGCTGATCTCCATGCAATTCCAGGCTCATTTCTTTATCATTTTTTAATGCGGGCGTATCTTACATCTTTGTTTGTTGGTTTTTCCTTGTCATTTAGAATACCTGGATGTAGGTGGACGAGAGGAAAAGATACAGGAGAAAGAGACACAGGAGTACAAGGAAAGCAGCAGTGACACCAGGGTCACTCTGAGCAAATACACATAATTGGTGCTAGGGCTCAACCAGAGACTTAAGAAAATATTTTTAAAACTCTTTCTTTATTGGTTCATATAATCCAAGGTTCAATGGTTTAAGTACAATTTGAGTTATAGATAACCTTAAAGAAGCCCAATTAAGAATCAACTTCAAGTTGGTAAACATGAACTTCAAAGCCCTTGCCCACTCTTCCTCTTTGTTCATATGGGTCCTGATAGAGTAGTACTCCCCACTACCTCAGACATCCTCCATCATACCTTCCTTCACATGGATCCTGTAGGGCAAGCAGAGGCCTCCCTTGTCCTTCTCAGTCTCCTCCACAAACTGCTCCAGTAAGTCCAGGAAGGCCTTTATCCCACTTGTTATTCAAATGACACTGTGGCTCCCATCAGAGAATAGCAGCAGTACCCCATCACCAGTAAAGGAGGACTTAAGGTATGAATGGACACCGCAGAGAATCAGTTGTTACCTTTGGAATTCCAGTACAACTATCTTGGATAAGGTGAAGATGAGTAAGGCTGTCTGTCCCCTGACAGTGTTGATCTCATTTGATCTCACTGGGACCCTGGGAGTCAGCCCAGTCTCAAAATTGTTGATAATGTCCAAGGGACTCTAATCTGATATGGTAACCTCAGCATTGAAGATACTAGTAATTTTCAAAAGCTGCAGCTGCCTCAGGGCGTACTCCAGCTGGTTCTCCACACTGCCTAGAAGTTCCATCAGCTCCAGTTGTTCCATTTTCAGGGCTGTATACTTTGCTCATGACTGCTGCTCCTATTGATACAGCTCTTTGCTCTCTGCCTGGGCTGTGCAGAGTACAGTGGCTACTCTTTCATGATGATGGTCTATGTCCTCTAGCTCCTGAGCCAGCTTTGCCTGCTCCTGTCCCAGACAGATCAGCTCAGACCAGAGCTTCACTTGTAGTGCCTCCTTCCCCTCACTCACCAGCAATTTTCTCTCTAGGAAACTCCTGTAGGACTGACTGTCAGATGCAATGAGAGTAAGTTGGGCATCTAGCTGCATTAGAAGATTGTACAGTCCACACATAGCAGGTGGTCCACATCCTTTCAGCCAGAGAGAATTTTAACAGTCTCTATGGTAGTATTTTGGACAATGTTGAAAGTTTTTAGAAGAATAAACTCATGAATCAGGGTAAAGTTGCAGTAGGTGCTTTCCTGGGACTTCCCACCAGTGATGGTGGTGGGATCTGCTGGAGGTCCTGGCCTGTGGTTCTCAAGAAACTGCCATCCTTGTGGATGGTATGGTATGGTCCTGGGCTCCCAAGTGCTCCCCCTGCATTGTATGGAGCTTCTGTGACAGTTTCATTGGCTCATTGCAAGACTGGCACAGTAAGACAGGATGAAACGTGGATGTTTGCACTCTCACAAGAAACTAGGTTTCTTCTAGCCTAGTGAATTTTTGGTAACGTTATCCCTCCTGCTTCACTCTATACATTATTACAGTACTGGGGCTAAAATTACATTTGATATTCTATATTTTCTAAGCATGTTCATCTGTACCATCTACTGTACCTACCTCTAGCACAATTAGAAAGACTGAATTGTAAGCAAATATAATTGTTCCAGAAGACTTCCAGAATCTTCAATTTCTCAGATGTGGAAGGTTAAATATTTTTTCTTTTTTAAAGTTTTTATTAATTTATTTATTTATTCACCTTACATCCTGGTCATATCTCATCCCTCATCTATTTTCAGTCCCCCCTCCTCCTCCCATAGTCTTTGCAAAAGGGTATTCCCCCCTACCCATCCACCCTAGCTCATCAAATTGCATCAGGACTGAGTTTATTCTCTTACCCTGTGGCCTGGCAAGGTTGTTCCATCAGGGGAAGTGATTAAAAAGCAGACAACAGAGACCACGTCAGGGACAATACCCACTCCCCTTACTAGTAAACCCACATGAAACCTGAGTTGTCAATTTGGTACATCTATATAGAGGACCCTGATCAAGTTCATGCATGGTCTTTGGTTGGTGCTTCAAACTCCACAGGTGCCTCTAAGTCCTGGTTAGTTGGTTCTGTTTGTCTTTTCATGGAACTCTTGATACCTCTAGGTCCCTTCAGCTTTCTCGTCACTTTTACACTACACTTCCTTTTTCTCACCCAATTTTTTTTTTACTTTGAGTGCCAGCATCAATTTCAAATACTTTGAGAAAAAAATCAGAGAGCAGACATCTCTGTATCTACACACACACACACACACACACACACACACACACACACACACACACACAAGTGAGGGTAGGGGCAGTAAAGAGCGATAGGAGGTAGAAAGACTGCAGGGTAGGATGGATGAGAGAGGGGGTTTAAGGAGAGAGAAGAGAAGAGGAGAGAGAAACAGAGAGAGAGAGAGAGAGAGAGAGAGAGAGAGAGAAAGGCCGTGAACCTGAACACACTTTGAAAGTAAGTCTGGCTCTCTAAATTTCTGTACTATTGTTGTCGTTTTAGCCAAAGACCTGCAAGTAGGAGTAGAAGAGAAGAGAGAGACAACGTGTTAAATCTATGTCACAAGGTCAACCATGAAAAAACTCTATTTCCAATTACAAAGACCGAACTGTGAAATACAAGGATGCTGCTACCCAAAACATCTGGGAGAAGTAGATTTATTTTGAAAAGAAGTGAATTATGGAGGTGGTTAAAATTTGCCACTCAAATTTTATATTAGAAGTGACATTGTAGAGTAAATGCCATCCATAGCACTCTGGATCTATTATCTTATACCTTCCAAGGTCTTACTGCATGTGGTATTGACAGCCAGACAATTACCAAACTTGCAAAGACCCACTAATACAGGTCCATCATGGTGAGACATTGAATACCTACAATGAAAAACATTTTGAATAGCATGTACCAACTTCTCATATCTATGTAATTCAGTGTACTAGTTCAACATTTGCAGATAGCATGTATAATTAAATCAATCCTTCACTGCTCTTAACCTCAAGGGTTCACTATTCTACTTACATTAACTTACTGTAATTTCTAAATATAAAATACACACTTTTCTGTAGCTGGCACTTTGTTTTATTCAATAAATTCATATTTCATCTATTTAAAAAGTAATTATATTACTTGTTTTTAATTTAAAATATAATTAGCAAGTGTTTTAAGTCATAATTGCTGGCAAGAAACTATTTTCATTTCTCTTTACATGGAAATTTTATTTCTTTTATTTCTGAATATCTAGCTCTCAGTATTTACTATAATTTATTTTCATGTGGTCATATTTGTACTTATGCAAACTATAGTCAGCTGAGGGTTCTCAAATATGTGTTTTAAATTATAATTTATTTCCATATATTCTCTCCCTTTTCCTTTGCATTTTTGATATTGAAACATGTATTTTGATGGTGTTAGCAAAATTCTTTTAAGTAATTTTGTTCCTTAAGTTTGTATTATATAATCTAACTTCCTTTTTTATTCTAAATATACTGGGCTCATCAATTGAATTTGTATATGTTTCCATGTTCATGTTCAATGCTGAGACTACAGACCTGCTCCACCATGTTCAACACTCTAGTGGGTACTGGAGATAGAACTCAGCTCCTCATGTTTGTTTGGCAAAGACTTTTATTTATTAAGCCATCTCCTCAGTCCTTCTAGTTCAATTTCATTTGTTATGTTCTGTTTATGTTTGTCTAACTAACTGTATGATTTATTTTCATTTTAATAATGAACATTTCCTTATAAATTTTCATTCCATAGCATTATTGAATCATATATTACTTTATTATTTAAGAACAATTTTCTAATTTTTTAATCAACCATGTTTATAACTTTTGCTAAAAGTTTCTGTTCAGCACAATATCTGTGAACTTGTAGTTTCTGTCATTTGATTTTCATTTTCTGTTGATGTATAAATTCTCCTGCTTCTTTCCATATTTCACATTTTTATAGTATAGGCATTGTAAGTAACAAATTATAGCCTTGACATTAATCTTCAGTGTGCCAGTCTGTTTTTATTGTTCCTTGCACATTTTATTTAGTAACTTAGAAAGGTTCTTTTAGGAATACTATTTTCTCTGCAGTGGAGACAACTGTTGCTGCCCAATCTGTATATACTTTGGTTATGGGATGCTAGTGGTTTTAGAAGAGTTATTTTCAACAATTTCTTTCTCTTATCTTTCAGTTAATATAGTTAATATCACAATCAGGTATTATGTAACAATAATTACCAATGGTCATTCTATTATTTCAGTATTGTCATGAGGCATTAACTCATACATAGTGTAACCAAATTACTTATGATCCCACTTTGCCATAGCATTCCCTGAAATCAGTATCAGGTTGGTTTAATCCAAAGAGGGTTTTTTCCAGAATTTAATTTGATATATAATTATATAATACAGTTCAACATATTATTTCATGGAAGTACCATTAGTCCCCCTAATTGTTTACAACCAAAATTAGTATTTTATTAAGAAAATTTTTGGCTTTGGCTATTTATATACTCTCATAAATTTGTCATTGTATGAAAATATTCAAAGACCTATTTTCTAAACATTTACCTACTCAAGCAATTGAAATATCAGTACTAGAAATTTAGAAAATGGATTGTTTGTATTAGATTACTTGTAAAGTCTTCTACTGCCTGAGTGTTGTAACTTAGATCACCTTTTCCTAGAATCTTTACAAAAACAACCCTATCTACCTTTTAGTGTGCAAGAATTACAAGATAAATAGTTTTCTATGAGTTATAGATGCATCATTCTCAAACGGTTGGTTACAAGTAGGTTTTCATATATAATAGTCAAGTTTGGACCAGGAATTTTCACTGAGGAACATGCAAACATTGTTATATCTAGGTCTCATTTCAGGGAAGAATCGTTCAATTTTTCCTAGGGAAGGTAGAAGAAGAGTACTCAGCTAGGAAAGATGGCTATGGTGGAACATTTAATCTATACTCATTTTTTTTCTCCCAAGCATGGTACCTTGTTCATTTTATGCAATAAGGAAATACTGAAGTTTCTTTTAGAGTAATGCAGAAGTAATAAATATCAAATAGCCTTAATTATAATTAAGGGATATATGAATTAACTGTGCCTTTGAAATTTTTTCACTTTTAATTCTCCACTTTCTATTTTTTTGGTAATAGATAAGGCACATATTTGTAAAAAATAATTTATCTTCCTATCTCATATTTCCACAGTCCAATGAAACATGAGACCTGAGAGGAAAACAGCTGTGATTTGAATATTTGGCTCTCAATCTTTACTGTATTTTCTAATCTTCACAGATGATTTTAATCAGCTATCACTTACAATTTAAATTAGCATTTTTCTAATAGAACTTTGTGAGTAATAGTGGAAATTAAAATAAGATCAAACATGTTTTCTTAACATTAATCATGTAGAAAAGTGCTACAAAGCCATGATTAAAATGGATTTTATTGTTGTGAAGCTTTCCACTTTGGGTCATTTAATAGAATATTTTTATGTGTAGACTCAATTATCTTTGTTTAGGTTGTAATGGAAGCTGGGGATAAAGATCCAGATTTTCATTTTATCTGACCTCAGAAGCATTGGTAATTATTTCTGGGATAAATTAAATCAAAAGAAAAGTTGAACAGAAACTGTTAAAGTAACTTTTATTTGTCAACTATAATTTTTCTTTCAGAAGCTTTCTTCTGAATAGGCTTATCCCTTCCAGTTCTCTCTGAACTCTGGCTGGCTGGTTCAAATCAGCTATTCTGGCTCAAACTCCTCTCCAAGCTGATTGATTTAATTTGGCATCTCAGATTCTCACTGAATTCTCTGCTTGTATTAAAACTAACTCCAGCAATCTGTTCTAATCTTCTGGCTCCTTCTTACACTCTGGCTTCAACTGACCTTGCTGACCTGCACTGAACTGCATGAAGTCAACACTGCATGACACTCACTTCACTGATTCCAAACTGACTGATTCCAACTCAACTCAACTAAAGGGCTTTTCCCTGTAGTCTCTTAAATTGCCTTTCTTTTCTGTGATGTTCTAGTGAACACTGGCTGTATCCTATTCTGTCAAATCTTTCTCTGATTTATCACTTTGTCTGTCCCCCAATTAGATGTCATTCATTAGTGATGTATATTAAGGTCATGTCTATATTCCAGCTAGATTACACAGACATAGAAGGTCTTTAAATGTGATCAGAGCAGTGAGTTTTCTAGGTTAAAATTCCTCTATAATAATTAGATAAATATGAAAACAATATAATCACATACCCCTTTAGATGTGTCTATAAATATAAACAGCAAATATAACAAGAATAATTATATTTAAATTTTACATAAAGGAACTGAAATAAATTTCCTCCCCTCTGCTGTTAAGATTTTACCTTTACTTTCTATTGTAATGAGCTCTGAACTGTTCGTTTAATCTCAAATCCACAATTAATTCTACCTATTGCTTAAGTGTGCCCAAAAGGCAAATATTCTATAAGATTCTGAAGGTAATTTCACCTAAAGGTCAGTAGCCCTCCTGTATATTAATGAGAAAGGGTCTGTGAAAGAAATTAGGGAAACAGCACCCTTCACAATAGCCACAAATAATATAAAGTATCTTCGTGTAAATCTAACCAAGCAAGTGGAAGACTTATATGAAAAATCTTCAAGTCTCTGAAGAAGAAAATTTAAGAAGACATCAGAAAATGGAAAGATCTCCCATACTTGTGGATTAGGAGAATCAACATAGTAAAAATGGCTATCCTACCAAAAGCAATCTACAGATTCAGTGCAATCCCTATCAAAATCCCTACACAATATTTTATGGAACTGGAAAGATTAGTTCTTAACTTCATATGGAAAACAAAAAACACAAAATAGCTAAAATAATCATGTACAATAAAAGGTCTTCTGGAGGAATCTACTGTTGAGATTTCATGGGTGTACCTTCCTTGTCATATCTAGAAGACACAACAATACGCCTTGTTTCCTTGTCTGCTTCAGTTTAATGCTGTTACAAAATTTTTCTGAAAAGAATGTCTTAAAATAATTGCTATATACTCTTTCATAGTTTAAGAGGTGAATAGCTCTTAAAGTCAAGTTGTTACAGTTTATGGATGAGGTAAGAAAGAACTCAATAATCCCTTTCTCCCCTCTGTCCTCAGCAGCAGTTTCAGTCCTTCTTGATAAGTATCAGCACAACACTAATATGTGCCTCAGTATTTGCTTCTTTGCTATGCCACTTTCCCTATGTGTTAAAATTCCATTACCTTGTAAAGGCATGTCATTATATTTAAAACCAATAATAATAGCCATTATAGTTTAACCTCTTTAAGTAATTGCATCTGCAGTACCCTACTAACAAAAGAATCTTATTCTGAGATTCTGCATAGGTATGACTTTTTGAAGATGCTACTGAACCCACCATAATAAGCCGTTGTAAACATCAGTTAAATTTAGCTCCCTTTTTAGTCATTTATTTTCTGGTAGAGCAAAACAATACTACTATAAATAAATTATGTAACATGAGAGAAAGATAAATATGACAAAATGCAAACTATATTTTTCATATTTTAATACTAAGAATCAATAATGATATACTTGTTGTAAGCTATATAGACACATGTATATTTACACTGTTTGTTTAGTCACTTAACAACAGAAATGTTTAATTATAGGCATCTAATAGCCCTCTGAAACATTGAAGATTGGGCATTTATGTTTTATTTGCCTTTCTAATACTTTATATCTGCTTTCCCATATCACATTATGTTTTCCTGGAAATTCCTGTTGATACTTAGTATCCATTCACAAATTTTAAGTCACCACTAATTGGAACAGCAAAATAGTCCTATAAATCCCATGGCTGATATTACAATTTTGAAATAATTTAGAATGAAAATCCATTATTTCTGTTATACTTTCCTAATGCCATAGACGTCTGCAAAGGCTTTTCATCTTTTTTCTATGTAGTAGAAGAAATGAATGTAGATGTCAAGGCATAAACCTTTAAGAACTATGCCTGAATTTCACACATATCACCCCTCTTGTATTTAATTGGGTCAAAGTTAGATTTCTAACTTCTATTTGCTGTAAGGAAAATTCAGAAATGATTTCTTTAAATGAAGAACATTTGGCACAAAAAAATTTAAGTAATTTATTAAACATCAGGGTTGTTTGCCTAAATAAATTATCTGTATTCTAGCAATTCATAGACCTTCCCTACACTGTTTCTGTATTAAGGAAAATAGCCACCATGCTGATTCATTATAAGTCATGTGCCTAAAAGAAAATCAAGTTATGTGTTCCTCAAATAGCATAATTTTAAAAGAACTTTGTTAAATCTTTTTCATCCTGTGAGTTTCTTAGTCATGAAGAGTCATTTCAAAGTCTGTGCCAGCCTTTCTTTTTTGCAAGAAGCACAATTTTCACAGCTTACCAGGTCCAGCTGTGAATTCCTCCTTCAAAATACCAACATTTTGGAGGCAATTTTTCACTTAGACCACCCATTCACATTGCTTTTACAAGGCTGTAGCTGACTGACATACTACATAGTCTCAGATCTAGACATTTACTGTGCAGAAGCTGACCTGTGCATGAACAGGGAACTGATAGGCTTACATGTTACAACTCCTACAATTCTCTTTTCATTATTGCTGATAATGAGTCCTGGAATCTGATTATTGCAGTTATTCCTTCTATAAAAGGTGTTAATATCATGCACTCTATCCAGTTTCAGTTGCATTCTATGGCAAAAACTAAATTCAAAGGTTTCTATTTCTTATTTAGATATAACTATAGGTCAAGATTCAATTGTATGGAGGGCATATGAATATATAGCTCCAATTACTATTATTGCTCTAAGGTTCATCTTTTACCCCAAAGACACCAAAGCTACTTCCAGCTATTAAGCTAATCATTGCGCTAATTTAGATTAGTCCCTAATGGCCAGCCTCAAATTGTAGAAGACCATAGAAACTTCTTTGTTTTGCTCAGAAATCCACTGAGCTTCTGCTGACACTATCATGCATGCTGCCAAAATAAAAAGGATGTTCACTCACATTCTATGTAGATAGTTGTTGTTCCACAATCCAGTCCATGACTGTTTGCTTTCAGATAGAAACAGAAGGACCTTGAGATCAAAGGTTACATTTGTCTCTCTGGAGTTGTTAGAGCATTCACTTCAAGTGTAGCATTTAGGTCTTTTTAAATGAGATTGCTAGTACCATATGGCAATGGAAACTTTGTCATTTCCAAAGCCTGTGACGATACCTCTGTATTGCAGCCCTTCAGTTAGGCCACTGTCTTAACATCTTGGGTGGGCCAAAAGTGCAAAACTGGCTGGAAATCAGGTCTGGAAAGTGTCTAGCTCAGAGATGGGGTGGGCTTCAGTTGCTACTGAGATTGTTCTACCATCCTTTCCTGACCATTACATGCCAGTGAACAGTGGAAACTAGTGGCCATGTGAGTAGCTACTTGATTGGCAGCCAGGGAGGAAGGGAGACCTTCCTTCTATGGAATAGTTGGTGAGTCTCAGGCAGTCATGGTGGAGGAACATTGTGAGGGAGTGTTTATTTCATGAATCAGGGACTTATAACCCTTAGGCACTAGGAGCAGTTTTGAACATGAATGTGTTTGATTTGCTGGGGCTAGGGATGTCAGGAATACTTAATCCACATGTAACAAAACAGTGCTACCATAAGAGGGAAAAGTAGTACTTAATTATCCAATTGTTGAGGAAAAATTCCAGATACAGTTAAAGGTCATTATTTGGAAGCCAAGAAATCTTATTAGAATAGGGTGAGTGTTACCAGGTGGTCTCTGAAGAAGTTGTTTATAAGGAAAGGATTGGGTTTGTAATCTCCCTGAGGGATATTCAACACTCCTTTGAAGATCTGACATTCCTCAAATCAGGCAGAGAGGGAGTCCAGCTGATAAAGGGAGTCCTTCATCTTAGACCAAGCTCAGAGTATATCCAGAAATGACAGAGTTTGCCATTAACATCGAGGTTACGCAAACAATGATCTGTGACTAAGCTATTCCTAAGGATTTGTTGCTTAGATAGGAAGTTGTCTTTTTTTTTCTATCACTATTTTTTCATTTGTTCATTCAACACTTACCAAAGACCTATGCATGTCAGACATTGTTCTCATATCTAGAGGAATAAGTAAGAAAGCAAAAGCTCATTGGTCATTAAACTCACTTACCACTATAAGACAATAACCAGAAAAAAAGCAGTTTAGGTAGAAATAATTATGATTAAAGAAAAAACAAATAGGAAAACACACAAATGGAAAATGTGTGAATCATATTACTGTTTTTACAATATACTCAAGGCCTTTTAGCACATCACTTCACTTGGAAAATAAAGTAGATGCAAACAGAATCAATTACAGTTTCACTTTGAACATATGCCCTCATTTCCTACTGAGAAACAGCAGCCATCAGTTCAACAATGAGATAGAAACCAGACATGTCAGAGCAGATAAAATCTCTTGAGTTGATATTTGTTACTAGACAAAGTATCACAGAAATGCTTTCTGACAAACAAGACTATCTTATTTATCCAACACAGAAAGCTGTTGTCAGTGATTGCTATATTCAGGTTACTAAGCTAGATTTACCTGAAGTATAGAGTTTCTCTTCAAGGAGGGTAAAATAGCAAGATAAGATGAAGAAAAACAGGCCCCAGCTATACTAATAAAGTACATCTTTCCTTGTTGGAGTTATGCATGTATATTGCCACCTAATTCATTTCTCTTTCACAATCTGTGGTGATATCCTATTAGTAAATGTTTTGCTTTGGTTTTTGGTATTTTTTTTTTTTTTTGCATTTTCAATTGATTTGTGTTTGCCTGTCTGATTCTCTCTGATAGCTACTACCACCTTGATTTATATTTAATTTGCAGTTTAATTTCCCAAGGTACATATTTCCACCTTTGCTCTCTGTCTATTCTTTAGCTCATACACTGGCACAATTACTATGATATATGTTCAAGTGTATCTGCTGATGACCTCATTAACTGTGTGTTGTATTGTAAAGATTTTCCAGCAATATGATTTTTTAAATCTACTTAGTTCTGGAAAGTTCCTGCTTCCATTTCACTTGGAACTTCATGTTTTATTATTATTATTATTCATTATGTAAATAAGATGGCCCATTTCTGTCCACTGAGTCATTTGAACTATAGCTACATTTGACTTTTCACTAATTAGATGTGGGGGTCACTAGGGAAATAATATTTTAAAAATAAATATATTAATATATATTCTTAAAATTGTTCATATTAAGATATAACATTTCAGTAGATCTTTATCTTTCAAATAATATTTTTAAATTATTTGGATTCTATAAATATTAGCTACTGAACATGTAAATTATATTTTTATTCCTGCTTTCTGGATACAGGAATTGAAATGAAATAGAACAGTTATTCCACATTTATTTACTTCAAATATTCACATTTTTGTTTTAATTAGTCAATCCAAAGGTAACAAGAAACATTTTCAATAGGGAAAGATCTGCTTCAACAGTTTAAATCTTAAGAAATCTAATAAGAGGCTCCAAGATGGTGGTAATCAGCATACACTGTGGATGGGTAGCAGGACTGAAGTGACTATGGAGCAAGCAAGAGGCCATGATGTGGACTCCAAAATTCCAGATTCTGTATTTCCTAGGTGAGAGGAGAGCTCACAGATGCCTGGAACAAGCAGTTCCAGCCTTTGATCACCCAACCATTTCCAATGTCCCAACAACATGGGCTCCAGCAGCATGAGGCTCTTGCCTCTGGCCACTTTACTCCTGGGAACCAGGGAAATGGTCCCATCCCAGCCTTCAGTTCATGGCTCTACCCTTCTCCATGAAGATATCAGCCAGACATTAGAAGCATACAGGAACTTACTCTAAAATGAGAGAGTCCAGCACGCATGGTGTCTGGACAGTTCAGATACCATGGGGTGAGTAAGCAAGTGGCAGGGATGCTAACACTAAGAATTCACCCCAATCAGAGGAGGGCTCCTGGGCTCCTGAAAAGACCTACTGGTTCTCAGTATCATACAGGCTAGACACTCCCTCTCCAATATCCTACTTGTAGGTTTAATTGGGAAACAGCCACCTGAGAAGAATGGGAGGCTAATCCCTCAAATCCAACAGCCAGTCTATAACCATACCTACCATCCCATGGAAGGCTGCTCCAAGAAAATCCAGACTCCTGTCCAACACACTTCTCATACCCCTGAGAAATCCAACAGACACCAGGAGCAACCAGCCAATCCAATGTCAGAAATAACCAGAGGGATAAAGGCCATCTAAAGAACACAATCAACAAATCTAGGGCAACATGGCACCAAGGGAATCCAGCTATCAAAATGTAAGTATCTCTGGATACTGTAACACAGCTTATGCACAAGAAAATGATCTTACATCTATGTTTATGAAGATGAAGATGATAGCGGGATTTAAGAAGTAAACAAATATATCAAATAAAGAAATACAGGAAAATCAAACAAATACCTGAAGAAAATGAATAAAACAGTTCAAGTACTGAAATGGAAATAGAAACAATAAAGAAAACACAAGCTGTAGAAATCCTAGAGATGGAAAACTTAGGGAAGAAAACAGGAACCACAGAGGCAAGCATTGCCAACAGGATACAAGAGGTGGAGGAAAGAATCTAAGGTATAGAAGATACAATTAAAGAAATTGATACATTTATCAAAGAAAATGTTGAATCAAAAAAAAAAAATCCTGTCACAAAACATACAAGAAATACAGGACACTATTAAAATACAAAATCTAAGAATAATTGAAATTGAAAATAGAGAAGATTTCCAGCTCTAAGCTCCAGAAAATTATTTTAACAAAATCAGAGAAAAAAATTTCACAACCTAAAGAAAGAGATGCCTATAAACATAAAATAAGCTTACAGAAAACCAAATTGATTGAACCAAAAAAGAAAACCCTCTCACCACAAAACAATCAAAATCCTAAATGTACAGAGGAAAGAATATTAAATCTGCAAAGATTATAGGCAAGCCATATATAAAGGCAAATTATTAGACTCAAATCTGACTTCTCAAGAGAGACTTTAAATGCCAGAAGGGCCTGGGCAGATATCTCATAAATACTAAGAGACTGCATATGTCAGCCCAGTAAAATATTCAATCACAATAGATGGAGAAAACAAGATATTCCATGACAAAACAAAATTTAAGCAAATATTTCTGCACAAACCCTGTCTTACCGAATAAAATAGAAGGAAAACTCCAACCAAAAGAGGTTATTTACACCCAAGAAAACATAGCGAATAAATAACCCCACATCAGCAAAACAAAAAGAAGAGAAATACACTACAACCATCAACATCAAAACAACAGGAATCATTGGGCGTCAATATTTCCAATCATCAGAAGACTTAATTCCCCAATAAAAAGACACAGGCTAACATAAAGAAGACACATCAATCTGCTGCCTTCAAGAAACACACCTTAGCAACAAAGATAGCCATTTCCTCAGACTATAAAAAGGTTTTTCCAAATAAATTGACCCAAGAGGCAAGCTGGAGTAGCCATTCTAATATCTAATAAAATAGACTTTCAACCAAATTAAAAGAGATGGGGAAGGACACTTCATACCCATCAAAGGGAAAATCCACAAGTTGATACCTTGATTCTGAACATCTATACCACAATATAAGGGCATCCACACTTGAAAAAACAAACAAACAAACAAACATTACTATGATTTAAATCACACATGGATCCACACACATTAAAAGATGGAGACTTGAACACCTCATTCTCATGGGAGGGCATGTCATCAAGACAGAAACTAAACAGAAATAATGAAACTAACAGATGTCATGAATCAAATGGATGTAACAGATACCTTAAGAGCTTTCCACCTAAACCAAAAGAATATGTCTTCTTCTAAACACCTTGCAGAACCTTCTCCAAAATTGACCTTATAATTGGTCACAAAGCAAGCCTCAACACATAAAAGAAAATTGAAATAACCTCTGGTATTTTATCAGATCACCATGGATTAAAGCTTGACTTCAACAACAACAGAAAAAAGAAAAAGTCTACAAATGCATGAAACTGAAAAACTCTCCAATCAATGACCACTCATTCAGGGAAGAAATAAGAAAAAAATTAAAGACTTCCTAAAATTCAATTCAACATATCCAAACTTATGGGACACAATTAAATCAGTGCTAAGATGAAAAGTTCACAGCACTAATTGCCTTCATAATGAAAGAAGGGAAATCTTATACTAGCAATTAACACAACACCTGAAATCACGAGGAGATATAAAGAAGCAAACACATCAAAAAGAGTATATGGCTGGGAAATAATCAAACTCTGGGCTGAAATCAATTAAAAATAAAAAAATATACAAAGAATCAATGAAATGAAGAACTGATTCTTTGAGAAAACTAAGTCAAAGGAACTAAAAAGCAGAAAGACAATTACGAAATCAACAAAATCAGAAATAAAAGGAAGGAAAAACAATAGACACTGAGAAAATCCGAAGAATCTTTAGATCTTAACTTCGAAAGCCTTTATGCCACAAATTTGAAAAAAAAATCTAAATGAAATGGACTACTTTATTTATATAGTCCACTTACCAAAGTTGAATCAAGGTTAGGTAATCAAATTAAATAGTCCTACAACTCCTAAGGAAAAAGAAGTAGTCATTAAGTCTCCCAACAAAAAAAGTCCTACAGCCAGATGGTTTTGGCACACAATTTTATTAGAACTTTAAAAAAAATTTTATTAATTTATTCAGATTACAACTCAATTGTTATCCCATCACTTATATCCTCCCATTCCTACCTCCCTCCCACTTTCACCCTATTCCCCTTACCCTAGGTCTATGACCGAGGGGGACCTCCTCCCCGACTATATGGTCATAGGCTATCAAGTCTCATCTTGGTAGCCTGCTTATTCTTTCTTTGAGTGCCATCAGGTCTCCCCACCAAAAGGAGGTAGTCAAATATGGAGAACCAGAGTTCATGTCAGAGGGAGTCCTTGCTCTCCACATAACTATGGAGAAGGTACTGTCCACTGAGTAGATCAGAGTAGGGGTTCAATGTTTACTACTTGTATTGTCCTTGGTTAGTGCAATAGTTTGAGCAGATCCCCAAGGCCCTGATTCACCCATCATGATGTTCTTCTTGTATGTTTCTAGGACTCTCTGGGTCCTACTATTTCCCCATCTCCTATATTTCTTTTACCAAGAGTCTCAGTAGGATGTCCTTACATCTGTCCCAATCTCCTGGTAAGTGAAGACTTTCCTGAGACATGCCTCTTGGGCTAGTGTCCAATTATAAATGAGTATATACCATGTGAGTGTTTCTGCTTCTGGGTTAACTCACTCATTATGATCATTTCTAGTCCCATCCATTTTTCCACAAATTTTGGGATATCCTTGTTTTTAATAGCAGAGTAGCATTCCATAGTGTAAATGTACCACAGTTTCTTTATCCATTCTTCAACTGAGGGATGTTTAGGCTGTTTCCAGATTCTAGCTATTATGAGTAAGGCTGCTATGAACATGGTTGAGCATTTGTCCTTGTTGTGTGGTGGAGCATTTTCTGGGTATATTCCAAGGTGTGGATTAGCTGGGTCTTGGGGAAGCCCTATTCCCAGTTTTCTGAGAAAGTGCCAGATAGATTTCCAAAGTGGTTGTACAAGCTTGTATTCCCATCAGCAATAAAGGAGTGTTTCCAGTTTTTCTTCTGTTTGTGTGTTTATCATTGAATCCATTTTCATCTTCAGATCTTGAATTGTTTTATTGATTTCTTTAATCTGATTGTTTGTATATTCCTGAGTTTCTTCCATTGCCTCTTTATAGGCCTTCAGAGCTTGAACAGTGTTATTGATTTCCTTCATCTGGTTGTTTTTATTTTCCTGAATTTTTTCCAGTGCCTCTCTATAGGCCTCTTTTATGTCTTCTACCTGTTTGCCTGCATCTTCCTGCATTTGATTACAGATTTTATTTGTTTCCTCAATTATCATCCTTATTTCTAAGGATTTGAAGTCATTTTTGTATTTTCGCTGTGTTTGAGTTCTCTGGGTTATTTTCTTTGGGATAGCTGGGATCTGGAGACGCCATATTGTTTTGGGATTCTTTGCGTATGATTTTATGCTGTCCTTTAGTCATCTTGCCGTCTCTGTTTTTCACAGATAGATTCTGGAGTTGGGTGGAGGGAGTCTGGGGATGGATTCACCTATTTTCTCAAAATTTCCCTAGGCCAGAAGCTCTGGAGCTTCATCGGTCTGGATGGCAGGAGGCTAGCCCTGTAGTTTGGGTCTCTCACAACCAGTGATTCCCTAGCTCCCCTGTACTGTGTATGGGTCTTGTAATAGTCCTGGGTCTCTCAATGTGCATTGGGTCAGGCCAAAGTGTCCACAGCCTTCTGGGTCCCCTTGTATCACTGGAAATCTCCAGGGACTGAAGCAGTTTGGGTGGGGGTGTATCTAATGGCCACTCTACTCCTTGTGTCCCCGAGATTTCCTTAGTGTCAGAGCTTTGATGCTCCGCTGGTCTGTGGTTCCCGGTAGAATTTCGGGACCCAGACTGCTCACAGAGTTCAGGTTTGTGTCACGGGGCCCAAACTACACACACACTGAGTCCAGCTTATGTCTCTGGACCCAAATGGGTCTCTGGGCCTAATCCATGCACTTAGTCCAGTTAGCGTTGAGTCGAAGCAGGGTCTCGGGGCCAAACTGCTCACTGAGCTCACTGAGTTTGGGCAAATTCTGGGGGCCTGGACTGCACACTGCCCTCAGCTAGAGTCTCTGGGACCAAACTGCCCACCAAGCTCAGCGAGGGTCTCTGGGCCCAAACCACGCGCCAAGCTCAGCTAGAGTCTCAGGGTCTGCACCACCCGCTGAGCTCAGCCAGGCACTCTGGACCCCAACTGCGTGCCAAATTCAGTTAGGGGCTCTGGGCCCAATCCGAGTGCTGAGTCCAGCCAAAGTCTTAGGGCTGAGACTGAGAGCCAAGCTCAGCTAGGTTCTCTGGGTCCAAATTGTCTGCAGACTTCAGCTATGTTCTCTGGACCCAAATTGGCTCCCAAGTTCAGCCAGGGACTCTGGGCCCCACACTGCATGCTGAGTCCAGGCAAAGTCTCAGGGCCAGGACCGCATGCTAAGCTCAGCTAGAGTATCTGGGCCCACACTTCCCACCAAGTCTAGCTAGGGACTCTGGGCCCAAATTGTGCACCGAGCACAGGTAGGGTCTTTGGACCCAAAACACGCGCCGAGTTCAGCTAGGGTTTCAGGGCCCAAATCTTGCACTGAGTCCCCTCTCCCGCAGCAATTCTCACCAGTTACCACGCCAATCACTTCTGCTGGAGGGTTCCCAGCTGCAAACCTCAGCCACCGCTGCTGCTTCTCTGGTCTGAGAACATCCGGCTCCTCCTGTATGCAGGGGTATGCAGGTTTTCTGTATTTTGGTCCTTTCAAACTGTGGAGTATTCCCGCTATAGTAGGGTGGGGAGCTTGATGTTCCCGGTTCAGAATTCTCTGCAATTCCCTGAATTGTTTACTGGAGCTTTTAAACATGCTCCACGCTGCTCGCCACCATTTGGGATCTCCTCCTCTATTGCCTGCTTTTTATTATCCTCCTAATGGGACATCCTTGCCTGGCTTCCGTGTTGTGAGGATGAGCTTATTTCTGATATGACTTGATGTTCTGGGATGGGTTTGTGAGTCTCCTTTTTGGGGGAAAAGGGGAAAGGAGATAGAGGAAAGAAGGTGGGAAGGCAGAACAGGGAGGAGAGGAGAGAGGAAGTTACAACCAAAATGTAAAGTTAAGATATAAATTGAAAATAAAAATAAAAAAATCTAAAAATAAAGAAAAATAGAAAGCAAATAATTGAATAATTTATAAGCATACATAAAGGTATATTTTGAGGAAAGTATTTTCCCACAATGTATGTCTAACACAATAAAATGTTTGTGTTTACCCAGTCATGTGTATAGATAAAAATGCCTGGGAATGCATATGTACAGTGGAGCATGTTTGAAGTTCTGAGGACAATGTCAGCAGACTGATTTGTTTACCTAAATATTGATGAGAAAGAGTAATTGGTTCACCACTGTATTTATAGGCTACTTAGAAAACAAACCTTTGGAGATTCTCCTATATCTACCTACCATATCATTGTTGGAGTGCTAAGATTACAGGTTTACACTATCACAGCAGGCTTTACATGCATTCTGAGGCTCTGAGATAAGATCTTCACATTTGTGCCACAAGTCCTTTTCCCAACCTGCCACTCTCCCAGGCCCATTTCTGACCATTTTAAATTACTAAAACTAGACATTTTGTATCAAAATAAAAAGACTACACAAAGGAGCCAGAAAACCTAACTCAGAACAACTGTCTAATTCAATGCCTTAGGTCTATCCCCACTACCCAAAATGGAAAGAAAGAGATGGGGAATGGGAGTACAAGAAAGATTATGTGAAATTACTAGAACATGATTGTACAAAGTCCATTTTATTATTATTATTCCTGAAGTATGCTAGTGAAGTAGATAAGTAGAAAAATTTGCATAGTAATGCTTAGTGGTACAAAGAAATATCTGATATTACACATACAATTACATTTTTAAGGAGAATTAGAAAATAGAAGTAACAGTATATTTTCACATTATTTCACTGTTTCATGGCATTTAAAATAGGTGCTAAAATGAGTGGGGATCAAAAGGATTGGAAATGGAACTCAGTATAGCATAGATAAACAATCTGCTGTTATATAAGCTTGCTTTCAGGTCTGCATCCCATCATGTATTAGCTTTAGTCTTCTGGGGGCGAGTAGGTTACAGCTCTTCTAAACTAGTATCTCCAGGGCACATAAAGCTTCTTGGAAAGAGTAACATTCAGACCATGATAGCACTTCTCTCAGTCTTCAGGCAGCTAGAGCCTGTTAGTTTGTGGCTATTTGTCCAGTATAATGGTTCTTAGTCAATTAAATATGGTAGACAGACATTATTTTCTTTGCCTATGTGTTAAAAGAGATTGAGAACTTGATTATGTCTAAGTCTCATATATTTTGCTGTAAAAGTTGGATTGCTGTGGGAATTATGCTAAATAAATATTGTATCTGTTAAATAATAGAAACCTAATAGTTGTTACAAACTATTGTTAGTTGAAAATGGTCAAAGTCTATCATACACACACACACACACACACACACACACACACACACACACACACACACACACACACAAAGTTTTTAGCAGACTTCCCGGTCCTCTGATTCGTAGAATCTCACCCATTTTCTGTGCTGTTCCTTGGATCTCTGTACTGATGAAACTTTGGAGGTAAATTTATTTTTTATTTTAAGGATAAAAATTTTGCATTTCTCAAATAGTTAAGGATACTTACTACCTAAAAAAACATTTCTTAGCCATTTTTATTTCCTCTTTGGAGAATTGGGTGTGCAACCCCATAGTCCATTCTTTAAATAATCTTTTACTCTTTTGCTAGCTTTATATTTACTCTGGATGCTAATCCTCTGTAAAATATATAGTTTGCAAAGATTCTTTCCCACTCTATGGGCTTCTTCTTCACTCATTGAATGTTTTCTTAGCTGTACAGAGCATTTTAGTTTTCTAAGGTACCACTTTTCAAGCTTTGGCCTTAATTCCTGAGCAAATGGAGTCATATTTAGAAAGTACTTTCCTGCATCTATGTATTCTAGGGCCTCTGCCTAATTTTTTTTTCTGGAAATTCCAGTGTTTCAGGCATTATATTGAATTTTTTGATCCATTTGGAGTCTTTTTTGTTCAGAGTTATAGGCATAAATCTAAATTAATTCTTCTACACATGGACCAATATGGTCATCTAAAGAAGAAGCACTTATAATAAAAATCTCAGTTAAAATGCCAGTGTGGCTAATGGAAATCTCACAAAAGACCACCTTCCAATGAAGAGCTATAGGAAAGAAATTTATTTAACAACAAGAATTAAAGAATTGTCCACAAATTTCGGGAATTCCTCGTTTTAATAGCTGAGTAGTATTCCATCGTGTAAATATACCACAGTTTCTTAGTCCATTCTTCTACTGAGGGACACTTAGGCTGTTTCCATGTTCTGGCTATTATGTATAGAGCAGCTATGAACATGGTTGAGCATATGTCCCTGTTATGTGGTAAGGCATTTTCTGGGTATATTCCAAGGAGTGGGATCTAGAAATTATCATAATGAGTGAGTTCACCCAGAAGCAAAAAGAGACAAACAGTATATACTCACTTATATCAAAACACTAGTCCAAGGGATACATACCATGAAAATCTTTACTTACCAAGAAAGTGGGTCAGAGGAGAGGATATCCGATTGAGACTTTAGGCAAGAGTAGCATGGAAGAAAGAGGAAATAGTAGGACCGTAGGACCCACAGGGTCCTGGAAACCTACAAGAAGAACTTTATGACAGGCAGATCTGGATCCTAGGGTCCTCCTCAAACTATGGCACCAGCCAAGGAGAATATGGGCAGTAAGCTTCGAACCCCTACCAAGACCTAGCCGACGAACATGATACTCTCCACCGTTGAGTGGAGAGTGAGATCTGACTCTCACACGAACTCTGGTGCCCCTTTTCTGACCATGTCCCCTGGATGGGGAGACCTGGTGGCACTCAGAGGTAGGATAGCTAGTTACCAAGAAGAGACTTGATATTCTGAGAGCATATATAGGGGGAGGAGGTCTCCCTCAGTCACAGACATAGGGGAGGGGAGAAGGGGAGAAATGGGAAGGAGGGAAGAATGGGAGGAAACAGGGGAAGGGCTAACAATCGAGATGTAATATGAATAAATTAATAAAAAAAAGAATTAAAGAAATGTTCATGAATATGAGGAGTGGAGAGGAAACACAGGAAATGTTAGATGGGTATCAAATAAAGGTAAAATGATGTAAATATATTATTCATATTCTCCAAAATATTTTTAAAAATTAATTAATTAATTCACTTTGCATCCTGATTTTAGTCCCAATCTTCCTCTCTTCCTGGTCATACTCTCCCTTCCTCTTTCCCCTAGCCCCCTCACCAACTCCTCAGAATATGGGATCCTCCCACCAACCTACAAAGTCCCATCATGACTGAGCCTCTTCCTCTGTGGTCTGGCAAGGCAGTCTCATCAGGGGAAAGTGATAAAAATTAGGTAACAGAGTCCATGGCAGAGATACCTCCTGTTCCTCTTACTAGGGGACTACATGAAGCTTGAGCTTCCCACCAGCTGTATTTATGTAGGGGCCTATATCCAGTTCATGCATGGTCCTATTTTTAAAAAATAATAATTAAAAATCGGTGAGAACCACTTTTTAGGTATTTTTGTTACCTTTTTAGACTATAATTTAATTACACTTTTCCCTTCCCTTTCCTTCCCCCAAACACTTTCATATACCATTCCCCACTCTCCTTCAAATTCATGGTCTCTTTTTATTAGTTATTAGAGGCATATATGTATACATAATACATACATATTCACATACACATAAACACATACATATTAATATATGTACACACACACACACATACCCTCTTTAGTCCGTATAATGCTATCTGTACATATGGTTTCAGGGCTGACAATTTGGTACTGGAAAACCAGTCATTATGCTCTGGGAAGGCCATCATACCTGTCATTCATAGATTTTTCTCAGCTACCTATAGTTCTTTGGATAAAGCTGAAGCCTTTTGGGTTCGTCTCTGTTCAGTTTGGCATAATCAATGATGACATGCTTGCTCTGCTCACAATTCAGCAATCATGATGGTAAGAGTTTATGGGTATACTTTCTGATACTATTAGGCAAAGGATCACGGCAAATCTCATCTTTTTGATCCCTCTTCTGCCATATTCCCTGAGTCTTGGGTGAAAGACTGTTTCATAGAGGTATTCAGTGTTATTGGAATACACTAGTGTGTATTTTGGTTAGTTGTGTTTTCCTACAGTGGTTTCTGTCTGTTACAAAATTAAGTTTCTTTGATGAGGGGTGAGTGAAGATGACATTTATATATTGGTATAAAGACAAATGCTTATAATTGTCGATTGTTATTAGGGGTTACGCTGGCTTTGTAACTGGTGTTTGTTGATTCTCCTGAAATAATCATGACTTCACTAGTACTCAGTAGCTTTTCAGTTTTCTATTACCAGGTATGGTCTCCATTTGTTTGAGTATATCTTAAATCCAATTAGAGAGCTGTTGGTTGCTGCTAAGGCAATCATGACACTGCTTACCCTTAGAGTTATAGTTCCATGCTCATTGATGTGGTTCCTAGGCATCATAGTTGTGTAAAGGTGTTGTTTGACTCCCTCTTTTAGAAACTTGCATGGCTAATAGCTCCAAATATTCATATGTGAACTTGTAGTAAGTATAAAACTCAGGAAAATAAAACAAGACCATTTCCAGAATAGGAGTTTAGGGAGCAATAGATAAAGAATTAGTAGGATACAAGTGATCTGATCAGTGAAACTAAAAGAGGGAGGCTCCTTAGGGAGTAGGGGTGAGGCTCATATAGAAGAGAGAAAGGTAAAGGAGAATAGCAGGATACAAATGATAGAGAAAATGGGAAATCAGGGCTCTAGGTGGAAAGGGAGGGAAGCAAATACAGGAGGGTCATTGTTTTATGAATCCCTTTTTTAATGACAGGAAAATAATAATTCAGTTATTTTAACCATTTGCAGTATGTATGCATACATTCAATGCTAGTGATTTTTTTTATCAAGGATTTAAGTCATTATTTTCTCTCAAGAGATTTTTTTCTTTATTTTTCTTTTCTGAGGTGTTTTATCCAGGTTTTACATTTGGCATAACATTTCTTTTGAATGAATAGCTGTCAGGAGAGAACAGTTCATTTTGATCACAGGTAGTTGTTTGTACTTTCTAAACAGAAACTGTATATGAAATGTTAAATCACCAACTTATCAAGTTTTCCATTATCTCTAGCTGTGAGTTTGACAACTACCTGTGCTTCATTTTGTTGTCAAAACATATTTACTTGGGTGGGAGTCTGCCCTCACTTCCTAGCTTCCTTCTAAAATCTAAATAAGGATATTCAAAGTGCTTTAACAATATCTATTCCCTTCTTGCCTGTTGGACAGATATTCAGCCTACATTTGAATCTATTTCATGACTCCTTTAAAAGTGTTTAAATTGTACAGATGATAAGTATGTGGAAAGGGATATTCCTGATTCTAGTCAAAAGCTAAGGTATTACTAAAGACCAAAGATATATAGAAAATTTTGTTCACATTCTGAAAATGTGGAAGATTATTTTACTTTTTGTTTGTTGTTGTTCTGTTTTTTTTTTTTTTTTTTTTAAGTTTCAGTGTTGGATATTGAACCCAGGGCCTCATGCATATTATGCCACTGTCTTATCATCAACCTTATATCTAGTACTTGAAAGTGGAAAACTGAGGGGATTCTTCAGTGTATGACATTCAGTACCAAAATAAATCCTACTAATTTTTTACAGTTACACAAAATGTCTAGTAGGATATATCAAAGACAGAGGATACTGAAAGCAGTATTCTATATGACCCTTTAGAAAAGTCACAATTTAGCCCATGCCTGAGAGATTTGTGGTGCCTTTTAAAAATAAAGATACTATATGCTACCTAATGTCAGATCAGGAATCTACATAATTCATAAACATAACAGATACATATGATGTGGATGAACATCCAGAAAAATATTACAAATATATTTCATGTAGATTCCCTACAAAGTCTATACATTAATACACTTGAATAAATAAGACAGCTAGATAAAACATGAAGAGATGCTTAAAGTCAGAAAAATGTAACACCCAGTCAACAGTGACACAATGTTTAATTGGAGAACAGACTCTTCTATACGGAATGGCATAGCAGTAAGTATGCATAGATAAAGTAAGCCTAGAATATACAAGAACTTGAACATAAACATAACAAAACTGAAATAAGTCCAGATATCAGCATTTACTACTACATCAAATAGGTCACCAAAGAACTATTGAATGGTATAACTAAAAGCTGTTTTACTTGGATTTATGCTTTAGGAAATTTGTTCTGGCAGCAAAGTCTAAGGTGAATTGGAAGCAAAAGAATGAGAGAGTCTAACATCAGGAAGCATCTGTTTTTAACTGACTACATAAAAGGTAATAAGTATACTCACTAACATAAGCAGTGAATAAATGTAAAGAGTATTTGTTCGAAAGACTTCCTAGGTATTAGAGTAATACAGAAGATGAAGGTGAAAACAAATGAATACAGGAAGACCTTTAATGTTTGGTACTGAGGACAAGGAGAGATTGGAGATCCCATCAACATACATGGAAAGGCAATAAAGGAGAAGTGTTCCAAGAAAATAAAGGCAAAAATTTGGACACTCTTAATCAGAATGGAGAAAACAAGTATCCCAGAAAACTCTTGTCAGTTTCATGATAAGTATATTGCAGCATGAAAAAACAAATATAGACCCCTGCTTCCTAAAAATGATGAAATATTTATAACTGTATTTACATTACTGGGAGAAACACAAATATATTTTCTGATGGAAGAAACAACAAAAATTCACCAATACAGCGTAGGTGGTTGTTATAAATATAGTATAGTTGAAACTGTCATATTTCTAGTCAAGTAAATCCTGCATAGTCTTCTTAATTCTTCCTTTAATTATGCATTAAAATGTCATTTTATGTTTTCTTTTATAGACCAGGATACCTTTTATGGAGGAGAAAATTGAGCTTACACTGCAAGGATTTCTGTTTTATACAGTAGGTAATATAGCAGTTTTTCTAATAGCTGTTCAGATGTAGACTTCTGCCAAGACCAAAGACTTGCCTGTGTTCATAATTTCTTTCTTTTTTTAACTTTTGTAAATTAAATATTTTTAATTTTATTTTTAATTTGTGTTTTTGGTACTTTGGTTGAATTTATATTCATATCACTTGCATACAGTGGCTGCAGAGGCAACTAGAGGGTGTTGGAATCTCTGGACATGGAGCTACAAACAGTTGTTAGCCACTATGTAGGTGTTAAGAACCAAACCTGGGCTCTATGAGAGAGTGAGCAAGTGCTATGAATTGTTCCATCCTATCTTTAGCCCAGGGATGTTATTAACATTTAACACAGTAATGCATATTAGAAACATCTAAGATTTTTTTGACCAGGGATCTGTGTATGTTTGTGCATACATATTTGACAGAAGTACTCAAATCTCTAATGTAAGGAAGTGCTTACTCCTCTTCCTTCAATTGGCTCTTTTTAAAAAAGATTTATTCTCTCTCTCTCTCTCTCTCTCTCTCTCTCTCTCTCTCTCTCTGTGTGTGTGTGTGTGTGTGTGTGTGTGTGTGTGTGTGTGTGTGTTCCTGTCAGTTGAGCCCAAAATAAGGTATCAGATCCCCTGTAGCTATAGTTACAGGTGGGAATGATCCACCCTTGGGAGCCAAACTATACACACTATATGGATGCTTGGAACTGAACTCAGGTCTTCTGGAGGAATATCAACTTCTTTAAATCACCAACCCATGTCTGTCTGTCTGTCTGCCTGTCTGTCTGTCTGCCTGTCTGTCTTTCTGTCTCTCTCTCTCTCTCTCTCTCTCTCTCTCTCTCTCTCTCTCTCTCTCTCGTGGTTTTTAAATTTTTTTTTCATATATTTTTAATGTTTTTACATATTACATTTATGTTATTACACATATATACAATAAACTACCTATAGCAAGAAGATCCAAAACATAATCAGGAACTATATAAATGTTACATTCTTAATGTTTTGGCTATTTGTATTTGAATGCCTTGAAAAAGCATCTTTTCTATCTTGGTGCATCTAAAATTCTGAATGTAAATCAATCTCCATTACATCTGGTCATTATCCACTTAAAACATTTATCTAGACCTATAAGCATCTTAACTCCTAAACAACTAAGCTTCATTATAAAACTAAACTACCTGGTCTTCAACTCCATCAGAGACTTGAGAAGGAATAAATTTGATTACCTGAGTACACCAGGAGTGCAGGTTAGTAGCTTTCTAAATGAGAAGATGACAGAGATAGTTTGCTACTTGAAGAGTCATCCAAAACTCTCTGTAATGTTGGAGCATCTTCTTCTGCCTTCTGGTCTAACATATCTGACAGACATATTTGTGAGACAGGAACTATGGAGGACTTGTTTACCCTGTCTTGGCAGAGTTTGGCCATCGACTCTGCCTGCATCCAAGCTTGCCCTTTTTTATTTTTAGAAAGAATTCTGTCTTTGGTAGAAATGAGGACATTTTCCCCAGTGGCTTGTTTGCCACATTTGAAGCCATCTCCTTAAGGAGGTTCTTTGATGCTCATCATCTTCTTTGAGGTAGGCTGGTTGTTGCCAAGAGTTAATCTGTCCCATTGTCAGTGAATCTTTAAAATAATAAAAACATTTTAAATGCCATATTCTGCATGTCTCTGAGGTTTTTGAAGATCTTATCTAACTCTTTTACCTTATCTTTCCCTAGCATCATACCTATCTGCTGCACCTAAGATGTATATTCTTGTGATAAAAGTAGACTAGTAATTGACATGACAATGATTTGATCAACTAACAATTAACTTGTATAACTTACTCATCCCAAACAGCTTGCAATAGCACTTTCAAAGTATTGGAAGTAAACCTTGTTTTATAATTGAGTTATATGGGTACAATACCTCATATTAGAGTAGAAATATATATATATAAAGTGTGTGTGAAGAATAATCTTACATTTTTATTCTATACCACTGTATCTAGAATTAAACTTATTTTATGTCTATATAAAAATTCTGTACCAGTGAATTAAAAATAGCCTTATAAGTGACAATTGAGGCATTAAGTTGAGGGGTAGATTCATTAATCTACTTTTTGTTCTGTCTTCCCTATATATTTATATATTCCCCCTTCTTTTTTTTTAACCCCTATCTCCAAACCTAAGAATGGAAGATAAAGGAAAAGAGAGACAGCCCTGAGTCCAACCTTGTTTTCTCTCTAAATAAGAGCTAATAATAACATTTGACCAACTTCCATTCAAAATAACCCTTTAAAGCCCAAGAAAGCCACTAAAAACCTACCAGACCCCCTTTAAAGGAAATTGGATGCCATTCTCTTATGGTTCCTTCAGGCTGATTTGGGTTGAATAATACCTTTGTAGGGGCTGAAATAAAAATTTGAAAATGTTTAAATAAGCTAAGAATAGCATTTGTGGTCCAATTTCTAAATGTTGAGAAATTCCAGGTTTAATTAGAGTCCTGTATGGACAGTTTGAAATGCTGGACCAATTGAGACTGGAAGCTTTCTCTGAAAGTGTCCTTGGAGCTGTCTTGTTCTGATGAGGAACAGCTTGGTGCTAGAAAATGAAGGAAACAGGATGTCAGTGTCTAGCATGCTGATAGGAATGCATCTTGTCTGGTCTGATCCAATGTCAGTGTCCAGTTCTTTTGTTCTTAAAGCATATAATTTCTCACAAACATTATACAGTCCTAAAATTATAAGTGTATATACTGTGAATGATGCACAGAACAATTAAGGCTGGTTTTCTGCTCTTAGTATGAACAGAAATAAAAAGACATCATTAAATCTTCATTCATGCCACGTGAAGAATGCCATCTAAAAGTAAGTTATACGAGTTCTGTAGCCAACAAGAAGCCTTGTCTATGCTTAGACATTCATGTCTCAGCCAGTCTCAGAGCTATTCTCATGTAGTAGGACTAGCATATAAGTTTCCTGCTTGTTCTGCAATTTAAATCCTTCACATGCACACTGTAATGTGTTCATAATTTCTAAGAACAATAATAGGCTTTAAGGAAACAAGAAATTCTAACACAGCAGAAATGGAAGATTGATTTATGAGAGGTAGCCTTGCTTATTATGAGTTTTGGAACTTAAAAGAAGGAAAAAAGAGCCCAATTCCAGCTAATTGGAATTAAATAATCAAAAAGTGTCACAAGAGGAAGGTAAATTTATATTGCTTTAAATTACTTACAAATACGTAGGCAGAAGCATATTTTTTTCAGAGCTTAGGGGTTATTCTAAGTGATTGATTTTTGTGTTTTAAGAAGTAAGTGATAGGCTATCTCAGACTGAAAGACCCGCGAGAGTTTGAGGCAGGCAGCTGGACCTAGCAGAGGCACTGGAGACACCAGCCTCTAAGACAAAAATTGCCTACAAACCATGAATGATACCACATCACTTGATGTGAAAGAGCACCCTGATACTGAGGCACAGAAGAACCGAGTATTAACCCTAGAAGAACGGCAAGACAAGTGGGTGACCCGTCACATCGCATTTCATCAGGAACAAGGGCATAAGCTATTAAAGAAGCATTTGGATACGTTTCTAAATGGCCAGAGTGGACTGAGGGTGTTTTTCCATCTCTGTGGAAAAGCAGTTGAGATGAGATGAGTTCTTCGGGGAACATTTCGTTGTACTGCTGCAGCATTTTTGATCTTCCCAGAGCAAATATCTGCAAGTTTGACAGGATTTGGGTTAGAGGAGCATTTGTAGCTGTAAACCCAGGTGATCGTGGCCGCTATGCAGAAATAATTCTATCCATACTGAGAGGAGGGTTTCATTACCTTGTGGCTACCCTTTCTTATGATCCAACAAAGCATGCAGGAACATCATTTTATGTCCCAGATGCTGAACTTAAAAGGTTATTTGGTACAAAGTGCACCATCTGCTGCCTTGAAAAGGCTGATGTTTTTGAAGAACGACATAAAACCTGGGGAATTGACTACATATTTGAAAAATTGTATCTCCTTACTGAGAAGTAAAAAAACAGCCCACTGGTGATATACACCTTTAATCCCAGCAGGCCGGCCTGGTCTACAGAGCTCCAGGACAGCCAAGGCTACACAAAGAAACCCTATCTTGAAAACAAACAAAACAAAACCAACCAAACAACAACAAAATCAATATCCTCCCCCACAAAAACCCCAAACAAAAACAAACAAACAAACAAAAAACATAGTCAATCCCTGTATGAGTTTTTGAACAATTAAAAATTATGTTAAGGCTTGAAAATATAATCACTTAGATTTTTTCCTCATGCAACATATAGATCTTTGCTCATGACTTTTTGAAAATGAAACCACATACTAAAATGTTACAAGTCAATCCTTTAAAGAGTGTGTGACTGGTAGCAAAACACTAAATACCCATGTGTCATTTTTATAGTCAGCATTTATTTCTTCTATAACAGAAAACAAAAAGTATGATGCCACCAGGTCTCCCCCTCCACGGGACATGGTCAAATGTGAGGCACCAGAGTACGTGAGAAAGTCGTATCACACTCTCCACTCAACTGTGGAGAATATTCTGACCATTGGCTAGATCTGGGAAGGGGTTTAAAGTTTACCTCCTGTATTGTCCTTGGCTGGTGCCTTAGTTTGAGCGGGACCCCTGGGCCCAAATCTGCCTATCATATTGTTCTACTTGTAGGTTTCTAGGACCCTCTGGATCCTTTTATTTTGCTGTTCTCCCATGCGTCTCTCATTTAGAGTCCCAGTAGGATGCCCTCCCCTCTGTCCCAGTTTCCTGGTAAGTGAAGGCTTTCGTGGGACATGCCCCTTGGGCTAGTATGCAGATATAAGTGAGTATATACCATTTGAGTCTTTCTGCTTCTGGGTTAACTCACTCATTATGATCATTTCTAGCTCAATCCATTTATCCACAAATTTCGGGAATTCCTTGTTTTTAATAGCTGAGTAGTATTCCATAGTGTATATGTACCACAGTTTCTTTATCTACTCTTCTACTGAGGGACACTTAGGCTGTTTCCATGTTCTGGCTATTATGAATAAGGCTGCTATGAACATGGTTGAGCAAATTTTCTTGTTGTGTGCTGGAGCATCTTCTGGGTATATTCCAAGGAGTGGAATAGCTGGGTCTTGAGGAAGCCCTATTCCCAGTTTTCTGAGATAGCCCAGATAGATTTCAACATAAAACCAGAGACACTAAGCCACTTAGAGGAAAAAGTGGGAAAGAGCCTGGAACATATTGGCACAGGAGACAACTTCCTGAACAGAACACCAACAGCCCAGGCCTTAATGTCAACCATTAATAAATGGAACCTCATGAGGCTGAGAAGCTTTTGTAAGGCAGGAGACGCTGTCAAGAGAACAAAGCGACAGCCTACAGACTGGGAAAAAATCTTCACCAACCCTACATCTGACAAAGGTCTAATATCCAAAATATATAAAGAACTCAAGAAATTAAACACCACCAAACCGAATAACCCAATTGAGAAATGGGGCTTGGAACTAAACAGAGAATTCTCAACAGAGGAGTATCAAATGGCTGAGAAACACTTAAAGAAATGCTCAACCTCCTTAGTCATCAGGGAAATGCAAATCAAAACAACTCTGAGATTCCATCTTATACCCATCAGAATGGCTAAGATCAAAAACTCAAGCGACACCACATGCTGGCGAGGATGTGGGGAGACAGGAACACTCCTTCATTGCTGGTGGGAATGCAAACTAATACAGCCACTTTGGAAATGTACCACAGTTTCTTTATACATTCATTAGTTGATGGGCATTTAGGGTGTTTCCGGTGTCTGGTTATTATAAATAAAGCTGCTATCAACAGAGTTGAGCAAATGACCTTTGTGGTTTCCTTTCTCCATGAGGCTGGGCTGAGAATCTGGTCACAGTTTTCTTCAGCCTTCTGGAGGCTAGCTGAAGAAGGCTTTGTCCTGGGAACTGATCACAAAGAAGGGCAGCCATGATCAGCAAGGGATGAGACAATACAAATCTGCTTCCCTTCCAGAGGGGGAAGGGAGCCTCTGGTTTGTGAAAGTCAGACTGCAGCACTTGATTAAAATAAAGACAGTCACAGTCAGGAGTCAAAG
Source organism: Acomys russatus (assembly GCF_903995435.1). Lineage (NCBI taxonomy): Eukaryota > Metazoa > Chordata > Mammalia > Rodentia > Muridae > Acomys > Acomys russatus. The sequence goes on along the minus strand of NC_067169.1, from coordinate 115,309,696 downwards.
AACTAGATTTTAATTCACTAAGCTTAACAATTAAAGAATGACAAGGACAGAGAGCTATGGGGCAGATATGGGGAGTGTGCTACCAAACCTTCCAACCTCTGAGTTTTTAAACCAAGGGTACCTGAATAGCAGGAGACACTCCCAGGATACTTCCTGGGGCTTGTCTACAGGGCACCTTTGATATGATTTTCCTCAAAGAGCCAGCTTTTGAAACCTTTTGTGTGGGTTAGGATCTGCAAGGAACTATCTTTTTAACACATTTGGGTCTGGTGGATTGTTATCAGCAGTGGGGTCTGCTCACCTATGTCTGCAAGAAGCTGACCAGGAGGGAGGGTCTCCTCTGCCTGCAGACAAGGGCTCACAGTCCTTTTTGTATGATATAGCATTTTTTCGAGTACATGCCTAGGAGTGGCATAGCTGGGTATTGAGGTAAATCGATCCCCAATTTTCTCAGAAACTTCCAGGATCATTTCCAAAGTGGTTGTGCAAGTTTGTACTCATACCAGCAATGGAGGATTGTTCCCCTTTCTCCACATCCTTGCCAGCATGTACTGTCACTTGAGTTTTTAATCTTAGCATTCTGAGGGGTATAAGATGGAATCTCAAAGTTATTTTGACTTGCATTTTCTGGATGCCTATGGATGTTGAGCATTTCTTTACATTGACATTTTTTTTCTTGGATTTCTGAGAGATTGAATTCACTGAAACAAGGGTTACAGATCCTTGTGAGGAGCCATGCGGACACAGGGAATTGTACTCAGGTTTTCTGGTTCTCTGCTAGAACAAGAGATGTTTATAACCATTGAGCCATCTCCTCAGCCAAACATTTCTTTAAGTGCTTCTCTGACATTCCTCTGTTCAGGATCCTCAGTTAAGCTCTGTACCTCATTTTTAATTGGATTATTAGGTTTGTCACATTTAAAGTCTTGGAGAGACAAGGGATACAAGGCCCATACCTAAAAATGTATACATTTCAGTCATAACATCACCATATGAAAAGGATTTCGTCACTTTTGAAATCTATTAGGCCATTTTTTATAATCCAAGGATACTTAGCTGTCTGTCATAGAAGAAAACTTGTATAATATATGCTGATAGGCTATTTCCCACTATTCTTTCAAAGGAAGCTTAAAAATTGTGGGGCATGAAAATAAAATGGAGATGAATAAAATGAATTACTAGGTTCTCCCTTTCTCTTTGTGGTAGCTAGTATTATTTAGAGTTCTTAGATAGAAAAGGACCTGACCACAAAGAAAAAAAAATGACTTTGATTGATATTTTTCAAAACAGCAGAAAGAAATGGCTGTTATAATTCTGCTATAATTTTACAAAACAAATTAGTTTTAAGTTCTCACATGTCTGACAGCATACAAACTTCCATGTCCAATTATTCAAAAATATGTTGCTCTTGACATGTTTCAGTATAATTTTAGAATAATACATAGCCTTTGGCAGTGTATCACGTTCTTTTATACCTGTTATACCAATAACATTGGGCTCTTTTGTTATTTTTAATTTAAAAATATGTGACATATAAAGAGATGACCATGAATGTTTTGTTTGTTCTGATTGTTGCTATGTCCAAAGCATCTGGAGCTTAGTAAGTGCTCAAAAGTAAGAAATAAATGGATTATCCTAAAAACATCCTGTAGAAAGATATTTTAGTAAATTGATCTTTATTTTCCTTTTATACCTCTTAGCTGAGATTTAGGCATGTTCAATTAATTTTAATATATTAACATATTCATATAATTTAATATATTTAAATGATTATTTAGGTTGAATATATCAGTATGATTTTATATCAAACAAATGATACTGTATCAGAAACTTTATGGTATGTCATTTCACTTCTACAATTATAGGTAATTATCTTTCTGTGATGGCTAGTCTTTGTCAACGTTAATGGTCTATAATTAACTAAAATAAAAGCCTTGGGTATACCTGTGAAAGATTTTCTTGACCAAGGAAGGCCCTCAATTTGAATGATATCTTTCATTAACATCCTGGAAAGGAGGATGAATAAGGAAGTTTTATGTGGCTTGCCTTCCCCCTGCTGGCAAGTTAATCTACCTTATTGCTGCATTTTGCTGGTGTCACATTTCTTTACATTGTCAAAACCTACCTTTTTTTCAGGATTTTTGGGCCTTCAGAACCAGAACAAGAAGACTGACACTTCCTGCTTCACAAGCTGAGTGACTACTGGATTCTCCACTTATCTGAAATAAGAAAGCCATTGTTGTAATACCCAAAACATATTGTGTAAGCCAATCTAAAAATAAATCTCCTTTTATGATATATTCAACTTTTTGGTTCTGTACCACAGAAAACCCTGAGTTTCTCATTAATAGGAATATGATCTCAAGTAAGCTGTTGTGTTGTCACATTACCTTTTAATAGTTGGTATATATTGGTCACAGTTCCTCCTTACAAACTACATTGGAGCTGAGGAGATGACTCAGTGAATAAAAATTCTCTTATCTTTGCAAGCTTGGATACTTAGATCAAACCCCCAGAACCCACTTAAAGACAGGTACAATGGTCCTGGGACAATATGGGAGGTGAAAACTGAGAATCTCCAGAAGCTATGGGGCCAATTGACTAGTGTTTTCAACAGTGAGCAACAAAAGGGAAGATGATTTGAATCAAGGTAAATGTCAAAGATCAACAGCTGAGACAATCCTCAGACCTCCACACTTAGGCCATAGCACATCTGTGCTCTCATATACATACACACATGGGTGGATATACACATCACATAAACACATGCTAAAACTAAGTTTTTATTAGTTTTATCAGATTTGTTTGGTAAGTACTTGACAGATACATAATGCAAACGAAGTTATAATACATATCAATTTATTATAAATTTCCTCAAGCTTTGGTGCTTTTTGTATAGAGATCTTTTCAGTCCTATGTTAAATATTTCAGTGCTTATTTTTAACCAAATGCCCTTCTTCCTTGTATATTTAAACTGAGAATGAAAGTTTAAATAATGAATACATCAGAAATTGCCTTCAGTCTCTCAACTAAAACAGACACCCCTTTTTAACTGCTTCTATTATGTCTCTAATTTTTTGCTTTTTTATTTAACATATAGAGATAGAATTTCAATATCCTGTTTTTAAAAGAAGGTACATTCAATATAATTAAATATTTTCATGCACTTCACTGTAAACTAAGTATACATAAATACCTGTGATTTCAATGTCTACTTTTATAATATGCTCATTTTCATGTTTCAGTAGGTTAAATAACTCTGCCTCTCAAAATTTCAACTCTTTCATAAAATATTTTTTTCTGTATAATCAACAATAATTTGTACTTAGTTAGATCTTTATAGTCATTGAACATCTAACTTGCGTTGTCATTGTTCTTAAGGATATCATTTTGGAAGGCAGCTCCAGGACCCTTCACACCATGCAGAAGAAATATTCCAAAAATGAGAGTATTTTAAGCCTCTCTTAAGCTGCAATTAAACTTTGAGACTTAATATAATATAAAAATGTATTAGTTTTGGATTTTGTTGTTGCTGTTGCTTGTTTTTGTCTACAAGAATTCTACACATTTGAGTCAATGACATATGTGCAACTCTATGCCTTTCAGAGCATTTGTTGTGGCCTCAGTACAGTGTAAGATACATAACTTGTTCTCTAGGGAATTAAAGTATTGTGAAAGATCACACTGACTGAAGGATTGGAAATTTCCAAATTAGCATGGTGTTGTCATGAGTAGTGGATAATGTCAGAGAGAGAGGCTACAGGGAGGAAGGAGGTGAGAAAGAGCTGAGCAGACTAATATTGTGATCATATGTTTATCTTGCAGTTACAATGAACCTGTGTAAATTCCAGAGCAGACATTATTAAAAAAAAAAACATTTTTTGATGCAGTGTTTCTTTGTGTAGTCTTGGCTCATCTGGCCTTGCTTTGGAGATCTGACTGCCTCAAACTCACAGAGATATGCCTGCTTTTGCCTTCCTCAGTGCTGGGATTAAAGGTATGTGCCATCATGCCGAGGTTAAATAATTTTTTAAGATAAAAAAATAAAGGACTGGCATAATGGATAAGCAGTTAAAAGTATTTACTGCAAAACCTGGCAAGATGTATTTGATCTGCAAGACCCATATAGTGGAAGGAGAGAACCAACTTCAACAAATTATCATCTGAACTTCATACAGGTACACATGCATACATGCACAAACACATTAACACAATGAATGTGGTAAATGTTTTTAAGTTAGTTGGAGAGATAACTCATCTGTTGAAAGTATGTTTTTAAATATGAAAAATCAAAGAGAAAGAGAGATATAGAAATGGAGTGATAGAGACAGCAAGAGAGGAAGAGGAAAACAAGAGAAGGAAAGGGAAATAAGAGAGATAGACAAGATAGGTTTGTCCTTTTATATAATCCTGGGCAGAGGGGGATGCCTAGTGGCAGGTAGGTAATGATGTCATAGGTTGCTATGCAGACTGGGACAGTATGCTAACATTCCTCCCCTTTCCTATAATTAAAAAATGTGGATGTTGGATTTTTCTTCATGTAAGGTGGGTTAAAGGACATAAATGTATGTTCATTGGAAGCAGCTCTTGGTTGCCATGCAAAGGGAAAAGAGAGAGACAGAGAGAGAGAGAGAGAGAGAGAGAGAGAGAGAGAGAGAGAGAGAGAGAGAGAGAGAGAGAGAGAGAGAGAGAGAACAACAGCAACAAAATATCACATTATATGGTGATGGAGAAGAGAAGCTCTACCCTGGAAAGCTCATGGTAGACAGTGGGTTATGTCAGCCATGTCCTGCAACAGATAGGCAGCAAGGAATGCTGGAAGGACCTGGAGCTGTTCATCCAGGGTCTGAAGTACATCATTTTGGCCTGTTGTAATGGGATTACGGATAAATAAATCAATATCTTTGACTGTTTCCTGCTAACAATAAAACAGTGAGAGGGGTTAAAATTCTAAAATATTGGCAAGGTCCCAGAACAGTAGGCTGTTGTATTTGTTGTCAAGGATCTGAAAACATCTGAAGTTAGGAGAGACAATGCAGGTTGAGCTAGGAGGAATAATGCAGGAGCACCTGTGGACAGCAGTGTTGACAAAGTCCTGCATGGAGGAAGACTGGCAGGTTATTGAAACATATATGTGATCAGAAGGTAAAGTTAGTAGGTTAGTGAGAAAATTCCCTTTAGATATGCATTTGAAACTCTTGGGAGAGTGAGCAGAGATGGAAATTTTGGAGTGAAGAAGAGAAAAGCTTGAAAATAAGGGGCCTCCTTCCTTTTTACCCAATTGCTGACAATAATTAAAAAGGTCTCATTTTGGATCTGTCCATGTTTTTTTGCAGAGTTGTGTAAACTTAGTGTAGGGATTTGAAATTCTCTAGAAAATATTGCAGAGGAGCTTGCCAAGATGATGAATGTATTATTTCTCATGGGGAGATTTAAGTCAGTAATCCTTTAGTGCATCCACAGAAATGGATTGTGATTCAAAAAGTGCAGGTCAGAGACAAAAAGAGGGCTAGCTTGGAAACACGTTCACCTAGTGCACTAGAATTTTTCAGTGACCATGTTGTGGCATGAAAAGGGACTGTGTTGGTGGTCTTAGTTAGTGTGAAAAGTCCTAGTTGTAGATCAGTGAGTAGGACCAACCACAGTCATGCAGAGGTGTATTCAATCTCTCAAAGGGAAACATTTACACTGACTAGAAAGGGGGAACTCATTTAGTCAGCTGGTTTGGGGTACAGAAAAATGGCAATCAGAGAGTTAGAAAGGGGAGTCCCAAAACAAGTTAAAAGGGGGAGAATTTCACCGTCAAAAATATGTTATAGGTGGAAAACATAGACTGTTGATTGGCAGTACTTATATGGATCCAATTTGACTTGAGAGGTTGATTTCCTGTTGCTTACCGGAGCACTTTTAAGTTTCTAAAAGGAGATACATTTTATACATATTAGCAGGATCATTGTTTGCAATCTGCAGTGAAATTCACATTGTAGAAAAAGGAAATAGAGATGTACTTTTGTGTCATAGCATAGCAGAGGCTTGGGGAAAAACTTTGCATTAAAAGCATGAATACTCATTGAGATGAGCCTTATGGAACTTTTTGACACCTGTGGAACAGCAACATGGGGAGGATGGAAACCACCTATAAAGCAGAAAGGTAAAAGCTCACTTGATTTTAATTTTTAGCATCAGCAGACATCATGTCCGTCCAGAAGACTGGATATAAAAGACAAACCAAAGGAAATTTAAAATCTTGATCTTGGAACTATGATATAGGATTGTATAGTGGAATGTCTTACCACAGTTAGATTAATACATCAGAGCTTCATTGATCATTGTAAACACTCTGAACAGCCTCAGTGCAGCAGCAGCATAGCAATAGGAGGAAATATAACATCCTCTTAGACATTTTGACCTTCATAATGTGCATTTACCAACCTTAACACATTCTTAGTCTTTCTAATAGTCATAAAACACCTTCTTTGACCCTCCAACATTTACAAGTTGCATATAACAACCATAAAACACCTTTTTAGACACTCTAACATTCATAAAATATCTTCTTGGAAGCTTTACAACATAGGTGAAATTGCTGTGAGCAGTCACTCTTCTTTAGCTAAAAGGATGGCAAAAGGTTCAGTCTGAGACCTGTTTTTTTTTAAGTCTGGTAACAAGGTAGACTGTATCAGGACCTGAAAATTAAAGCCTGATTGCCTGCATATGAAGAAGATTGTGAAGGCACTGAAGCCAGTTTATCTTTAACCTGAGGTCTGTGAGTAAGGTAAACCTGTTTGCTTTTCTGAATAGGAGATCTAGTATTTTGTAGTTTTAATTAGCTAATGAATTGAACAATGAACTAACATGGCAGATTACTTTGGGCTAAAGAGCTAATTGTCTGTTTTCTAGCTATCTATCTAACATCAGCTTAGCCAGCAATGTGATCAGAGATCTGAGGAGTATAAATTGTAGCCTAAACGAATCTATATCTTAATAAAAATGACAGAAATTACTAGTCAGTCATATCTCAGTAAACAGACAATTATCCCATTTGTCTTCTCTGGCACCATGGCACCATGTGCAGAGATAATCTGGTATCAGGCTCAGAGGACAAGAGGCTATTTCTGTGGAAGAAGAACATGGAAGAGATTGACGTCACGTTGTATTCAGCAATATGTGACAATAACTCTCCAGGTTTGTCCACAATTGAGGCTGATCCCTACCAGAGGGTGAGACATTAGGGACAATCTTGCCTGTTGGTCAGCATACCATAATGCAGGGATGAAGTCATCTTTCATTATTCCTTAATCTTCTGAGACCCTGGGTAACTACTGTTATGATCTGGGAATCTCTGTTTTGTTTGTTTGTTTGTTTGTTTGTTTTGTTTTAATAATAAACTTACATGTCTTTTCTTTCTTTGTTTTTTCTTTCTTATTTTTCCTTGTTTATATATACATTTATATTATTATGCATATATTCAGTACATAGTTTATAGCAACAGGAATTATGAAACCTGAAACCATGAAATCCTGAAACCATCAGGAACTATATAAATGTTAGATTCATAGTGTTTTGGCTATTTGTATTTAGCAACCTTGAAGAAAACATCTTTTCTACCTTGGTGCTTCTAAAATTCTGAATGTAAGTCAATATCTATCATATCTCAAACTTTCAAATGTTAAATGCCATATTCTGCAGATATCTGACAAGTTTGAGGGACAGTATATTTGAGTTAAGCAATCTTTGTCTGTATCTAGATATCTGCTCTAAACTATAACTTGTAAAGTTAAAATAGAATTTTATGATTTTATTCTATGTTTGACTCTGTAAATATAATCAATCACATTGGTTCTTAGCATGACTAAAAGTATATTCTTGGCAGTGTTAAGGGATTTGATCATTTATCAGATCTTAATAATTAAAGACTAAGAGTTTAGGTTCTTTTTCCTGTTGAGGTTTTAAAAAACTATAAACACAGTCCAAAAAGAAAATGAACAGAACAATTTTCTGTATGTTTTAATTTATAAAAAGTCCATAGGTTATAAAAGTCTAAAGCTGTATTATATATTATTTTAAAACAAGGCTAAATATATTCATAAAACAGTGGCTTTTAGGTTTTTGAGAATGAAGATAAGGCATGACAATCACGTTTTAATAGTATAAATAAATGAAATTTAACACAGCAGAACATTATAGAACAATTTAAAAACTGTCAAACCCATTAGCTAAGAAGTCTGTAATTAAATCCAGGGCAGCTGGTGACAAGAGAAACAACATTTATTTATTTGTCTGAGAATTAGTAAAGATATAAGTTAGAAATCCATAGTTGAATTATATATGTATGAACATATTGTAAAGCTATAATCTTCCAATCATAGGTAAAGCTTAATCCTGTAATTAATTGTACCAGGAGACCAAGCAACAAAACCCTGAAAAGACAGAAGCTGTATTTGGAGTTTAGTAAGGATTAGAACAGGGCTGGCAGTCCTTAGAAAAGATGGGCGGTGTAGCTATGTTTTATCAAAACAAAGATGGCGGTTAGGCACATGATTGCCCTTAGCTAAAATGAATATGAGGCAATAGCTCTACCCTTTATCTATAATTTTCCCAAAACAAAGATGGTGGCTAGTACCATGATTGCCCTCGGTCAATACTGGGATGAGTCAATAGCTCCACCTCTTAGCTGTTGCTTTCTCCAAACAAAGATGGCAGCTAGTCACATGAATTTACTCAAACAAGATGTCGACAAGGTAATAGTTCTACCTCCTGAGCAGCCAGTGGTGGGGATTTTGAAAATGCTGCTGTGGCCGGTTGCCATGATGCCCAGCTTCTGTAGCTGCCATCACAGGGGCACAGTTGGTATAGCAGGCTGCACACAGTGTCTTCGCAGCCAGGTAAGCACCAAGGCAGTGCTATCTGCCAGCCCACTGCTAACACAGACCTTCCATGCCCAGGCTGCCAGTACAGATGGCATCCCAGTGGAGGCAGTAGGGGAGGCAGTGGTGTTTGCCTGTCCCACATGCAGCAAGCAGGGACCGGCCAGGAGAGTGAATCAGCTGTGTGCTACAGAGCTTGCATGCCTCTGGCAGAGGGAAGTACTAGGAACCAAGCTCCAGCCACAGCACATTTAAGCCACAGACTGGGAGAGAGACCAGGTGGGGATCAAAGAAACGAGTCAACCCACACCCCCTGAGAAGTGGCACATGCATGGGTTTGTTTGAGTGTCCCATAGGCTGCTGTGGAAAGGGGGAGGGCTAAGCAGAGAGTGTGCATGCCACGTGGAAAGGGGAAAGCCTGAATCATATGGGTGATTTTTAAGTATAATTTTAATTTTACCTCAGCAGAGAATCATTGTCTGGTGGCACGGCTCATGGTCCTGTGTGGTCATCACTGCCACGGGTTCTAACAGAGCAGGGTAGGGCAGTGATGGGATTGTGGCTAGGCATGCTGCATGTGGAAGGAGATCCGAGCAGTAGCCAAGCAGAGGGAAACAGGAGAAGGGTGTGAGGGCTGGCAGTGGCTTGAGACTAGAACTTAGAAAAAGCAGATCTGTTGTGTGCAGCTAGAGAAAGTTCCCATGGTAACGACAATTGGATAGCTTTCTAAGTACAGGGCAATTTTAAATATGAAAAATAAGATGCCAGGTGACAGGTATCATGTGTATGGAGAAATTTATTATATGAGCATGAAAGATGGGAGGGTCACCCCAGAGAGAAAGAGAGAGACATAGAGATGGAGAAATAGAGACAGCAAGAGAGGAAAAAGAGAGCAAGAGAGGAACAGAGAAACGAGAGAGAGAGAGAGAGAGAGAGAGAGAGAGAGAGAGAGAGAGAGAGAGAGAGAGAGAGAGAGATGTTTTTCCTTTTATATACTCCTGAGTAGGGGGATGTGTAGAGTGGTAGGTAGGTAATGATGACATAGGTTGCTAGGCACACTGGAACAGTACGCTAACATAAGTAGGGTTCTTACAAAGGACCAGCATTCAATTTTCAGCACCTGTGTGTGGTGACTCACAACTGCTGGTAACTCCAGTTCCAAGGGCACCATCAGATTTTCCTATTGCCATGTCTGTGGGCAGTTTCTAAAATTGTTATTTGAAGTAGCTTGCTGTAGATGGTGCCATCCCAGGGCAGGATGTGCTGAGTCATAGAAGAAAGTAATCTAAGCAAGCCACAGGGAGCAAACCAGAAAACAGCATTCCTACATATTCACTGCATCAGCTCCTGCCTACAGGTTGTAGTTCTTGCCTTGACTTCTCTCAGTAATGGATTACTACCTAGGAGTGTAATATTAAATAAAACCTATCCTTTCCTCATTGTTTTTAGTTAGCCTTAGTACAGCAACACAGAAGTTAACTAAGCACACTTGTTGAATACATTGTAGCCATTAAAATAAAAAATATAGCTATCGATGCCACTTGTTAAAAGCTAAATGAAAATTGTTTCTATGTAATGTTGACATGTATGTGAAAATTTAGAGAAGTGGGAAAGTGAAGGAAAAAATTGTGGATATCAATACATTGTTAAAATAGCTGGAAAGGGATTTTAATTTTTAAAAATTTGTTAACATATTTTAAAGTTTCTCTGAAACCACATTTCCCTTAACCAACTGCTGAGTATAATAAGCTTTAATTAATGTATTGTTTTAGTCTTTTTAGCCTTTGGTGTTGAACTCAGGCAGCATTCATGGGCTGTTAAGTTTTATGACTATATAATGGCAAAATAGCTTCTCAAAGCATAAATGACCTCCAAATAGCTAGAAGATTTGTTTAGATTATCTGCTATTAAAACATAAATAACACACCCCACTATTTAATAAAGAGTCTTACTAGGACATCTAAAATATGTAAAAGAGAATAATTTACACAACATTCATTTGTTCTATATTTCATACACAGAATGGGAAATAAATATACTACATAAGTTTGGTAAAATAAGTACATATTTAAGTAGAATATGTTTTGCTTTTGTGACAACATTTTGGTTTAACCAAGCTTAGTGAAATTTAGCTCAATCAGACTTAATGTTTTCAGCCCCTTATAATCTGACTTTGGAATTATTCTAAGTCTAGAACACATACAAACATTATAATTAGTTCCAATAGTACAAGTATATGAGTAGGGACAGCAGACATTAAGAATTAATTCACTGGGATAGACAGTATGATTTCCATGAAAATATGATGGCATAATTCCTGGAACTTGTGAATCTTTTACCTTACATGACAAAATTACTGGCAGGTTACATTTCAGGTCAAGGACTCTGGAATGACAAGATTATTCTGTATTACTTGAGTTTGGTAAATATACAAAAACTTATGGAGGAGTGATAGCTTATAGAAACCTTTGCATAGACAAGTAGGCCAGAGGAGAGAGAAAATTGAAGCTGGAGTGCTACTGGCTTGGGAGATGGAAGATGGCACATAGAAAACATAAGACTAGTGGAAGCTGAATAAGAAGATGAAATCTCTCTAGAGTCTCCAGAAAGTACCTAGCCACAATGTAGCTTAGGTTTTAGTACAGTGAAACCAATTTTAGACTTATATTCTATAGAATTATAAGATACCTCTTCTGAATTTCTACAGTCTGTAACGTAGACTGTTTCAGAACTTCATAAGTTTTTAGTTGCTGGTTCTTGCTCTTATTATTTATGTGCATAAATTTCTTACTTTTCTCTTTCATAAGAAAGCCTTATTCCTTATGCACAGACAGACTTGCTAGGTTTTTCTCTAGATCTGGAAACTTGCCTTTGGCAGCAAAACTCCTAAATAACCACCAAATTGAAACAAGATGGCACACTGCTATGAATGAATCTTGTTCAGGCACTCACCTGCTTACTGAACAAAAGACTTGACCCCTGCTGAGAGCAAAAGTGCTGATTAGGTAACATGGGTAGTTTTTTTTTTCTAGCCCTTAGAATAAACTTTATCAAAGCACCTAAAGACATTTTCTACCCTCTAACCTCCCCAATTACCCTCTCAAGAAATGAAAATTTTTTCCGTAGATATAAACTTCCCTTCCACACTGACTCATAGGCTAAAGCTTACTGCCACTCTATGTAATTTTGTGAAAGAATATTTTCATATTGTATGGGAAACAGACTCTAATTTGTGTTTTTGATGCAATGTAAAAGAAAATACAGGGAAAAGTCTCTTGGAACAGTCAGAAAATACTTTTGATATTTTGTATTTTATGCCAGAAGTGCTATGCATGTAGAATAAAAATACAAATTAGTAAGTGGAAAAAAAAACTTTAGTTGATTTTAAAAATATTTAGTTATTTCAGCAACTTTATAGTTTTCTTATTGTATTGTGCTCTCTAATTGGGTTGTTAAAGCACACATATGTAAAAACAGCTATTTCCTCAATACTCTGTTTTATTGTATTACAAAGGAAGCATGTATATTTCATAATTTCTAAGAAGTTCCCATAAAGTTAAATGGAAAAAGCTTAACTTTGACCATATATATGCAGTAAGAGAGTCACTGCACATGAAAAATAATAAACATAAGTTGCTGGAATCATGTGTGTTTCAGGTCAAGCTATTAACAAGAATGTTGGACACTGACTTCATGATGACCTAATCATTTGGTAGGCTTCCTAAGGGCTGCATTTGATTGTGACTTGAATATACAGGAAAAAAATTCTGAGTAGAAAAAGAGTTGCTGCACTTTTAAGGGATATATCCCTTATTGTGTTGTACATCTGTTTATTTATTTCTAAGGATAAAAATTTGTTGACTCAGATGAACTCTGGTTTTGGTGCTCAATATGTTATTGTATTTGCTTGTGTAGTTTTTGAGAAACAGTCCCATTTATCAAAGGTATTGTAAAGCAGAGGTGGCCTCCTGTATCCTGCTCGATATTATTTAGACTACAGGCTTGTGCCACCATACCTCCAAAATTCTGTTTGTTTAGTTGTTGTTGTTTGTATGATTTAAGTTTTTATTAATTCTTTGAGAGTTACTTACTATGTGTTTTGTTCATAAATACTTCCTCCCCAACTCTTCCCACATCCATCCACATTTTCTTTTAAGTTGACATTATTTTGACTTATAGAAAATTTACAGAGGTATAATTTTTAAATAGTAAATGTATTCCTTTTGAGGATGCCGTTTGATTAATATATACCATTATTATATGCCTATCACCAAGATATCAAATATTTATATGACTTCTCAAAATTTCATCTTGTCCTTTGAAGACAGTTATTTTCTCAGGTATTTAACATATGTATATCTGTTTCTTCTTACCACATATTATATTTAACTTATCCATAATGTCATATAAATATAACCAGGAAGTAGACACAATTATAGTTGGATCATTTTATTCACACTAATAACATATCACTAAATAGACAGGTAGATACACCATAGATTGATACATATATATCTTATTGATAGTCAATTTCTTTTCATTATTAATTATTCCATTGTACAAATAGGCTGTAATTTATTTATCTACCTACCATTTGACAGCATTTAGAATATTTCTACATTTTAAATGTTGCTAGTAAAACTGTTATGAGTATTGTTATATAAATATTTCATGAGCATTTTTATAAGACAGTGTCTCAGGCTCCCACAAATGCTTGATCTTCTTAGTCCAGCCTCCCAATTGCTAGAATTACAGGTATGCATCACAACACCTGGCTGTGATATGTTTTATGTGCTTTACATATGTACTTCCTAGTTAACTTAGTGACCGTACACTGTTTAACTTTACCAGATCCTTTGAAATTGGTTATCTACTTTGCTAACACATTAACTGTCCGGGCCTGCCGGACAATCAACTGAGACCCTCGGACCCCTAGGGAGAGAATGGAGCACAAGAGATTCAAAGAATGGACAGCAAGTCAAGGAATCTGATCAAGCTGACAACATTTTATTTTCTCAAGCTTCTTATATACTTTAAAAGCAGGATGTAGGGAGGGGGGTGAGGAGGAGAAACCACTTCAGGAACCTGATTGAATGAGAGAACCAGGCCAGGTGGGTGTCTAGGTGACCGTGACCATAGATCTATATCTGGTTCATGAGAAGCCAAGAACAATAAGGTTCCAGGGTGATTGTGGAGAAGTCTTTGTGAAGAAGAAGGAAGTGTAAGAAGGCCTGAGAGGACCTAAGTTTGTGGAGCCAAAGTAGTTTGAGCTGAGCAGAAATACAAAGCCGCCCCTGGCAATTAATAATATGTCAGAATGGCAAGTTTTTACACATTTTCAGTCCTTGCTATTATCATTTTGTTTAAACTTTAGCTATTCTTATATAACTGGATTTGTGTCTTTTATAGGTTTAATTAACATGTTCAACATAATTCCTGGTAACTAGTGGCAAGTATCTTTTCTTACTCTTTCTGGAAAACACAATATTTTTTATCTGATTTTTGGTTGAATTATTAAATGTCTTTTTCTTGCTCAGTTATAGTTATCATTTTTATATTTTATATTCTGAATAGTTATTTTTGCTAAACAAATATATTATAAATGTTTCCTTAACAATCATAATTTATTTTTCATATTGAAAGTAGCAAGGACAATATAGATAGTATCAGCAATTCTGAATTAACCATATGAGCAAAATTTTCTTGTTAAAATTTTTCCTGCAAAACTATAGAGTGCAATGCCTTCACCTATAATTGCACCACTCAAGAGACTGAAGCAGAAAGATAATGAGTTCCAAGCCAGAATGAGCTAAAATGTGAGAGTCTGTCAAAAATAAAAATAAGAAAGAAAATACAGAGAAAAAGTTTATTTGCATAATCAACTTTATTTTAAATATTCATGTGCTTAGTATGTTTATATAATTGGAGCTTATAGTGATAGAAAAACTGAGAAACAGATAGAAATAAAATGATATTTGTACCTGGTTTCCTTAGATTTAATATGATATTAATCCAGGATCTTCCATGTTTCTGCAAATATCTATTCCAACCATTTGTGGCTGATTAGCATTTTTTGTACAAAGGTACAATATTACTTTTACATTTATGTACATAAATGATGCATAATTATGTTGATTTCATGCCCTAGATACTGTTTATACTATTGCAATACTTGAGGGAGTTAGGATATTTCTGAAACATCATAACTTAGATATTAAAATAAAATTTAAAGAACAACTGTGGTCTAAGTTTTTAAATTCAGTCATACTGATATTAAATAAAGGAGGAAGGTAGGAACAATTGTGAAAACTATACCATTTAAATGTTAAAATAGATGTATGTTAAAATAGATGTTTGGATACTATCCCACGTTACAGAGCGATGAAACCAAATTAAAACATTTTTGTGTGCTATGGTAAGTTTAGATAAATACAAAGGATGCCAGAATAGTGGACAATTACAATGAGTATATATAAGAAAAATATATTCCCCAATACTGTCATGTGATCAGATGTTTTATGCATTAAGGGTGAGAAACAAGTATGAAAAGCAAATTATCCCTAAGAATAATTAATAAATAAGAATAATTGATAAAGTGTGATCAAGCAAGGTAATTTCTCAGCCAGCATTTATTTACCAGCAGATTTCAATTTCTAGTTACAAAGAAAGAAAGAACCACAAATCTAAACTTTTATGTAAAAAATAAGACATTTCTGCTTTAAATCCTCAAAGTGCACATCTACGCATTAACAGTTTTTATTAAATTATATAAGGGAGCTGAGGGCAAAATTAGTTCAAGGAATTAATCACCTTGAAGCCCATCTTCAGTGAGAGAGGCAAGTCAGCTAGTGCTGAGTGGGTTACTGTTCTTGTTTGCCAACCTCAAAAAGGCCCTAGCTCAACTATTTTTTTATTTCTGCTTCTGGGTTGTTTTATTTATTATAATTCATTCAAATTACATGCCAATTGTCATCCCTTTGCTCTTATCTTCCTATTCCCACCCTCTATCCTTCTTCTGCCCTATTCTTCTCCCCTAGACTTCTGACTGGTGGGGTCCTCCTCCCCTACCATCTGACCACAGCCTATCAGCTCTCATCTGGATAGCCTATACCCCTTTCCTCTGTGTTCCTATAGGGCCTCTCGGCCAAGGGAAAGTGATCAAATCATGGGCAACAGAGTTCCTGTCAGAGGCAGTCCCCCACTCTTTTCTTCCTATCCCATGTGGAGACTGAGCTGTTCTTCTAGGTTATATGCTTGTAATGTCCTTGGTAGTACCTAGCTTAACTATTGAGAGTATACTTTT
The DNA here is from genome assembly GCF_903995435.1 of Acomys russatus. Classification (NCBI taxonomy): domain Eukaryota; kingdom Metazoa; phylum Chordata; class Mammalia; order Rodentia; family Muridae; genus Acomys; species Acomys russatus. The sequence continues at coordinate 115,293,526 of NC_067169.1, read as the reverse complement.
CTGAACTTCAAGTTGTTTCCTAAGATGGTCTATACCAGAGCCACTAGAAAAAAATGTCTTTACCAAACCTTGCTAAATAATCTATTTTCTCAAATTATTTCTAAGGCTTGTGGTTGAATCATTAATCTCATCCAGCAGCAATGCCTGAAAGAGATCAAGCATTGTTATTGTGAGTGCCATTGACACTGCCAAGTGAGGGGCTGGTAAGCTCCTTAGAGATTTCATACAATTCATATGTTAAGAGAGATGTGGTGACTGCAAGGGCAACAAGCAAGTGATGCTCCATAATAGCATGAAGTCCTCAAGACACTTAGTCCTCAGGGCTCTGCCTCCTGAGGCAAACACATTGTGTTTGTGCTAACTGCTGGACCACAGTCCTGAGTTCCTTCTTCATGGCCCCAACAACAACTGATAGATGAAAGGCACAGTTAGGTGGGTTTCTTTTATTTCATTTTAGGCCTGTAGTATGTAAGTATGTTGACAACATCCATAATGGGCCCTATAACTAAGAGTATTTGGGCAGTATAAATTGGACTTTATGGGTTTAGAAAAAAATAGAGCAATCAGGAAGTTGGGTGGGAAGAGAGGTGGGAGTACATCTTGAAAAAGGTTGATATGATCAAAATACAGTCTGAAATTTTCAAAAATTAATATAAATATTATTTTATAATGTTTAAAAATTGAAAAGCCTTCAAAGATGCTCCATAAGTATGCTAAGTGCCTGCCAGAACAAACTTGCCTATCATAATTCTAAAATTAGTACTATGCCTCCCCTCTCCAAACACTCAAAAATAAATTTCAAGATGTTCATTTTACAACAAGACCTTACTAGACTGGCGAATCCAAAAGTATCACCTATTTCTGTAAAAATATTCAGTAATTAAAATCAGACTATGAAATAAGCCAGCAATATTGTGTGAATCTGTGCTGCTAGGCAGGAAAAAGGGACAAAAATATATGAGGTCAGAATGCTGTGGTTCTAATTAAAAATGCTAACTTGTATCAATTAGCAGTATAGATTGTAGACTTTTTTAATGCTTATCTTTCTGTAGGTTTCACTTAGTCTTTAATTTTACTACTTACCCATTGGCTTTATTATTCTAATAAATATACATGAGATTAGCATACAGAATATGTTCAAGTGCTATTTTGGTCCATACGTTCACTTCTAAATGTTTTAATTTATTAAATGACATTTATTTCTCTCTCTCTCTCTCTCTCTCTCTCTCTCTCTCTCTCTCTCTCTCTCTCTCTCTCTCTCTCTCTCTCTCTCTCTCTCCCTCCCCCTCCCTCTCTCTCTCTCTCTCTTTCTCTCTCTTTCTCTGTGTGTGTGTGTGTGTGTGTATGTGTGTGTGCAAATCAGATGAAAACTTACAGAATCATTTGGCTTCAGTCATCTGAGTCTTACAGACCAAACTAATGTCATAAGGCTTGATGGCAAAAGCCTTTATCCACGGATGTACTGCTCCCCAGCACAACATCAATATGTTAAAAGACCAATGCCTTGAGGTAAATGCATGTTACCTTCCAGCATCCCAGCTCCTGAAATAAGGACTGCAGCTTAAATATAGTTACAAAAGCCTAGACCAATATAGCTAGGCACGTCCTCTGACTTGCTAACAACTAATATCCTGTTTATTCTGTTTTAAGTTCTGCCACATGGCTGGTTACCGCCCCCCCCTCTCTCTGGAGTTCTCATCTCCTTATTTTCTGCCTCAGCTACCAAGCCATTAACTTTTTATTCACAGGAGATGTTTGCATAAATATAAACGAGTTTCCTCCTATACCTTCCCACTGGCTACCTCACCTGACCAAATAAGATTGTAGTAAATCTCATTGTACACTTTTTGTACTGTCTGATAGCAACTTCCTTTTGAATAACATTGCTCTCATGTAAACTTTCCCTGGTTATGAGTTAATTTGAAGTTTATTATATGGTGGTGATTGTTTTACTCTTATTGTGTTTTACTTTTATTTAAAATTTTATATGCTCTATCTTGATCATATTTTTGCAGTTGCCCAACTTCTACCACATATTCCTCAACTATCTACACATCCAGACAAAATCACAGCCAACACTGAGAAGATGAAGTAGATACAAAATTCCACATCTAAGAATATATTTGTATTTGATATCTCCTGAGAAAGGATCAATAAGTTTTCTCAATATGTCAACCACATTCCAGGGACAGCCCCATGCCAAAGATTAGTTGTCCAATTCAAAAAGGATTCCATGTTTTATTTACATACTTTTTGTTTTGGTGGTTATTTTTTAAATGTATATTTTATTGTTTGGTGGTAACTTCTCAAGCATACACTTTATTTTACACCTACACACACACACACACACACACATATACACACACATTATCATTACATGTATATGTATGCATACATGTAGTTATTAAATTTTTAATTTTTTATTGAAAATTGATTCTTCTCTCAGACAATGCATGACAACCACTGTTTTCCCTCTCTCCACTCTTCTTAGATTCTTCTGCCTCCCTTCTCCTCCGATCCACTCTTCCTCCCCTTCCTCTTCAAAGAAGAGCAGAACTACCAGAGACAACAGGGAAGCAGGACAAAACAAAATAAAAGAAGACACAGTGAACACCCTCATATCAAGGCTGGACAAGGTAATCTAATAGGAGAAAAAGCAAAAGTGTCAGAAACACATCTCTTCTTGCTGGTAGGAGTCCCACAAAACACCCTGCTTGTAGGAATCCCACAAAACACCAAGCTAATAGCTATAAAAAAATATGTAGAGGACCTGGTGCAGACCCATTCAGAAAGCACTATTTTGGCATCAATGTATTTCAATCTTACTTTAACATGAAAAGCATCTGGAATATGTATTTAAAAGTTTACAACTCCAGTGCTTGACACTTCAGTCTCTGAGCCCATGGGAGCCCTGCTTAGTTGATTTGGTGGGCCATGTTCTTCTGGTGTCCTCCTTCCAGTCTGATACTAAAATCTTTCTCCCTATTTCATGGTGTTCTTGTGTTTCATGAACAAGAGGGGAGATTCCAGGAGCTGGGAATTCACAGATCCAGCACCCCCAGCTGTCTCTCCTGTCCAGGAGTCCTACATGATCCCATGGTGCCCGGTGTGATCTGCCTAGGTGGAACACTGGTCCCAAATGCCAGGGATGCTCAACTCCAGCAGCCAAACCTCATATTCCTTCTACCTCCCAGAAGGCAGAGTCTGACTGGTTCCTGGAGTCACACAGAGTCTGGGTCTCATACAGAGTCCAAGTCTACTGCCAAACCCCCATTATCTATACCTACCCCCAAACTCTAAGACCATCAGAACCCACCAAACCTGCTAATACCAGAGACATCATAGTGGGTAGGGTTCAGCATAAGAACATAAGCAACAATTATCATGGCCATTTGACATGACCAGAAACTAGCCATCCTACCACAGAAATCCCTAGAGATACTATCACACCCCACACAGGAGGAAAAGATTTCAAGTAAGGGGTTATGAAATGATAGGGGTGTTAAAGGAGGAAAATAAATCCCTCAAACTATAACAAGAATATACAAAGAAAGAGGTAAAAAATTGAACAAATCACTTAAAGAAAGGAAACTACAATCAAATAGAAGAAGGCAATGGATAAAAGGATACAAGTTCTAAAAATGCAGAAAGGCCTGCACTGATGTCATGCACACACAAAGAGACCAAAGATGCCAACTCAGACTACTACACCCAGCAAAAACTTTCAGTCATCATAGATGGGGAAACAAGATATTCCATAATGAAATCAAGTTTAAACAGTATGTTGTCTTAATTCCAGCCCTATAGAAGATACTAGAAGGAAAATTACAACACAAGTAGGCTAACTAAGCCCAGAAAATAATCTCTCTCTCTCTCTCTCTCTCTCTCTCTCTCTCTCTCTCTCTCTCTCTCTCTCTCTCTCTCTCTCTCTCTCTCACACACACATACACACACACACACATACACACACACACACACACACACACACACACACATACAATCACATACTTTACCACTACCAACATAAAAAAACAGGAACCACCAGCAACTGGGCATTAAGATCGCTGAATATCAATGGCCTCAACTTCCCAATAAAAAGATACAGGCTAACAAAATGGATGCAAAAAGAACAACCATCTCTTAGATGCATGTAATAACCACACCTCAGCCATAAAGGTAGACATTACCTCAGAGTAAAAGGCTGGAAAACTGCTTCCAAACAAAGGGACCCAAGAAGGAAGCTGGAGTAGCCATTCCATTTTCTTCTTCAAAGCTGTAAAATTAAATAGCCAAATCACTAAGAATGTAACATTTATATAATTTATATAATTTCTGATTGTGTTATGATTCTTCTTGCTATAGGTAGTTTATTATATATATGTGTGTAAGAATATAAATATATATGTAAAAAATAAAAAATATTTAATGCAAAAGGAATCTTAAAAAATATAGACTTTCAACCAATCTAATCAAAAGTAATGAGGAAGGATAGGACATTTCATACTAATCAAAGGAAAAATACACCAAAATGATGTCTCAATCTTCAACATCTAAGCCTCAAACGCAGAAGCACAAACATTCATGAAAGAAACATTACTAAAGCTTAAATCACACATAAAATCCCAGACATTAATACTGGGAGACTTCACCACCATACTCTCACCAATAGATAGATCATCAAGACAGAAATTAAATTTAGAAATAATGAAACTAATAGATGTCATGAATCAAATGGACCTAACAGATATCTAAGGAAAATTTCACCCAAACACACAAAAAATATATTTTCTTCTCAGCCCCTCACAGAACCTTCTGAAAAATTGGCCATATACTTGGTCACAAAGAAAACCTCAGCAAATATAAGAAGATCAAAATAATCCCTGGTATCTTATTAGACTACCATGGATTAAAGCTGGAATTCAGCAACAACAGAAAGCCTACAAACTCATGGAAACTGAATAACCCCCTTCTCAATGATCATTTGGTCAGGGACAAAATATAGAAGGAATTTAAAGACTTTCTAGAATTCAATAAAAATGAAGGCACAACATACCCAAACTTAAGAGACATAATAAAAGCAGTGCTAAAAGGAAATTTCATAGCACAAAGCACCTTCATATAGGGTTGGGAGATATCCCATTCTAGCAAATGAACAATACACCTGAAATCTCTAGAACAAAACGAAGTAAACACACCAAAGAAGAGGAGATGACAGGAAATCATCAAACTCGGGGCTGAAATAAATATATTAGAAACAAAGAGAACTATACAAAGAATCAATAAAACCATGAGCTAATTCTACGAGAAGATCAACAAGATAGAAAAACTTTTATTCAAACTAACTAAAAAGCAGAGGGAAAGTATCCAAATCAACCAAACTAGAAATGAAAAGGGAGATATAACAACAGACACCGAGGAAATCCAACAAAAATTCATTAGGTATAACTTTAAAGGTTTGTATTCCACAAAATTGGAAAATACAAAGAAATGGATGAATTTCTTGATAGATTTCACTTATCAAAGATAAATCAAGATCAAGTAAATAGTTCAAACAATTCTATAACTCCTAAGGAAATAGACTCAGGCATCAAAATTTTTCCATTACCAGATGGCTTTAGTGTAGAATTCTAACAGACATACAAAGAAGAGCTAATACTCCTCAAACTATTGCAGAAAAAAGCAACAGAAGGAATGTTACCAAACTCATTCTATGAAGCCACAGTCACTCTAATACCCAAACCACACAAAGACTAAAAAAAAAAAAAAGAAAAGAAAAGAAAAAAAAAGAATTTCAGACAAATTTTACTCATAATCATTAATGTAAAAACACTCAATACAATTTTTGCAAAACTAATCCAAAAACACACCAATATATCATCCACCATGATGAAGTAAGCTTCATCCCAGGGATTCAAGGATGGTTCAACATATGAAAATCCATCAATGTAATACACTATATAAACGAGCTGAAAGAAAAATATCATATGATCATCTCACTTGATGTAGAAATAGCCTTTAATAAAGTACAAAACCCCATCATGACAAATGTCTTGTAGAGATCAGGGATAGAAAGCCTATACCTAAACATCATAAAAACTATATGCTGAAGTCAATAGCCTACGTTAAAGTAAATGGAGAAAAATAATCAATTCCACTAAAATCAAGGACAAGAATGCCCACTCTCTCCATATCTCTTCAATAAAGTACTTGAAGTTCTAGCAAGCAATATAAGAGAATTAAACTAGATCAAGTGGATATATCTTGAAAATGAGGAAATAAAAGTATTACTGTTTGCAGAGAAATGATAGTATACTTAAGCAACTTCCCCCAAATTTCCCCAGAGAACTTCTACAGCTCATAAATACATTCATATAAGTGCTATCTACAAGATTAATTTAAATCGGTAGCCCTCCTGTAGGCAAATGACAAGCAGGCAGAAAAATAAATTAGAGAAACAACAGCCTTCACAATAGCCACAAATAATATAAAGTAACTTGGTGTAACTCTAACCAAGCATGCCAAAGACCTGTATGACAAGAACTTCAAGTCTCTGAAGAAAGAAATTGAAGAAGATGTCAGAAGATGGAAAGATCTCTCATGCTTATGTATCAGTAGGATTAAGATAGTAAAAATGACCATCTTAGGAAAATCAATCTATAGATTCAATGCAGTCCCCATCAAAATACCAACACAATTCTTTACAGGCCTTGAAAGAACAAGTCTCATTTTCCTATGGTAAAACAAAAGACTCAGAATTGCAAAAGCAATCCCACACAATTAAAAGAGCTTCTGGAGGTATCTCCACCCTTGATTTCAAGCTATACCATAGAACAATAGTAATAAAACTTCATGGAGCTGGCATAGAAATAGAGTATGTGATCAATGGATTCTAATTGAAGACCCAGAAGTAAACCCAAACACATAAATATACTTCATTTTGAACAAAGGAATTAAAACCATACTATGATAACATATCACATCTTCAAAGAATGGTGCTGGTATAGGTGGTTGTGTACATGTAGAAAAATGCAAAAATCCACATTTGTTACCCTGCACATAACTCAAGTCCACATTGATAAAGGCCACCAGATACACTAAATAACACCAGATACACTAAAATTGTTAGAAAGGAAATTAGGAGAGAGTCTAGGACTCATTGGCACAGGAGACAACTTCCTGAACAGAACCCTAACAATTCAGGCTCTAAGATCAACAATGGATAAATGGAACTTCTTGAAACCAAAAAGCTACCTCAAGGCCAAGCTACTGTCAATAGAATGGAATGACAGTCTACAAATTAAGAAAATGTCTTTCCCAATCCTCCATCCCACAAAGGGCTAATATCCAAAAATACAAAAAATAATTCCAAGCATTAAGAACCAAAATGAATAAACAAATAAATAAATAAATAAATAAGTAAATAAAAACAGTTTAAAATGGGGCATAGAGTTAAACAGGGAATTCTCAAAAAATGAATTTCAAATGGCCAAGAATCACTGAAGGAAATGCTCATTGTCCTTAGTCATCAGGGAAGTTCATATCAAAATCATTGAAATTCCACCTTAAAGCCATCATAATGCCTAAGATCAAAAACTCAATTGACAGCACATACTGGTGAGGATGTGGACATAGGGGAACAATCCTCCATTGCTATTGGGAGTACAAACATGTACAACGAATTTGGAAATCATTCTGCCACTTTCTCAGAAAAGTGGACATAGCTCTCCCTCTCTCTTGTAAGGACCAGACCAATTCTACTTTGTGTTAAACCTGGCCAAAGACGGAACCCAGATTCTAGAAACAACCACAATGTAATCGAAACAGAGAAATTCTCCTAGCAACAGAATCAGCTCAACTTGAGAAAGCACCCAAAGTGCACATATACTTTCTGCTGGTCAAGCTGACCAGCAGATAATCTGGCACATAGCAACAGTCAATTAGGAGAAGTCAGGCCAAAGTTCCTAATGCTCCACACCACAGACACACTCTTAGCTGTTTAAGGTCTGCAGTGACTCCCTCAACCAATCTTTTCTATAGGTCAACTTGCCCCTACACCTATTATCCAACCACAAAACTCCAAGGCTTATAACTCACTGCTTGCATTTTTTCTGTCCAATCAAATGTTGTAAAACCCATTTCTTCGTCTAAAACCTACAAAAACCCGTCTCAATTGTCACTTCTTTGCATCTGATGAGTCAGTGCATAGGATGTGTGGCCCGAGCTTAAGCTTGCTTTAAGGACTTCCTTGTTATTGTATGTGGCCTCTGCTCTTGGTTGGTCTGTTGAGGGCGGTTTCTCTCATGATTTGGGCATATACCACTCTTGAGTTTTCATCCAAAAGACACTCTCTATCATACAACAAGGACACTTTCCAAGTATGTGCATAACAGCCTTATTCATAATAGCTGAAACCTAGAAATGACTTACATGTCCCTCAACAGAAGAATAGGTAAAGAAACTGTGGTACATTTAAACAATGGAATACTACTGAAGCTATAAAAAAATGAATCCATGAAATTTACAGACAAATGGATGGAACTAGAAAAGATCATCTGGAATAAGGTAACCCAGATCCAGAAAGACACACATGGTATGTACTCACTTATAATCATATATTAGCCACATAGCACAGGATAAACTTATTACAATGCACAGATCCAAAGAAGATAAGTAACATGAAGAATCCAAGGGAGGATGCTTAAATCTCACTCAGAAGAGGAAACAGAATAGACAAAGGTAGTTATTGAAGACAGAGAACAATGTAAGAATGAAAACATAGAACAATATGAGAGTGGAGATCAGACCTGAGGAGTGTGGGTACAAAAGGTTCTATGGATAAAATATATACTGTGAGCAGGGGAAGGGGAGGAGGCAGGGGCATCCCTGTGACAAAATGGAGCTGAAAGTCAGGGTAGGCTCCCAGAGAAATGTGAGAGAGACTATAGCATAGACTCCTTGTAGCAGAGGCCATAAAGACTGAAAAAGACACTATCTAGACAAGTCACCTAGTAGAGGGAGGGGAACACCATCTCACCCACAAAAAAAATCCATTCAAAAATAGCAAAATAAAAGGATCCAGAGGGTCCTAGAAATATACAAGTAGAACAATATGATAGGCAGATTTGGGCCCAGGGGTCCCGCTCAAACTAAGGCACCAGCCAAGGACAATACAGGAGGTAAACTTTAAACCCCTTCCCAGATCTAGCCAATGGTGAGAATATTCTCCACAGTTGAGTGGAGAGTGTGATATGACTTTCTCACGTACTATGGTGTCTCACATTTGACCATGTCCCCTGGAGGGGGAGACCTGGTGGCACTTAGAGGAAGGACAGCAGGTAGCCAAGAAGAGACTTGATACCCTATGAGAATATATAGGGGGACGTAATCCCCCTCAGGAACAGTCATAGGGGAGGGGAATAATGGGAAAATGGGGGGGGGAGGAATGGGAGGATACAAGGGATGGGATAAACATTGAGATGTAACAAGAATAAATTAATAAAAAAAAAAAGAAAGAAAAAAAATAACCATGCCTACATGATGTACAAGAATAAACATAGCACAGATAGAGCAGAGATTGAGAGAAGTTCCAACCAATGCCTAGCCCAACCCAAGACCCACCCCATGGACGATAGCCAACCCCTGACACTATTAATGATACTCTGCTATGCTTGCAGATGAGACTCCAGCAGAGTTGTTCTCTGGAAGGCTCCCCCACCAGGGGTTAGAAACAGATAGTCAGACTCACAGCCAAACATTGGGCAATGTGTATTTAGCTTTTTAGAAAATTGGAAGGAAAAATGGCCCTAGACATGACAGGAGCTTCACATGAGGACCAATAGTGCCAAATAAGTGGTGCCCATAGAGGCCTGCTGAAATTGAAGCACCAGTCAAGGACCTTGCATGATCTGTACCTAGGCTTTCTACAAAGATGTAGCTGATGGGTATCTCAGGCTTCATGTGGGTCTCCTAGTTAAAGGAATGGGTGCTCTCTCTGACGTATATTCTCTTACTAGCTCTTCAATTACTTCCCTCTGGTGGAACTGCCTTGCCAGGCCTCAGAGGAAGAGGACACACTCAGTATTGATATGGCATGATGAACTGGGGTGGATGGGAAGGGGGGTTTTCCTTTTTGAGGAGAGAGGAATGATGGAGGGGGAGGGAGGTAAGACTGGGAGGTGATTAGAGATGGGGCTATGACCAGGATATAATGTAAATAAATAAATAAACTAATTAATTAAAAAAACCCTGGTCAAAGGCACAGAAAATGACCAAAACTTTCTTAACACAAAGAATGGTGTATATCAATTTACAAAAAGCATACACTAATTATACTGGACCTAAAAAAATCTCCTATGATATTTCCATGTCTTAGTTACTATTGCAGTGATAAAAGTACATGCCCTAAAAACCTTGGGAGGAAAAGATTTATTCAGATTATGCTTTCATATCACTGTTCATCATGGAAGAAGTCAGGACTTGAACTCAAACAGGGCAGGTTCCTAGAGGCAGGAGCTCATGCATAAGCCATAGAGAAATGTTGCTTACTAGATTGTTCCCCATGGCTTGGTCAGCCTGTTTTCTTTTTAATTATTTATTTATTTATTATTATTATTATTATTATTATTATTATTATTATTATTATTATTATTATTATTATTATTATTATTTATTACTTATTCACATTATAACCCAATTGTAATCCCCTTACTCTTATCTTCCTGTTCCTACTCTCCTTCCTATTGCCCTCGGCTAGATCTCTGACAGGTGGGTTCCTCCTGCCTCACCATCTGACCACAGCCTATCAGGTCTCATCTGGATAGCCTGCATTCCCATCCCCTGTGTTCCCACAGGGCCTCTTCACTAAGGGGCAGTGATCAAATCACAGGCACCTGAGTTCTTGTCAGAGGCAGTATCCTGTTTGCCCCTTCCCCATGTGAAGAATGTGCTGTCTATTGGGTACATCTAACACAGGGTCTAGTTCTTCTTGCAATGTCCTTGGTTGGTGCACCAGTTCGTGCAGACCCCCAAGCCTGGGTCCAGATCTACTAGCTTTAAAAGTCTCCTTGTGGAGGTCTTGACAGTCATAGAGCCAGGCACTATCTGCTACATATTGGGTCCTCTTACATTAATCACTAATTAAGAAAATGTCCTTATAGTCTTGCCTATAACTCAATCTACTGATGGCATTTTCTTAGTTGAGATTTTCTCTTCTCTAATGACTCTACTATGTGTCAGATTTATATAAAACTAGCACATAAAATACATAATAACTAAAACACTAAGAGAGAAAATAGTAAAAACTACAAGAGAAAAAGACCAAATAACATAGGAAAGCATAGATATTAAAGTAGCACCTGATTTTTCAATGAATACTCTAAATGCCAGAATGGTCTGTATAGATATTCTAGAGACTCTAAGAGACCCAGACTACTATACTCATCAAAACTTTCAATTACAATAAGTAAAGAAAATAAGACAATGTGCACTAAAGACCACATTCAAGCAATATCTATCTACAAAACCAGCCCTGCAGAAGATGCTAAAGGAAAAAGTTTTACCTGAAGTGATTAAACACACTCAAAAAAAAAAAAAAAAATCACCAGGAACAAATAATATCAGAGCAGAAGATCAGAAAAGGGGGAAACCTTTATCATCACAACAAATAACAGGAATACACAAACATTGCTTATTGAAAATTCAACAGCAACGGTCTCAAATACACAATAAGAAGACAGAATGGATGTAAAAACAGGATACATCCTTCTGTTGCGTATGAGAAACACACTTTAACATCAAGGAAAGATATCACCTCAGGGTAAAAGGGTAGAAAAAGATATTCCTAGCAAATGGATCTATTGCCTTTCTCTGGGTCTTTTCCTTCTGTTAGTTTTTTGAGTCCTACTATGGTAGGTTTGTTTTTTTATTCTATTTTATTTATTATTATTCCTCAGATCCCTATTTGTATTCTAAGGAGATAAATAAAGGGTATAGATCCAGGGAGAGAAAAGAGGGAGAGAGGAACTGGGAGGAGTTGAGGTAGGGAACATAGTAATTGGAATATATTATCTGAAAAAACTGTTATTTCTTTAAGTTATTAATTTATTCACTTTACATACTGAACAATGCCCCTATCTCCTCTCTTCTCAGTCCCCTCCTCCTCTCCCCATTCCTCTCTCCTCCTCCCTCTCTTCCCATTGTCCCCCACTTCTTCCTATCTCCTGACATACAAACTTAAATAGTAGCAATGGTGATCCATTTTCCTAGATTATAAGGAATGTGTTTAAAATATTTTCATTAATGCTTAATCGTTTTAAACATAATTACAATGCATAAAACATTCCTATTCTTTTTTTTTTTTTTTTTTTTTTTTTTTTTTTTTGGTTTTTCGAGACAATTTTTCTCTTGTAGTCCTGACTATCCTGGACCCACTTTGTAGACCAGGTTGGCCTCAACTGATAGAGATCCACCTGCCTTTGCTTCCCTGAGTGCTGCAAATAAAGATGTGAGCTACCATACCAGGCCAACATTCTTATTATTATTTCTTATATCACTTGAATTGCTATTTATGATTAATAAATTTAGTTAAATAAGTTGTCTTTAACTTTTACAAATTCTATAAAAGGCATCATTACTGTAAATTGAAAATTTTAGTGAAATGGTCCAGCCCATTAATAAAAAGCCCTGATTTAGTGTCCTTGTGAAGAGTAGTGATAAGATTAAATTATTTTGAAACATTAATCTAGATAATATAGCATTTATTTATTCCATGAAATTAATTTCAGATTAACAAAAACAGGACATCAAATCCTTCAGCCTCTACCAAGGGAATTGGTTAAGTTAGTGAAGGCTGCCTAAGGTTGCTAGAACATTCCATATCTCACCAGAACTATTGTGTGGTGTTAGAGTATAAGAAAACACTTGGAGATACTCAGTAATACTGCATTATGAATTAGTAATATTTGCTTATGATCAGGCCTTTCACTACACTTCTTTGTAAACTAACAACTCATGGTAATGGCTCTGCCTGGAACTAAATGTCATGAATAGTATAAAGAAGATTGGGGAGTATAATTTTAAGAACAGTTTATACTAAGGAAATTGCTGCTATGCTTCCTTAAAATTTTAATTATCCAATTAAATTCTGAATTTTAACAACTGTTTACCTTTAAGAAAATAACACAATTATGCTCAGAGTAGTTATTTTATTAGACAATAACACAATAGGAGACTAGAAAATTCTCTCTCGTGATTCACAAAAACAAGCATGAGGATGTACACTAAGGGGAACATGAAAGAAGATAGAATGAGTTAATGTGTTAGGGACTTCCTAGGGAGTGAAAACATCATTAAATATCAATGGGGAATAGAGTTCATTTGTTTTCTTTCTAAATTACTTTTCAATTCCCATGCCAAATGTTGCATGTCAATATTTTATCTAGTACCATTTAAAAATTCATCAAAGAACTTTCACATGGCACAGAACCAGTTCATTTGACATCTACAAAGTTCAAAGCTTTGGTATTATCATCTTTAGAAAATTGCCATAAATATAACAAGAAAAATACCTTTGTAAATTGTAGTCCCTTACAAAATGTAGCCTTGGTTCAATAATATTTGAAAAACTGTTTTGAGTCATTTGCTTAAATAGCTTTAAAATCCATTTGTGTGTGAGTAACAGTGGAGGAATATATTGTAATAGATATTCATTTTACACATAAAAATTTATTTCATACCTACTATGTGTCATGTCAGTGATGAATACTACAGTTACTTTATTTGAAAAATAAAAATAGACCATAAAATGAAAACAGACAGAAAAATTATATGATAAATCTTAAGAAAAGTAAGTTTTGAGTGTTATAAAAATATTGAAGAAGATACAGTTATCTCTGTCTACTCATGGCAAATATAAAGGACAAGGAATTTTTTAGAGAGGCAAGGAATTGGCATAAGATATTGAATGGAGCCGTTGGATATTTAAGTACTTGACATATAGTGCCCTGTGCTTGTCAGGGACTCTTTCTTAGTGCATACTTCCATCTTGAAATTATTAAAGTGTGCCACAAGTTACCATGTTCATCTCATATGGACTCTTGAAAATTATATAGTCAGTTATGCACAGATGTAAATGGCCTATTAAAAACTTATATACTAACTTTCCTCAAAAAATTATCAGGGAAATACTAAGGAAGGTGTAACTGCATCATTATGAAGAAGAAAGAAAACAAGACCATACAATGAATTTAGGGCTACAAATATATGTATACATTATTGAAGCAAGTCAAGGAAAGCAGAGATGGCTTTTTCTTGCAATGAGAAGTATTAGTGATTTGGACCTTGGGAATGTTTCTCATATGCTAACAAAAGTTAAAGCAAGCATTTAAGTTCGAGAAAAAAAGTTTACATGAAAAAAACAAAAGCATTCATTTACTTTAACAAATACTTATTTATTGTGTTGAATTACAGATACTATTATCAGCATTTGATAAGCAGTGTTTTCTGATGGAGTTCAGGGAGAAATCTTTTTTCTATTTTTAAAACTCTTCTCCCATAAAATACATTCCAGCCTCAGCCTCTTTTCTTTTCATTCCCCTCGCCAGCACCCTAACCTCCCCTTTGCCCCAGATCAACCTCTCCAAGACACACTATTTTTCTGTTTTCTTTCAGAAAAGAGCAGGATAAAGAGCCTGCATTGGGTCTACCCTACGACCTCTGCATGCATGCCATAGTTGATTAGCTTGGTGTTTTGGTAGGATTCCTAGCAGTGGGAGTGGGAGTGTCTCTAACCCTTTTGGTAAATTTTGGGGCCCTTTTATTTCTACTGAGTTGCCTAGTCCAGCCTTGATAAAAGGTTTTGCGTCTCACTGTTTCTTTCTTTTTTTCATTATTTTTAAATACTTATTTTTATTAATTGTGATTAGTGTACACAAGAGTCAGGGTATGTGTATGTATTTTCAGTGCCTTTAAAGCCAGAGTTGTTTGATTTCCCAGAGACGGAGTTGCAGGCTTTGGTGAGCCACTGGCTGTGGATGCTCAGAAGTGAGCTTGGGTGTCTTGTGAGAATAGTACATGCTCTAAACCAATGAGCCACCTCCCTAGACACACACATACTGTTTCAAACTCTGGCCTAAGAGCAGATACTTGCTTATAGCATGAGTAGAGACAATTTGGTAGATATAGGGACATGGTGACAACAAGGACATCATGATTGCCTAATAGGAAGTCTTACTGTTTCTTGTATGCCGTATTCAGTTGATATCCCAAAGAGGACAAAAACAAGTGATTAATGTTAGCATGAAGTATCAAAGGTGGAACTGTAAACACACACACACACACATGAAGATGGACACTTTTAACGGCAAGATCCTGAGTTTGATATTTCAGTAAAGACATAAAAGGGAAGAATATGTGATGTATAAAGAAGAGCAAGTTCAAGGTCCTAAGGCAAGAACAGAACTTAGAGTCTAGAAAAATATCGCGAATAGTAGGCAGTATTTTAGAAACAAAGATAAAAATAGTACTAAAATTAGGAATGGCATTTTATTCCATGAAAATTACTTACTGTTAGAGATTTCAGAACAAGGGTAGAATGTCACTAACTGTCTAAATTACACAGTGTGAAAGAATATGTATGATGCTTTGTAGACAATAGATTGTATAAGGGCAGGAGTACAAGCAGAAAGGTCAGTTAGAAAGTAATTGCAATAATAAAGTAAACATAATATTCATTATGTTATTGCTTAGAGTGGTTGTGGAGTTTGGAGAAATGGCTCAGTGATTAACTGTACTTACTGCTTTTCTGGAGGGCTGGAGTTTACTTCTCAGCAGCCAATTATAGTGGTTCACAACCTTTAATAGGCCAGCTCTAGAGAATTTTGGTATCTCTCTATTAGTCTCCTCAGATACACACACACATACACACACAGACTGAGAGAGAGGGAGAGAGAGAGAGAGAGAGAGAGAGAGAGAGAGAGAGAGAGAGAGAGAGAGAGAGAGAGAGAGAGAGATAGGATATATTCACAAAAGCAACACACACAAAGACACATACACAGAAACAAATAAGTAAATGTAAATGTGATGCAGATATTAGTATGGTATTAGATGTAGAGTGTATATTAGTATGGTATTAGATGTAGAGTGTACGTTCAATGTAAATACAGCATGATTTGTAAATGGATTAGTTCAGTATGTGACTGGGCCATGTGTCTATGTGAAAAGTGAAAAAATCCACAGTCCCTTTGGGACCTAATAAGTCTTTCAGATACTCTTTACTGACTGTCCCAACAGACTAAATGGCACTTTTGTATGGCAATAATAGGCACTAGAAAGAAATTGAAATATTTTGTCCCTAAAGTATATGATTCTAGTGAAATGAATTCTTATAGAAGATAAAGTTTACTCTAATATTAATGCTCTTTAAAACCCCCTTATGATTTAAATAAAACTTTGGAAGGGACTTTGTAAATTATTAATCCATATCTCATTAGAGAGAATTTCACTGTCAACATCTTCCTAGAAAAATAATATTTACATGATCACTATTCTATTTTGCAGTGTTGCTTCATTTACAGCTATATCAGATTAACATCTGATATCTACCTCACAAAATTACTTTATTACACCATCATCATCATCAGTGTTTTGGTGATCTTTTGTATAGATTACAAACTCGATGAAGTCAGAGATTTTCTCTGTTTTGTCAACTGATTAATCCCAAAGATATAGAATGATACCCAGCATATACTATGAACTCTATATTTCATGTATTTGGTTATTAAATCCAGGGGATTTAAGAAAAGAAAAAATGTGAACTTTTGACTCTTATTTCATTAAAAACTGGTAGCAATGATGGATTCTGTTACTTGTGCCCATGCTAATCTAGCTTGGTCTATAGACATGCATTTCTGGAACAGGTGGCCAGGTATGATGAGCACCAATCCCAGTTTTCCTTGAACTGAGATTTTCCTATGGTGAATATTTTTTATTTTCAACAAAAAATTAAGGACAAAATTCAATGATAATAAATGTTTGGTGAAAAATGTAACAGCTGGGCATGGGAAATGTGACTAGACACAGTATGATTCTTACTCCAGCTTCTTGTTTTCATACTTCATTTCCATTTGACAATTACATCTTCCTACATAGCTACAATTGTCAATATCTAGCATGCAGAGCATAATGATCTGGATTAACTGCTTCCCGATGGTCCTTCTAGTTCTACAAGTTGTGCTCTCTATTATATATGTATAATAATTGAGCCTATGTTTTCCCATCCCACAGTGACAACAATACCAAATCCAGCTATTCAACTGAATCCAAACATGTAGATTAGTAGTCAAGTAAACCACATTTACAATTACAAATGACAGCTATATTTTATTTTAAATTTGATTCTAGAAGATCTATCAAATATATTTGGTGTTTTCCAAACTAACATGATTTATAGTGATATAAACTCTAATAGCTTTCCCAAATATTTGTGGCACATACCTGTTGCTTTTAAAATGTCCTGGAAAGTGAAGAATAGCCTACTATTATTTTTTGAGGAAGGACACCATCTGCCCTGAACTGTTCCCGTATTTTCCCCTGGTACCTGAACATATCTTAATAATGAATATAGAAGATAGTTTGGAAATATCTCGTTAATGTGATTTACTATTCACACTTCATCATACAGAATAAATAAACCCAGCAAAATAGTTTTGTTTACCATAAAGAATAAAGAAAGAGCAGTAGATTACATGTACCTATACCCTTTTCAATTTCTCTACATTAGTCTCTAGATCAGCCAATATCTATTATATCTTCTTTCTTAAATTCTGTATGTACTTCTACCAACAATTAAGATATGGACTCATTATGCCTCTAAAGTGAAGGGTGAATAAAGTGAAATTTTTTGGAGGGTAGAAAGAAAGACTTATTAAGGATCAAACTGTCAATAATATCTGCTGGTGGTGGGCAGGGGAGAGTGCCGAGAGAAGAGCAAATAGAAGAAGAGCAAGCAGATTTTATCTGACAACAGAGTTGTGGTATTTAAGCTGATAGTAAAGTGCTTCCTTGTCAACAGATAACTACCTTAAAACATCTGCTTTTCAGGTAAACAGAAACCCACCTTTTATGCTTGTCTATGTGTAGATATTATCTAATAGAATTAAATTCAGAGTTAAAACTTATAGGAAATTCCTTATATTTTCAATAAAAACTAGGTCTATAAACTGGAGTAGTTTCTACTAATCAAAGTTATCCCAGTACAAAAATGTAAATGCTGAATAATATCACTGATATGTTCACTCTAGAAAGAAATTTATAACCAAAACATGTAATGGTATTTATCAGTATGTAGAGAAACAAGGGAGATGTTATTTCAGTATAATTTTTTGTCATTTCTATGATATCGGTATCTATTAAGAAGTGCTTCATGGGTGTGTGTGGGAATATCCTTAAGACGTATCTCTCATCATGAGTTTCATTTATTCCACTTCTTGTCCACCACAGTATTAGACATTTTTCTGTTTCCTGTGCCATGATAGAATAAAACTGCGAAAATTATGAGCAAAATCATTCCTTTCTCTTTTAAATTGTTTTAGTTGCATATTTTCTCAAAGCAATAAGACATTCAAGTAACATGCCAGAGGAGGAAGCAATGTCGGTGAAAATGGTATTGGCAGGAAGTGTGTACTATATGAGCTTGCCTTTTTTAAATGTAATTTTGCAAAAAGTTACTACTCACTAGGAAGTCATTTATGGAATTAATTTTTCAGTTTAGTTTAGGTTTAATTTATCATTCAGTAGACATTTTACTCATAATAGTGTTTTCCTGACTTTGCCATTAGTTAGAGTACTTTTGCCAAACTTTTTGATTATTTCTGAGCATATGCCATATGATGCAGAATTACTCATTATGCATTTTCTTTCTATTCATTACAATACTTAAGAAAGATGTTTTCTCTGGAATAGGGCTTTTATAAAAATTTTCAGAAAGTCATCTTCTATAATAATTTTATGATTGAATTATTTTCCCCTTTAAATGAAACAGTGTATTCGTATTGCCATGGTTACTAATTCACAAGCAACCCTTTTAGGAAAAAATTCAGTATGACCTCTTGATGACTCCTCTGAAAAACATATAAAATTCTTGGCTCAGAGGAGCATGGAATTAGTAGAGTTGGATGACCAAATTGTATTTGTATTTTAGTGTGCTTGTTTCTTTTCTATTTACATTATGTGTTCCTTATCAGTTAGTTGGCTAAGAAACACCTTCCATTTGGGGAAAGGTTTGATAGATATGTTGGTAAAAAATAATGGACATTTAGCATTTTTATTCATAATGGAACTATTCTGTCTTGAGAAAGAGTAAAGAATAGCAGAAAGTGTATGTGAGAGGAAAAAAAAGGAGAAAGAAAAAGGAAGGAAGAAAAAAGAAATTTAGGAAGAGAAAGAAAAGAGAAAATAGACAGAGAAAGACAGCCAGAGACCAAGACAAACAAAACAAACAAACAAACAGAAACAGAGAATGAAAGAGAAACAAGGACAGAAAAAATTAACAGATTTTTTATTAATTTTTTATTCACTTTGCATCCCAGTCATAGGCCCCTCCCTCCTCTCCTGCCAGCCACACCTTCTCTTCCTATGCTGGTTCCCTATTGCTCAGAAAAAGGAAGCCCTCTACCCACCCAACTAGCTCATCAAGTCACATCAGGACTGAGTTTGTCCTCTTCCAGTGTGGCCTGGCAAGGCAGCCCCATCAGGGGAAAGTGATTGAAAAGCGGGAAACACAGCGCATGCCAGACAACCTCTGCTCCCCGTTCTAGGTGACTAACATTAATCCTGAGCTGCCCATTAGCTATATCTTTGTAGGGGCCGTAGATCTAGTCCGTGCATAGACCTTGGTTGGTGCTTCAGTCCTAGCAAGCCGCACTGGGTCCTGGTTAGTTGGCTCTGTTGGTCTTCCTGTGGAGCTCTTTTCACCTCTAGGTCCTTATATCCTTACCCTCACTTTCCCACTAGATTTCCTATGCTTCACCTAAAGTTTGTCCGTAAGTCTCAGCATCTGTTCCCATCAGTTGCTGGGTGGAGCCTCTCAGACGACAAATCTGCTAGCCTCCTGTCTCTAAGCATAGCAAAGTATCTTTAATCGTGTCGGGGTTGGCTCTCTTCCAGAGTGTGGGTCTAGGATGTGCTCCGAGACTAAATTCAGTCATCACCTTATCCAAAGCTTCAGTATCTTTTTTTTCACCCTAGATATAATTTTAAGGAAAAGACAACAGTTTATATAGTGCAATTCTTACCACCATTGCCACTGATTTTGATCACTTCATATTTTGTTCAGTGTTTCTCTTTTACAATAAAAAAATCAATGTTCTCTGAAAACAATTTCAAGAAAATCAGGAAGATGTTTATTATTGCTTAGATGATCTTCTGTTTCAGATCAGTTCAGATTCAAAATAGTATGGTACTTCGATCACTTCCTAACTCTATTGAATTAAACTGACTTTCAAAATCTGAGACTCAGATTTTTTTTAAATATATACTATGATTATATTGTAGTTTGTAAATTTAACAATGAAATCACATCAGAGAAGATTTACTCCCCAGAATACAACTTACCACACATTATACTTTCACAATTTTAAGATAGCTATTGTTATGTACCAAAGAACATTAATTGCCACCACATTTATATCTCAGCTATACTAAATTTGACTACCTACCTGTAGACTATCTCTATTATACTGTTTTATGACTGCCTTTCCACATAAATTCTTATGACAATTTTGTGATGGTGATTATAGAAAAGTTCTTTCTTAGATTCTGGTAATTGAGATGTTAATTTTCTATTTTTTATGTGTCTCTATATAAACAGAATAGTAAAATTCAACACAGAAATGTAGGCAACTTGTAAATATTAAAAATGAAATAAATAGTTCATTGGTATTGAACACATATTTGAAATGCTCACTATCTGTGGATAACTAGGGAGTAGCCTATTACACAGTGGAGATATAGAACAACAGTGACACGATAGAATTTTGAAGAATAGAAAAAGTCCACTCTCTAACAGAAAACAAGAATCTGAATTATATCAACTCTCTCATTTATTTCCTAATAACTAGGTTAAGTCAAGTCAGTTTTTTTCTATCTATACTTGTGGCAGGAGGAAAGACAGTATATATATATATATATATATATATATATATATATATATATATGTATATATATATATGTATATATATATATATAAAACCTATTCATGTAGATATGAAATATAAATGTTTAATATATGTAAATAGACTATATCAGTATTGTAATACAGACACAAATTTCAGATATCAATATAGAGGATTCCATATTATAAATACATGTAATTGATAAAAATGTATTCTGTCAATTTCTTGTCCTTGTTACTCAGTCCTTTATATGCATTTTTATGAGAAAATACAAATAAGCTGAATATTATCTAAGTAAGTACTATTGATTATATATTAGTATTTGTGGCCATTAAGAATTAAGAAACCCATAAGATTACAGCACTGATTTCCACAGTAGCTACTTTAACTGAAAGAGGTGGGTATAAATTATTGTCAAATTTTATATTAACAAAATTATTTTTCATATTACCACTCATATTTTTAATGTATCACTCATATGGTTTTTTTGGAAATTTTGCTGCTTTCTTTAATAAAAATCAGGTAATGAGGAGAATATGAACTATAGCATTTTCTGGAAAACGGTAGTTGTGTTATACTGAATAATGACTATACTGCAAGCATATTTACATGTAGTCAATGGAACTTTTAAATATCACATTATATTAGAAAAATCAAGATTATGCAGACAAATCAAGTATGATGAGATAGAATCCTAAATACAATTTTATTTATCTTCATGATGCATGTGGAAAAAGTGGCAGTAACAGGAGCAGATAACCCAGCAAGACGGAAAATGACATGATATGGTTACACAACAAGTGATGTTGGCAGGCACAAAAAGCTGGAATTATAAAAGAAGTGTTTCTTTTTTCTTGCAGAATCTCTACAGAGAGCAGGCTGCAACTTATAGCTTGACTTTGTCCAGCTTTCTTGATTTCAGAATTTAGGGATTCAGAATAGTAAGAGAAAAAGCCCAGAAGGCTTTGTGTAATTTGTTAAAAGCCTTCAAATAAAACCTAATACATATTTATACTGATGTGCATGGAGCATGGCCCCTGCATGTGAAATCATTCTAAACTAGAGAAGAAGAATGGGGAATAAGAAAAAAAATGTTTCTATAAGTTCATGCTGTGAAACTGGAGAACTGTTCTTAGAAGGGGTCAACTGAAGCAGGTCTTAAAGGATTAGAATTAGAAGTCAAAGGACTTTCCAAAGGGGATACTAGGATTTAGAGAAAAACATTTATTCACTTTAGTTTGCCAATATTATATAGTGCATAAACAGAAGCTACTGGCTTTGTTATTGAAGATCTATGTATTTCGTAAGTCTATCAATTTACATATAAATATGTAATTCAATGATGGGCACAGAGTTTTAATTATTCAATGAAATTCAGAATTTCCTTAATTCTATGTTTTGACATTTGCAATGTAATGAAATTTGTGAATTACTATAATGTGTCCTGGTTAATCTAAAACATCTTTGAGAATGATACAAGTACTCATAAAAATTTCAATTGAAAAATGTCAAATAAGATAATAAGTTGCAATGGAAATGCAAGTTCTTTTTAAAAATTTATATTTTTCTCCCATTATACATCTTGACCACAGCCTTTCATCTCTCTCTTCACCACCCCCAAACTTCCTTGTTCCCCCAGATCCACTTCTCCATTTCTCCTCTGAAAAGAGCTGACCTCCCTGTAATATCAACCAAACACACCAAGACAATATGCAATGGGTCAAGATATAAACCTCCATATCAAGACTGGACTAGAAAATTCAGTGGGAAGAAAAAGGTTCCGTGAGCAGGCAAAACAGTCAGAGACATCTCTACTCCCACTGCTTGGGGGGTCCAACACAACCCCAAGCTAAAAAAAACCACAGCATGCATGTCAAAGACATAGAATAGTCTCTGTGAGCCCCTATGAGAACTGCTTAAATGATTCTGTGGACATGGTATTATGTATGGAACTTTTACTATTGTAAAATTCTAATGCCAAACTAAAATGGACACCTTATTCATTTTCAAAGAATTGGAAGGTAGACACCGAATTTGGATTTACATTGGCAAACATGAACACAAACAAAATGTTTAATATTTTGAAAATGATATATGTGAATCTCTCTCTCTCTCTCTCTCTCTCTCTCTCTCTCTCTCCTCCTCTCCTCCTCTCTCCCTCTCTCCCTCCTCTCTCTCTTCTCTCCTTCTCTCTCTCTCTCCGTCTCTCTCTCTCCTCTCTCTCTCCTCTCTCTCTCGCTCTCTCTCTCTCTCTCTCTCTCTCTCCCTCTGTGTGTGTGTGTGTGTGTGTGTGTGTGTATCTGTGTGTCTGTGTGTGCATGAAACATGCACGTGTGTGTCTGTCTATCTACATGGTTTTTCATGGTGGTGATACTAACAAGGCTGAAAGGTTCTAATCATCCCAGCATCTTAAAAAAGAATAAAAACAAATTTTGTTTTGATTCTTCATTGATGCCTTGATAAGAGACTTAAGACTATCCAGTGCAGTAGAAGGGGGAAACAAAGTGCACTTTGCTTGTATCAACAACAGAGTTTCTTGATGAGAGCACCATTGATTGCTCAAAAAGTACAGACAGAGAGATAAAAGTTCAATGATTATCTTCTTATTTCTAATTAATACTAAATAATCACAAATTAGCCTTATAGTTTATCTTGATTACAGTAAGACAGTACATCTATGAGACCATATATCTATGGTCTCTATTGTATCCTAAGATTGCTTTTTGTGTTAGAATATAAAAGCAACTGTAAGGAAGGACTTCTTTTTTTTAAAAAGATTTATTTATTATTACATATATAGCATTCTGTCTGCATGTATATCTGCACATCAGAAGAGGACATTAGATCACATTATAGATGGTTGTGAACCACCATGTGGTTGCTGGGAATTGAACTCAGGACTTTTGGAAGAACAGCTGGCTCTTTTAACCACTGAGCCATCTCTATTTGGATGTATTCTAATAGGTGCTATGGTCATCCAGGAAAAGGAGAAATGAGATTTTTACAGATAAAACTAGGCAAAGACAGCAAAGAGTCATGAGAAAAAGCACTTGCAGTGCATAGAAAACTATACCTTTCTTGGTGATGGTTGTACAGAAACTGTTTTGGGGACCCTGGTGGAAATTGACTTTACAGTGTCCACTGAAGACTACACACATATAAATTTGCATCTCCATATAGGCAATGTAAACTGAACCTTTTCAGAAGTGAAAACTAAAGAAATGTTCACATTTAAGTCAGATAGAAAAATAGCTCCATTTGTCCACAAATTCCTGGAATTCCTTGTTTTTAATAGCTGAGTAGTATTCCATAGTGTATATGTACCACAGTTTCTTTATCCATTTTTCTACTGAGGGACACTTAGGCTGTTTCTATGTTCTGGCTATTATGAATAAGGCTGCTATGAACATGGTTGAGCAAAGTTTCTTGTTGTGTGCTGGAGCATCTTCTGGGTATATTCCAAGGAGTGGAATAGCTGGGTCTTGAGGAAGCCCTATTCCCATTTTTCTGAGATAGCACCAGATAGATTTCCAAAGTGGCTGTACTAGTTTGCATTCCCACCAGCAATGAAGGAGTGTTCCTTTCTCTCCACATTCTCGCCAGCATGTGGTGCCGCTTGAATTTTTGATCTTAGCCATTCTGATGGGTGTAAGATGGAATCTCAGAGTTGTTTTGATTTGCATTTCCCTGATGACTAAGGAGGCTGAGCATTTCTTTAAGTGTTTCTCAGCCATTTGATATTCTTCTGTTGAGAATTCTCTGTTTAGTTCCAAGCCCCATTTCTCAATTGGGTTATTGGAGCTAGAAATGATCATAATGAGTGAGTTAACCCAGAAGCAGAAAGACTCAAACGGTATATACTCACTTATATCTGCATACTAGCCCAAGGGGCATGTCCCACGAAAGCCTTCACTCACCAGGAAACAGGGACAGATGGGAGGACATCCTATTGGGACTCTAGATGAGAGAAGCATGGGAGAATAGCAAAGTAGAAGGATACAGAGGGTCCTAGAAATCTACAAGTAGAACATTATGATAGGCAGATTTGGGCCCAGGGGTCCAACTCAAACTAAGGCACCAGCCAAGGACAATACAGGTGGTAAACTTTAAACCCCTATCCAGATCTAGCCAATGGGCAGAACATTCTCCACAGTTGAGTGGAGAGTTGGGTATGACTTTCACATGTACTCTGGTGCCTCATATTTGACCATGTCCCCTGGAGGGGGAGACCTGGTGGCACTCAGAGGAAGGTTACCAAGAAAAGATTTGATACCCTATTAGCATATACAGGGAGAGGAAATCCCCTTCAGGAACAGTCATAGGGGAGGGGAATAAGGGGAAAATGTGAGGGAGGGAAGAATAGGAGGATACAAAGGATGGGATAACCTTTGAGATGTAACAAGAATAAATTAATAAAAAATTAAAAAAAGAAAAATAGCTCCAAAGCTATACACACAGGGAAAAAATTGACTTTTAACGTTTTGCTTTACATTTGAAGTAAAAAATAATTAACAAAAATTATAAACATCAAACTGTCAAATCCTATGCAAGAAGAACAGAAAAGCAGCTTTAGAACTTAGGGAGTGTGGCCCACCAGTTAGCACAACTACAATGGGTTTGCCTCAAGGGGCAGAGACCTGAGGACTAGGTGTACTAAGGACTTTATGCTGTAATTGAGCATCACTCTGCATGTTGCATTTGTGCTCACCTCATCCCTCCTAATATAAGAGTTGTATGAAAACTGTAAGGAGACTTCCAGCCTCTTACTTGGAAGTATCACTAGTGCATACAATAATAATGATTGATCTCTTTCAGGCATTGCTGTAGGAGCACATTAATGATTCAACTACCAGCCTTGGAAACAACTTAGAATGTAGGTTATTAGCAACGACCAGTACCCTTAGAAGAAATTTGGAAAATAGATTGTTTAGGTTAGGTAAAGATGGTTTTGCTAGTGAATCTGCTCTAGAACTTCTTAGGGAACAATTTGACCTTCAGAAAAGTACACTCTTAATAGTTGAGCTAAGGACTTTTTGCTTCAAGGTGATTAATTTCTTGTACTAATTTTGCCTTCAGCTCTCTGATATGATTTAATAAAAATTGTTAATGAGTAGATGTTCACCTTGAGGATTTAAAGTAGAAATGGATCATTTTTATACAAAAAGTTTAGAATTGTTATTTTTGTAAGATTGTTATAAGATTACCTTTTAAGATTATTGATTATTTCATTGTAACAAAAAAATTGCAGCATGAAGGTAATAAAAAGCTGGCTGAGCAATTATATTTGCTGCTCACACTTTGTTAACATATAACAAGTGTCTTAGTTACAAATGTATATGGGTTCTTGGGGATAATTTGTTTTTCATAATTTGTTTTCCACCTTAATATGCAAAGCATTTGATCCTGTGAGGATATTGGGAAGATGTTTTTCTTATGGATACTCATTGTAATAATTCACTTAAAAATAGAATGTGACTACACTGTGATTTTTATACTACTTTAAAGAGTTTGCTGGTATCTATAAGCTATCTGAGAAAAAATAAAGTTGACTTAGAGCTTTTATCCATACACCCAATACATGAATGTATATGTATGTATGTGTGTATGTAAGTAAGTATGTATGTATGTATGTATGTATGTATGTATGTATGTGTGTGTATTTGTGAATTACTGAAGTTTTGGAACATGTTTGCTAGAGCTTGTTTTGCTTCAGCATCTACTATAAGTGTGTGTGTGTGTGTGTGTGTGTGTGTGTGTGTGTGTGTGTGTGTATAAGGCTTTTATCTTTCTTTCCTTTTTTTGGGTACTAGTTACCTTCACCAGCAGACCCCATCAGGAGTAACCAAGCTCTGGTCCTCTGGCAGTAACAATCAGTTCTGGCCTATGCTTGCCACCATCAATGAAAGCCTGTCCTGGTAACAATCAGTTCCTGTCTGGATAATCATGCATTTTACCATCACATAAAGACTGCTGGGTGATCATCCAGCTGCCTCTCTATATTCCGTCTGAGTTTACGGATGTGATGTTGAAGCTGTTCTTTGACATCAAAGAATTGAAATAAATATGTTTGGAATTATTTTTCTAATTCATAGCAACTAGAGTGGATATTAAATGATAGGGATTTACCACAGTTTCTTTCTCTATTTTTTGATTGAAGGGCATCTAAGTTGTTTCCAGTTTCTAGCTATTACAAATAAAGCCACTATGAACATACTTGAGCAAAGTCCTTGTTGTATAACAGAGCATTATTCAGGTATATGGCCTGGAGTGGTATAACTAGGTATTGAGGTAGCTTTTCCAAATTTTCTGAGAAAGCACATGATTGATTTCCAAAGTAGTTTTATCCATTGCATGGTTTTGGCTTCTTTGTAAAAAATATAGTCTCTGTAGTTGTGTAGGTTTATATCTGAGTCTTTGATTTGATTCAATTAATCAACCAGCCTATTTCTATTCCGGTAACATGCTGTTTTTATTATAGTTGCTCGACAGTACAAATTGAGATCCAGGATAAATTTTCCTTGGTGTCTGTTGTTATGTGTCCCTTTCATTTGTGATTTTGTTGATTTGGTGGTAGTGTCTCTGCACTTTCATTAGTTTGTTTAAGGATTTCTCTATCTTGTAGATTTTCTCAAAGAACAAGTTCTTTGTTTTGTTGATTCTTTGAGTTGTTCTCTTTGTTTCTAATTTATTGATTTCAGCTCAAAGTTCAATTATTTTCAGCTGTCTATTCCTCTCAGGTGTGTCTGGTTGTTTTTTGTTTTTGTTTTTTGTTTGTTTGTTTGTTTGTTTGTTTCCTAAGGTTTTCAGGTATACTGTCAAGTTGCTTGTATGAGATATTTCCAATCTTTCAATGAAGTCACTTAGTGCTAAGAAGAAAGTTCTTAGCAGTACTTTCATTATATTCCATAAGTTCAGGTATGTTGTATCTTCATTTTCATTGACTTTTAGGAAATCCCTAAATTTTTTTTATTTCTTCCCTAACACAGTTGTCATTGAGTAAAAAGTTTTTAATTTTCCTGTGTGTTTAGTTTTTTTGTTATTTCTGTTGTTGTTGAGGTCTAGTTTTAGTCCATGGTAGTATGAGAGGATACAAGGTATTATTTCAATATTCCTATATCTGCAGAGGCTTGCTTTGTGACCTACTATATGTTAAATTTTGGAGAAGGTTGTGGGATGTGCTTAGAAATAGGTATAGTCTTTTGTGTTTGGGTGAAAAGTTCTATAGATATCTTTTAAGTCTGTTTGATTTTTGACATCTCTTACTGTCATTATTTTTCAGTTTAGCTTCTATTTCATTGACCTGTATGTCCTTTGGTAAAAGGGGCTGTTGAAGTCTCCCACTATTAATATGTGGGGATTGATGTGTGGTTTAAACTTTATTAATGATTCTTTTACAAATGTTGTTGCCCTTGTATTTGGGTCATAGATGTTCATAATTGCAATGACATATTGGTTGAATTTTACTTGGATGAATATGAAATGTTCTTTCTCACATCCTTTGATTAATTTTGGTTGAAAGTTTATTTTATAAGATATTAGAATGGCTATAACAGCTTGATTCTTGTGTCAATTTGCTCTGAAGACCTTCTTCCAGCCCTTTACTCTCAGGTCATGTCTATCCTTGAGTTTAAGGTGTTTTTCTTGTATGCAGCAGAATGTTGGGTCTTGTTTATGTATCTATTTTGTTAGTCTGTTTTATTTGGCTTTTTGTCTTTTTGGAGAGTTGAGACCATTGATACTGAGAGATTAATGACCAGAGACTGTCAGATTATTTCATTTTTATATTAGTTGTGGTAGTATGTTTGTGTGCTTGTCTAATTTTTGTTTTACTAAAGTGACATTATTTATTTTCTGTGTTTTTCTGGGTGTAGTTAGTGGCTTTGGGTTGGAGTTTTCATTCTAGTATCTGTAAAGCTGGATTTGTGGATATGTAATATTTACATTTTTTGTTGCTATTGTTGTGTAATATCTTGATCTATGGTTATTGAAAGTGTTGCTGGGTATAGTAGTATGAAATGGCATCTGTAGCCTATTAGAGACTGAAAGACACCAGCTCAGGCCCCTCTGGATTTTACGGTCTTTGCTGAAAAGTCAGGTGTCATTCTGATAGGTTTCAATACATGTTACTTGGCCTTTTCTCCTTGCTGCATTTAATATTTTTTCTTTGTTCTGTACATTTAGTGTTTTAGTTATTACGTGGTGGGAGGATATTATTTTCTGATCCACTCTATTTGGTGTTCTGTATGTCTCTTTTATGTTTATAGGCATTTCTTTCTTTAAACTGGGAAAATTATGAAATATACAATTTAAGAAGCATGTGTGGGCTCTATACCCCATTTTAAGCCCAACTTGAGACCAACCTCATGCAAGAAAGCCAACCATGGACACTAATAATAATACTTTTAGAGAGGAGCCTAGCATGTCTCCTGAAAGGCTTCATCAAGTAGCTGATGGAAACAAATGTAGAGAACCACAGCCAAATAAGAGGCACTGCTCAGGAGTCTTGTGGAAGTGTAGAGGAAGAATTGAAAGAGCTCAGGGGTGAGGGGTGGGTTCAAGGACATCACAAGAAGACCTACAGAGTAAACTAACCTGGGTGAATGTGGCCTCAGAGAGACTGAAGCAATAAACAAAGATCATGCATGGGACCCCCTATATATATGTAGCAGATGTGAAACTTGTTCTTCATGTCTGGCCTTAGTGTGAGAGGAAGCACTTAGTCCTGCTGAGATTTGATGTGTTAGGGTAGGTTGGTACCCTTCTCTAAGGATAA
The DNA here is from genome assembly GCF_903995435.1 of Acomys russatus. NCBI lineage: Eukaryota > Metazoa > Chordata > Mammalia > Rodentia > Muridae > Acomys > Acomys russatus. Next base: position 115,263,586 of record NC_067169.1, on the reverse strand, counting down.
GGGTAGGGAGAACAGGAGTAGGGTTATATGAGGGTGGAACTGGGAGTAGAGAGAGGAGGGGGGACTGTGACCAACCTGTAAAGTGATCAAGTAAATAAATTAATGAAGAAAAAGGAAGTGTGTATTGGGCTGGGAAGATAGCTCGGTGGGTAAAGTGCTTGTGGAAAATCTGCAAGGAATTGAGTTCAGCTCCCCACTGGACACAGTGATGACAGAGACCTTTAATTCTACCACCATGGATTTAGAGACAAGGCAGAGGGAGGTCCAGAATATTTTTACCCAGCAATTTTAGCTAATCAGTGAAATACAAGGCAAATGAGAGAATCATTCTTCAAAATCAATGTGGATACTGATAAAATAAGATACTTCATATATGCCTTGACTTTCAGAACACATTCATGATAACATTCCCCTATATAACTACACACACACACACACACACACACACACATGCATGCACGCACACATACATTCACATTATGCTTGGTTACTTGGGTGTGATATTTATATTTAATGAACTGAGAAGATAATTTTATAATAGCCAAAGAATTTCATAATAGCCAAGTATTTCATCATAACATTGTTACATGTTTAAAATTTTGTGGACGTGTATGTGAAGTGCCAATTTTGGTAATTATTTCTGGCAGCTAGACTTATTTATGCTTGACATAGAACTTGGTATTTTTTCTTGGTTCTTTCAATTTCAGTGTGTCTGTTTCGAGTCCTCTCATTTGGGAAATTTTTTTCTTTGACATATGACTTCCTCATTCTTAAAGACATGTGGGCCTATAAAAGGCTCATAAAAGCTTGACTAACAAAAGTAACAAATAATTATTTTTATATTTATTTATTTATTTATTTATCCCATTTTAACCTCAAATTGTTCTTTTTCATTAAAGTTGTCTTATTTTGTAGGTGTGAAGATATGTACCAAGTGTAGATCTAGAACTCTGAAGCCATTCTATATCTATTTATATTTTCCCATAATGACTCCCAAGAGATGATGAAATATACATTATTTTTCTTTTTGAATGTTAATAGAATCATTAAAGTAAAAACTTAGCTTTAGAGGACTTTCAAAAACTTCACTATCTATTACAATTTAAATTTATTTTTTCTGACTTATTGTCCCTCTTTGCGTTTACTATGAAATGCTTTCTCTAATATGACTCCAAGACAGAGTGTGTTTGATTCCTTTTGCCTGCTTTGGGCCCATGTTCCATTAAATATATCATTTTCTTTTTTACATCTTCACATTTTATTTGAAAGCTTCTTATTCTGCACCAGAAATTATAGCAAAATAGGTCATCTGATAAATAAGAAATGCATTCTCATATATGTGGTTCTTTCTTCAAATAGTCTATGCTTCCTTAAATAAAATTCTCAAGCTTCTCTAAACAACCTAATTCTATTCTATGTCATTTTTATCCCCCCATTTTTTCATTTAGGAGGCTATCCAAACAATATCTGCAAAGTTATCTGCTATTTTCACTGGTTAGTTGCCAAAGGCAATGTCTATCACATCTGGTAATAGCAGCGCTGTTCTTATCAGTTTCTCAAGAATGACATGCAAGATTATTAATGGAGCCTAAGTATAAAATTTTACCATTTCTTTTGTATGTGAATTCAGTGGGGAGTTATCCAAGTTAAATACAACTCTGAAAACATAGAATCAGTAAACGAATGAGTGTTGTAGAAGATTTTTATTAATTAATGTTTTCAAGTTACTTAAATGTTTTTAACTTACTTAAGTGAATGAACTATTCCTCTTAGATGTCTTTTTTCTTTACATGAAAGCATGTTCCATTTAACTGTGCTGTTATAAGATTCAATAATGGTACACTTAAGAAAAGGTATTACAAACTCTGAAATATGGCATATACTACAGTTTAGAATCTCAGCTTAGATACCTTAAAATACACCACTTATCCCTAGACTAAATGCTCATCTAAACTTGGCTAATGAGCTGTGGCAATTGTCATGTAAGTGAATTATTTTTATATTTTGTGGAGAAACTCCAAAATGGAATGCATATGATGGTGGAAGAATGAAACATGTATGACATGCTTGATCCATGTTTAGCAATTGCTTTTAGAATAGAGATAATACCTAATAATAATACTTAATGTAAGGGCATCAGTGATTACTCTGCTCCAGTTCCCTTTTAATTGATGTCAGAATCTTAAACATAAACATACGACTGTAGGTGTAAATGAGAAGGGCTGTATCACTAGTCGTAGTTCTAGTCATTCTAACATCATATAATACAAAGGGAAGGTTAATATGTTCTCACTTCTTTTATTCTGCAAATTTCTATGAGTTTGGAGTATTTGTGATAGTTATCTTCTTGTCATATTACTGAGAATACTTGGAATACTGTCATATTCAACAGGGTAGAGTTAATTGCTTAAGTGTCTGTGATTCTCAATGAACAATGTACTATTAAGAGCAAGTGATATCCATACATGTTTTTGGTTGGTGCTTCTGTCTCTGTAAGCCTCCATTTGTCTAAGTTAATTGACTCTGCTGTTCATCTTGCAGCATTCTTATCCCTTACCTGGCCATCTATCCTTCCCTCCCTCTCTTTCACAGGACTCCCTGATATACCCTAGTAAGTTGAGAAGGTGAGGTCTATGCCATGGACTCTGTTGTATGCTTTTGATTACTTCCTCCTAAGTGGTCTGCCTTATCTGACCTCAGTGGATAAGGATGAGCTCAGTCCACATGTTCCTGGATGTGCTGGGGTAGGTTGTTGTTGTTGGGGCATTCCTTTTATGAGGACAATGGGAGGGGGGATAGGTGGAAGTGGGTGGGAGGGAGGAACTTGGAAGAGAGCAGGGAGAGTGATACAATCAGGATGTAAAGTTAATATATAAATTAAAAATAAAGTTTAAAATATTATAAAAATAAAAAGTGATATCAGTGATTGGACTTAATTATGAGAAAATGTAAGCTACTCTTTAAGCACTGCATAAAAGGATGAGGAATTTAGTTTGATATTATTAAAATGCCTCAAGCGGTTCTAGTCATTTATAAAGGACCAGAGAAAAATTGAACTAAAGATGTGTTAACATACTAAAGATATTTTATTAATTCCTAGAGAAATTCATAAAATATATTTTATTGTAACTCCTCTAAGATTTACCCCCCTATTTTCTTACCTCTTCTCCTCCTATCTTAATGTCCTTATCATTTTGAAAAATAAACCACGAAATTCAGTTTGTGGAAAATGATATAGATGTCCCATTTGTGTCTAAGCATTCAACTGATGCTTGTTTTCCATATACTGATCAGTTTTGAGGCCCTATCCACTTCACATAGGTATAGAGCTGTGAATTTAGGGGGAATTCTAGACTATGTCCAATTAGCACAATAGTAGTAGTAAGCTCATCCCTGATAGGATTAAGGTACTCAGCATACTTTTCCTCCTGCAGATCAGTATTTATTTCCTATCAGAAAGATGTTATTGTCATAACATTCATACCAATATTGCACCTATGGACATATCTTGCCACATCAGGTATAAGTTTAGTTTATACCATTTACAGGTGGGTAAGGCAGTTAATGCCTCTTTTCTCCATCTGTCTACATAGCATATTAAAATACTATGAAAGCCAACTATCATGGAGAAAAGTTGGCTTTTCCTTCTGTCACCAATGTGTGTGCTGTCTTCAGCAATAAGTTCTTAATGCTTAATTTTGGTAGGCAATCAACACCATTGGAAATAATCTGCATTGTTTGGCAGATAGGAGGGGAGAGTAATGGGGAGGTAGGAGAAGGGAAAAGATACTTAACACTATGGATGCTGGAAATAACCACATGGAAATTTATTACTTTGTAAAATTCATAAATATGTATATATTATTATAAAATAATTTAATTTTAATTACCCTACACAGAAGACAATGTTCCTCCAAGAAGTCACAAGTTGCTAAATGAAAAGTTCAGTGCCATGGTCATTTCACTATTTCATTCATCATTTATATTTTAGGTATCTTCCCAAGTTACACTTTCTTTTCAGTGTTATGTGGGTTATGTTGTTTTTGTTGTTGTTTTGTATGAAACACATCTGCTAGTTTGGGAAGATGCCATTCAATTTCCTAGCTGAAACTAGTTTGTAAAATTGCTTCTAATTCCTGACATAATCAAATCATTGGCATAACAAAACACTGGAGAGTAAATGTTAATGGAATTCAAATGAATATATGATATATTTCCTGAAGCAAGCAAAACTTACTGAGAAATTCAGAAGCCTTCCTCAGTTTGCCTGTCAGTGATAGCACAATTCTATATGAGGTTAGTTTAAAATAAATATCTGTACACTGTATTATTATATATAATTAATATATAACATGTGATATATGGTATAAATATATGATATATTATACAGAATAAATAATATAAAACATTATAAATATAATTCATTCCTTAAAATTTGTATGTTTGGGGCATAATCACCCCTCCCTAAACACCTCTCAGATGCAGTTCCATCTATTGAAGTGTGAATGATTTTCAAATGGCTACACCCTTAGAGAATACTGAGTTTCCAGTTTCTAGAAGCTATTAGTGGCCAGTAGCTTATGATGAATGTACTTTGCAACTGGAATCAAAGATGATTATATGCACTATAGGTAGTGATTAATGTAGGGACTCAAAAGTGGTCAAGATGCAAAGACTAAGGCACTATACAGTGCTCCACCTTAAATTGGACATCTATAGCTCATCCCCATTCCCAAATACCAGGCATCATTGCAGAAGAGGGGAAACATAAAATGTAAGAAATATTTTTGTCATAGCCACCTTTGAAAAAAAGTATATCTGTCTAAATTTGTTTATATTCAAGAGATAAAATCTGTTAAATTAATTTTATTTGTAAATTTATGTATTTAAATAAATATTTCAGGAAGTTATTGGCTTTACTTGTGAATAAACATTAAAATAAGGATATTTCATTTAAATAGTGTAATGATTCTAAAAATCTGTAAAACCTTTTTCAATAGCTAACTGTCATAGAAGTATTTAAGGGCATGGAAGTACTAACTCTTCTGATTGTTAAGTAGTCACTGAATATGTGCAGTACTTCATTGACAAGAGTATCTGCAATAATATTTGTAGAAAGTATAACTGCCATAATTAGTAAGTTTTTATTAATAAAACATTGAATGAGTGGAAATCTTACCACACAAAGAATTCCATTCTTTTTTGCATTGCTGCTGTAAGAAATATCATTATTCACGACTTAGTATTTTAGAACTGTCTTAGGATGTGTGCTTATAATATCTTAAAGGGCAATTTGTGCTTCATTACTTTTAATAGTTTGTAGCATTCCTCAGTTTCTAAATGTTTAAAATATGTCTCAACAAGACCCAAACGTGATGAAATAATTAGAACATAACATCTATGTTACTATTCTTAATGTTCTGAGCATCAGGATAAAGATCAACCAAACTTGAACTATTTTTAAGGCCTTGGCAAACAGTTTAACTGAGATAACTTTGAACAAGCATTAAAATACAATGAAGTTTTGATTTTCCCATATGACTATTATTAAATACTATTTTGGCTAATTAAGGTAACATTATTTTATGTAGAACATCTGAATTTTTTAAATAATACTTAACTCAACCTGAAACGCATAAATCTGTGCTTCTTAATTGACCCTCATATGGAGCCAAGAGAGTTACAAAAGAATATGATATGCCATAAAAATGCATTATTGACATTCTATTATTCATACACAGGCTATCCTAATTCAATGCAAACCCAATTTATTCTTATTTCAAAAATCACAGGAATAATATCTGTAGAGATATAGGGAAAACATTAACAGTTTCATCTTATAATTTATTTTGGCTATGTGATTTTTATGAGAACACAGTAATTGTTGAAAATTTGAAAGCTACAATAATTTTAATTTATGCATATATTAATATAATATTTTTTGCACATTGGAGTTTCAGAAATCTAAGTGATTATTTCTGCTTCAGTGCAGGCCATAGAACACATTTTCATTCATTTTCAAATTTTTAAAAATTTTAATTTCTTCACTTTACATCCCAATTTTTCCCCCTCCCTTATCTCCTTCTGGTCTCATGCTTCCTCCCTCATTCCTACTCCCAGTCCTCTCCTAGTCTCAGAAGGGGGAGCCATGCTTCCCTATCATCTGACATTAGTCTATCAAGTCTCATCTGGATTGCCTGTATCCTCTTCCTTTGTGGCCTGGCAAGGCCTTGATCAACAAGTGGGCATCACAGTCTATGTCAGAGATATCCCCTACTATCCATATTATGGTGCCCAAAGGAGACTCTGCTGCTTTTCTACTACATCTAGTCAGAGGGTCTAAGTCATAACCATACAAGTTCCTTGATTGGTGCATTAATATCTGCAGCACTCCTGCCCTCTCCTGCCAGGATTGTTGGCTTGATTGGTCTCCTTGCAGATTTCCTGAAAATTGTTCTTGCAAGATATGTAAAGAATTGTGTTAGCATTTTGATGGAAATTGCATTGAATCTGTAGATTGCTTTTGGTAAGATGATCATTTTTACTTTGTTAATCCTACAGATCCATGATCATGGAACATCCTTCCATCTTCTGATATCTTCTTCAATTTCTTTCTTCAGAGATTTGAATATTTTCTTCATACAAGTCTTTCCCTTGCTTTGTTAAAATTAAACAAAGATACCTATGTTTTTTGTGATTATTGTGAAGAGAGTTGTTTTCCTGATTACTTTCTCAGCATGTTTATCTTTTGTATATAATAGGGTTGCTGATTTTTTAAAAGTTGGTTTTGTATCCAGCCAATTTACTGAAGGTGGTTATCAGCTGCAGGAGTTCCTTGGTAGAATTTTTGGGGTCACTTATGTATAGTATCATATCTGTGAATAGTGATACTTTGACTTCTTCCTTTCCAATTTGTATCCTTTTCATCTCCTTTAGCTGTCTTATTGCACTAGCTAGGACATTAAGTACTATATTGAAGAGATATGGAGAGAAATCGCAACATTGTAGTGTACCTTATTTAAGTGGAATTGATTTACGTTTATATCCATTTAGTTTAATATTGACTCTAGGCTTCTTGTATATTGTCTCGAATATGTTTGGGTCCATACCTTGTACTCCCAATCTCTCCAAGACATGAGTGAGTATTGGATTTTGTCAAATTCTTTTTTAGCATCTAAGGAGATGATCACGTGTTTTTTCTCTTTCAGTTTCTTGTTGCTTGTTCATAGTTAATATTTTTTATGTGTTCTTGGATTCAGTTTGTGACTATTTTATTGAGTATTTTTATATCAATGTTTGTAAGGGAAATTGATCTGAAATTCTCTTTGTTTGGCCTATAAGTGCTTTAGGTATCATAATGACTGTGACCACACAGAATGAGTTTTGTAATGTTGCTTTTATTTGTATTTTTGTAGAATAGTTAAATGAGAATTGGTATTAGCTCTTCTTTGAAGGTCTTTTAGAATTTTGTACTGAATTCATCTTCCCCAGACATTTTTTTGTAGAGACTTCTGATGACTTCTTCCTTTTATATAGGGGATATAGGACTACTTAATTTGGTTACCTCATCTAGATTCAATTTTGGTAGTTTTCAACTTTCAAGAAACTTGTCCATTAGATTTCCAAATTTTGTGATATATAGGATTTTTAAGGAAAAAACTAATGAATCTTTGGACTTCTTTGGTGTATATCATTATTTCTCCATTTTTATTTCTGATGTTGTTGATTTGAATACTCTCCTTCTGCCTTTTATCTAGTTTGGCTAAGGGATGGTCTATCTTGTTGCTTTTCTCAAAGAATCAGCTCTTGGTTTTGTTGATTCTTTTAATTATTCTCTTTGTTTCTAATTTATTGATTTCAGTCCTGAGTTTGATTATTCCCAGACCTCTACTCCTCTAGGGTTTGTCTGCTTCTTTTTGTTCTAGAGCTTTCAGGTGTGCTGTTAACTTGTTAGTATGAGATTTTCTCCATTTCTTTATGGATGTGCATAGTGTTATGAATTTTTTTTAGCACTGTATGGCATATGGATTGGTATGTTGTGCCTTACTTTCATTGAGTTCTATGAAGTGTTTACTTTTTTTTTTATTTCATTCCTGACTCAGAAGGCATCAAATATGGATTTGTTTAGTTTCCATGAGTTTGTAGGCTTTCTCTTATTTCTATCGCTGTTGAGTTCCAGCTTTAATCAATGGTATTCTGATAAGATGCAAGAGGTTATTTCAAGCTTCTTATATCTGGGGAGGTTTGGTTTGTGGCCAAGTATATGGTCATTTTTCAAGTAGGTTCCCTGAGGTTCTGAGAAGATATATTTTTTGTGTTTGGGTGAAATATTCTGTAGATATCTGTTAGGTCCATTTGATTCATGATATCAACTAGTTTCATTATTTCTCCATTTATTTTCTGTCTTGATGATCTTTCTATTGATGAGAGTGGGGTGTTGAAGTCTCTTACTATTAATGTGTGAGTTCTATGTGTGATTTAAGCAGTAGTAGTGTTTCTCTGATGAAGGTGTGTGTTCCTGTGTTTTGAGCATAGCTGTTCAGGTTTGAGATGTAATCTTGGTGTATTTTTGCTTTGATGAGTATGAAGCGCCATGCCTCATCTCTTAATTATTTTTGTTTAAAAGACTAATTCATTATATAGTAGAGTTGCTACTTCAACTTACTTCTTCAGTTGGTTTGCTTGGAATACAATTTTAACCCTTTACTCTGAGGTAATGTTTATCTTTATTGTTGAGGTGTGTTTCTTGTATGCAGAAGAATGATGGGTCTTTTTTTTTTTTCTTTTTTTTACTTCCATTCTGTCAGCCTGTATCTTTTAATTGGGGAGTTGAGTCCATCGATGTTGAGAGGTATTTATGACCAGAGGTTGTTAGCTCTTGATATTTTTGATGTTGGTGGTGGTAAAGTGTGTGTCTATTTGTTTCCCTTCTTTTGGCTTTTGGATGTGGGGTTATTTCCTGAGTTTTCCTGGGTATAGTTAGTTAGCCTCCTTATGTTGCAGTTTTCCTTTCAGTATCTTCTGTATGACTGGTTTTGTGGACAGCTACCCTTTTCTCTTGGATTTGTCATAGAACATGCTTTTTTCTCCATCTATACGCTTTAAAGTTTTTCTGGGAATAGTATTCTATGTTGGCATCTGTGTCTCTTAGTGTCTGCATGGCATCCACACAGGCCTCTCTGGCTTTCATAGTCTTTGTTGAGAAGTTAGATGTAATTCTGATAAGTTTGCTTGTATTTGTGACTTGGTTATCTTTCCTTGTAGCATTTAATACTCTTTTGTTGTTGTTGTTCTGTACGTTTGTTGTTTTGATTATTATGTGGCAGGAGGATTTTCTTTTCTGGTACAATTTATTTGGGCCTTGTATGTTTATGGACATTTCTTTTTTTTTAGGTTGAGGACACTTTCTGCTTTAATTTTGTTGAAAATATGTTCTATGCTGTGGTTCTTTGAGTCTTCTCCTTCTCTATTCCAATTATCCTTAGTTTAGTCTTTTCATAGTGTCCCAGATTTCTTGGATGTTTTGTGTCAGGAACACTTTAGTTTTAGCACGTTTTTTGACTGTTATATAGATAACTTCATCAGTATATTTTACACTTGAGATTCTGTCTTCCCTCTTGTATATTCTGTTTTTATTGCTTGTGTCTCCAGTTCCTGTTCTCCTCTCTAGGGTTTCCAACTCCAGGGTATCCTTAGATTGTATATTCTTTGTTGCATCTAATTCCCATTTTAGGTCTTAAATAGTTTTACTCATTTCTTGTATTTCTTCCTCCTGTTTAATTGCATTTTCCTGTAATTCTTTATAGTATTTATTAAATTCTGGGGTGTTAGTATCTCCATGGCTTTCTGTAATAGGAGTACTGGTTGTGGTGGTGTCATAAGGTTTTGAATGTTTTTTCTTATATTCTTGTCTGGGCCTCTAGCCATATGTTTGTCTCTGGTGTTAGCAGGCCTGGAGGTTCCTCTAATGGGCTTGTTGTCTGGGTTCCAGGTGGGCCAGGCAGATCAAGAGCAGATGAAGAGGCTACTCGCTAGCAGTCCCAAGAGGCCTCCTCAGGATGGCAGACAATATATGTTGGAGCCTGTACTCACCTCAGATCTGCTGGACACATTATCTATATTAGTGAGGAGCAGGATGAAAGATTTCCAAGCCAAAAGCTGCCTGGTTGCTCATCAGGTCTCCTAGGTATGGTGGACAATATGGGTTGGGTCCAGTGCCAGAATCACCTCTGCTGATTTACTGTCTGTGACCCAGATGGGTCAGGCCAGTGAGAAACAGATAGAAAAAGATACAAACCAAAAGATGCTTGGATGTTCCACAGGCTCCCTCTGCTGATTTGGTGGCTGTGTTCTGAATGGGTCAGTCAGGTGGGGAATGGGTGGAGAGAGATCAAATCCTAAAGGCACTCAGGTATCCCATGAGTCTCTTCAGGATGGCAGCTAATGTGGGTTGTGGCCTGTGCCCCACTCACCTCTGCTGGTTTGTTCTCTATGTCCTAGATGGGCCATGCCATAGAGGAGCAGGAAAAAAGATCCAAGCACTTAGATGCTTGGGTGTCCAAAGGGCCTCCTCTGCCACATACTTGGCTGTGTCCCAATGGGTCAGGACAGTGGGAAGTAGATGGAGAGAGATGAAATCCCAAAGCTTCTCTGGTTTCCCAAAGGCCTCTTCAGGATGGTAGCTAATGTGGATTGTGGCCAGCACCCTAGTCACCTCTGCTGGTTCACTCTCAGTGTCACAGATGGGTGAGGTCAGTAAGAAATGAATGGAGAGAGACCTAAGCCTAAAGCTTCTTGGGTGCCCCACAGTCTTTCTCAGGATGGCAGCTAATATGAGTTGTGGCCCATGCCTAAATAACTCTGCTAGTTCACTCTCTGTGTCCCAGATGGGCCAGGCCAGAGTGGACTGCGCAGAGAGATCCAATCTCAAAGCTGCTCTGGTGTCCCAAGGGCCTCCTATTCTGTTTCTCTGGTTGTGTCCTGGATGTGCCAGGCCAGTGGGAAGTGGGAAGAGGGAAGAGAGAGAACCAAGCCCAAAGATGCTTAGGTGTTCCAGAGGCCTCTTCAAGATGGCAGCTGATATGGGTTGTGGCCAGAATCCACCTTACCTTTGCTGGTTTTCTCTCTGTGTCCCAGATGGGCCACGCCAGAGAGGAGTGGTTGGAGAAAGATCCCAGCCCAAAACTTCTCAGATGTCCCAAGGGACTACTCTGTTGTCCACATTTTCATTCTTTTGGTAAAGAATACCTTAATGTCATAAGCAAGCATGTGGTAATGTTTTGTTTGTACATGATCTCTTAAAGTTCTATGTGGGAGCTCATGTGAAATAACATTCAGTGAATTAAAATTGAGTCATAAAATATGTGTATACTTATTTTAATTCAATATTCCACATTGCTTTCTCAATTGGCTATACCAAATTACACTTCCATTAATATGAGTAGGCATAGTACCCACTAACATTTGATATAATCAGATGCTCAAATTTTTCACTTTAGTAAAAATTCAGAATTTAGCTAATGATTCAATTTATGTCATGCTGACAGTCCTCATGTTATATGCCATGGACCATCTCAGTTGGGTATAGGTCCTTGGGAACAGGCATTCTCAAATCATCAGTGGGCGTGGTGACAAACAGACCAACTCAGGGGAAAGTTTAAGTCTGAGTGTATTTTGCAGGCAAGCAAGCTAGGTTTTCATACACATATTTTGGAACAGGGAGTGTATTTTGTGGTTATATTTTTTCCATACAATTCAAAATACAGGATGCAGAATAATAATGTTGTCATCAATCTTGAATCATCATTCTTAAGTCATTAGCTTGGTATCAGTACGCATGTGCTCTCTTTATCAAAGGTCAATGTTCTTTCATTATGCCAAACATCTGTGAGTCAAGACAGCTTTTTTTTCTTGGCTACTCTTGTCACTATCTGGAGCTTTCTTAAACACTTTATTTGTAAGTCACAATATAAACTATTAATTGGTAATTAATTCTTAGCCATGTTTGTTTTAATAAGTGGAGTGGAACCTGAATGGCCCTTGGCTGCAGTCCCAAGTTAGGGTGTCTCTTAGCAACACAGTTATGTTTGAAAAGTTCTGATAAGACAGTAGGTCAGAAAGAAAAAAACACACAGAATATTCCAAATCAATGAATAAGAAGAAAGGCTGCAATCATTTTTCTTCTGGCAGGAACATCAGACCCATTCCAGGATGTTCTCCCTGGGCTGGGGTTGTCGCTTTGGGATGTGCAGCATCATTTGTAACACAGTCTCCACTGGAGGGGTTGTGACAGTTATACAATCAGTTTTGCATTTCAGCGAGTACTTAATGTTTTTTTAATTGAAAATCTCAGATCTTTCTACTTTACCAATAAAGACTCAGGAGCCAGTTGTTGTGAAAAAACTGCTAACCCAGAGAGGCAGAGAAAGCACCCAGTTGTACTTCCTACTTAGCACATATCCCAAAAGGCTCACTAGCTCAGCTGATTGCCCAGGAAGAAAACACTAAAAAGTCCAAGGCCAAAGGCTTGTTATCTCAAAGCCCAAAAGCCAAAGGCCAAGGAACTGAGGAGTTCAAGCGCTAAAGCTAAAATCCCAAGACCCAAGGAGCTAAAGTGCCAAAGACCCCTTCTACTTCTACAAGCTGTCTTAAAATCACTCAACTCAAAGTCTCTCTTACTTTTTATTTCCTGTCAGCTGGTTTCTTGCTCAACCTCTTGACCTAGGGTTAACATTATTAAATCCTGGCCACAGATAGCTCTGGATAAAAGGTGTATATAAGGCTGGCTGAACCACACCCTAGTCACTTGTTTACAATAAACAGAAAGTTCTTGGATTAAAGGTGTGTGAAGGGTTAACCACATGAAACAGGCATTTACAGTTCAATCTCAGGGTTCACAATGGGATCAATGACAGATTTTTATAGTTCACAATCTCACGGATCACACTGAGATCAAATATCCTGCAACATTTCCCTTTTTTCCTATCATTGATAAAACATGTGCTATTAGGTAAAAAAAAAAATGCATTAATAATATCTAGTCCATTAGTATTTGGCAACCTTGGAGAAAGTATTCTGCATTGTATCCTATCTTGGTGAGTCCAAAGTTCTGTACCTAAATAATTTTGTATAAAAGCTTGCATCACCAATCGAAAACCATCTTCAGACCTAAAACATCTTCCTAAATTCTAAACAACTAAGTTTAGTGGTAAGATTATAACTATTTAGTCTTCAACCCTATCAGAGACCTTAGAAGAATAAATATTATCTGAATAAACAGGAAGTGCAGAGCAAGCAGATTCCAAAACTATAAAAATGACAGATACTGCTGACTGCCTGGACATTCACACCAGTTATCTGTATAACATTGGAGCATCATCTTCAGTCTTCTGGCTCAGAATATTTGACAGACTTTACTGTGAAGCAGAAACTATTAAGAACTTACTTTCGTTGTCTTGGCAGAGTTCAGAAATCAATTCATCCTGCATCTGACTTGGTCTCTTTCAGGCAGAATTCTGTATGTAGCAGAAATGAGGGGAGTTTTGCCCAGTAGGTGGTTTGCCACATTTTAAGCAATCTCCATAAGGAGGTTCTTCAATGCTCATTATCTTCTTCAAAATGGAAAGGGGATGCTGCCAAGAGCTGACATGTCTCATTGTCAAAAATTCTCAAATTAATGTAAGATCTTTAAATGCCATATTCTAAAGATCTCTGAGGCTTTTGAAGACCATCTACCTATCTCTAGTATATTTCAATTACTATTTTCTAGCTAAACACAGACTGATTAACTTGGAAAATTAGTACCTAACAAAACTACAAGTATGATTGACTATTAGTTTGCATTTTGTGATAGTGTCTTTCAAAAGGACTAGAACTTCACATTGCATTTTAAAGAATTACATAGGTACAATATCTTACAAAGACTTAATACATAGTATGCTGTAGCCAAAAGATAACCTTAATTTTATATCAATAAAGAAAGATCTATAAGAGTAGAGTCAATAATCTACCTTTTTTGCTATTGTTCCTATATATATATGAACACACACACACACACACACACACACACATGTATATATCCCTTTGACTGAATAAAAAGGAACAATTTCATCTCAATACATAAAATTATTTGCAAAAATGTAGAAATTTTTTCCAAGCTTTCCATAATGTCCAGCTTGTTTGTATTTGACAGTCTTAGGATCAAGTATTTTTGTGTCCAAAGATCTGTACAATGTTCATCATGTGAATTCAGCAATTTGAATGTCCTAAGCAGTATACAGTCTGAAGCTGATCTTTGGCTGGTGTTTGTTATCTTAGTGTAATCCTGACTGGACAGAACATATCCTTTAACTCAAGCATGTGTTCCAAGCAGTCTGTATTCCAAAGCTGATTTTGGGGTGGTATTTTATGTTTAATAGCAATCCTGAATAGGCAGAAATTAACAGTCAACTCAAAGGTGTCCACTGTTTGTATAGAACCAGGAAGCAGAAGAAACATAGAGCAATTTTTTTTTGTTTTCCAGTAGATATTAGACAATTTAGTTGGATTCATTGTTGGGGGTTCCCGTCATCTTCTTGGAAACCTAAAGTGTTACTGTTAGGAATGTTAGATAACCTAAGCATTTTACATGTCATATTCAGCAGAACTAAGAAAGGCATAAAAACCATAGTCTATTAAGTAAATTCGAGGTACACAAACTGTTTTTAGTTACTTGTTTCGGACTTAAACCTAGAAATGTATGGAAGCTAGATAAAGGTTATTTCTATAATTAGTTAATGTTCTGTACAACTATTAGTATCATGACAAAGCTTATATATACATAAAATTATTATAGATTTTGAGATAAAATACTTGAAAAATTAGAGAATAAAATTAAAGCCAAAAGATTATAGGATCAGTGGCAATAGAACATACCTCATTTTTTGTTTTCCTCTGCCCCATACCACGTGGCTCTTCTGATATGAGAAAAAGATTTTGGATTTTCCTTTAGCAAGCATGCATGGGTTTATAGAAGGAGATAGCCATGCTCTAAACCTAGAGCCAGCTTTTACTTTTTAAATTGAATTGGGACCATATAAATACCATTTGCCACTTATGTCTATAGAAGGCAGAAGAAACAAGATGGAGGTGAGCTTTGTTTCCTAGAGAGGCATATAGAATGCGGCCTTTAAGAACTATGATACTCAAGTGTTTGTTCTCTGGAAATCGAAATATGGATCCATGAAGACTTGCACTAAGGACAAGACTGAAGGCGGTCTTCAGAAGAGCCCCAGGTGCTGTATCTCTATCTCTAGTCCGCCTGCGTACATGTTCTTTCTCAAAATTCATTGACTTTTATCATCTATCATTTTGCAAAGATTTATTCATGTTGATCTATGAGCAGCAGCCCATTTATTTTCATTGATGTATGTTAATTTATTCTGAAACCATATTGTAACATATTTATTTAGTTTCCCAAGGGATACTGGGGAAGTTGAAATTTGTTGCTAGTGTTTGTCTTTTGTGAGGAGGAAAAGAATATGACACTGTATACAATGCAATTATGAATATCCTTTATTTTACAGATGCAAGGTTTCTGCATATTATAGTCTATGTTTGTTAAAATTCAAATACATTAGAATTAGAAATTCATGTTTATAAAAATGATGTCAAACAAAACCATAGCTCACTAAATGAAATATTAATATTATAATGCATATAGTTATCAAGGAATTAGTTACCAGATTTTGAAAGTACTCAAAAACAGTCTTTTAATTAAAAAAATTACACAGTCCAGGTAAAATGTGTCTAAATGTAGTTCATTAAATAAATTAATGTTATGTCAGATTCCTCTATCAGCAGTGCTTGATAGTGTATTCAAAATCTTCTATGGAACTCAGAACTGTCAAGTATTTAGCCTTTGGATATTTAGAGAATGCAAAATGGTGGCTTATTGTGTTTAAAATTTTCTTAATTCTAACATGGTTTTATACAGCAAATTTTTCTTTTATGAATACCCTTTATGACTAAAAACTTTCCCTTCATGGTCGGGTGGTGGTGGCACATGCCTTTAATCCCAGCACTAGGGAGGCAGAGGCAGGTGGGTCTTTGTGAGTTTGAGGCCAGCCTGGTCTACAAAGTGAGTCCAGGACAGACAAGGCTACTCAGAGAAACACTGTCTCAAAAAACAAAACAAAAAATTCCCTTCACATGTTATAGAAAAGTATTCTATGTATATTATTGGAGGATATTTGAAGTTTCAAGCTGTATACTTAAGTATTTTATAGGTCTTAAATAGATTTTCTATGTATTTTGAGGTAGAGAGAAATTTGATTTTTTGAAACTATCTTTAAGATTTATTTTTATTTATTTATTTCAACCATTTTTAAATTAATTTATTCAGATTACAACTAGAATTTTCTCTCATTACTCGTATCCTTCCGTTCCTCCTACCCTCTCATCCCTACCCTATTACCCTCCCTTAGGTCCATGTCTGAGGGGGACCTCCTCCCCCACTTTATGGTCGCAGGCTAACAAATCTCATCTTGGTAGTCTGCCTATTCTTTCTTTGAGTGCCGCCAGGGCTCCCCATGAAGGGGAGATCATCAAATATGAGGCACCAGAGCTCATGTCAGAGTTAGTCCCTGCTCTCCATATAACTGTGTAGGATGTCCTGCCCATTGGCTAGATCAGAGTGAGGATTCGATGTTTACTACTTGTATCATCCTTGGTTAGTGCAATAGTTTGAGCAGACACCCCTGGGCCTTGATCCACCTGTTACGATGTTCTTGTAGGTTTCTAACATCCTCTGGATCCTTCTATTTCCCCCTCTCTTACCTAGAGTCCCAGTAGGATGTCCTCACATCTGTCCCAATCTCTTGGTAAGGGAAGACATTCATGGGGCATGACTTTTGGGCTAGTGTCCAATTATAAGTGATTATTTACCATGTGAGTCTTTCTGTTTCTGGGTTAACTCACTCAGTATGATCATTTCTACTTTCTTCCATTTGTCCACAAATTTCTGGATTTCCTTGGTTTTTGTTTGTTTTTGTTGTTGTTGTTGTTGTTTAATAGCTGAGTAGCATTCCATAGTGTAAATGTACCACAGTTTCTTTATCCATTCTTCCACTAAGGGACATTTAGGCTGTTTCCAGGTTCTGGCTATTATGAATAAGGCTGCTATGAACATGGTTGAGCATATGTCCCTGTTGTGTGGTGGAGCATTTTATGGGTGTATTCCAAGGAGTGGGATAGCTGGGTCTTGAGGAAGCCTTATTCCCAGTTTTCTGAGAAAGCACCAGATAGATTTCCAAAGTGGTTGTACCAGTTTGCATTCCCACAAACAATGAAGGAGTGTTCCTCTCTCTCCACGTCCTCTCTAGCATGTGGTGTCACTTGAATTTTTTACCTTATCCATTCTAATGGGTGTAAGATAGAATCTCAGAGTTGTTTTGATTTGCATTTCTCTGATCACTAATGGCACTGAACATTTCATTAAGTGTTTCTTAGAGAGTGATTTATAATTCTTGTATAAGCATATACAGTTCCAGCAAAATTTATTACAGTATATTAAATTTTGGTTTTTCTTTACTGCTGTGTAATGTTACAACTATTTGGATTTCTGTCTGATTTTGTCTTTTGGATGTCATTTAATTATTTATAGCTGAATTTCTTTTCTTTAAGTACAAAACAGTACTTCTTTGGATAATTCCAATCTGTTGTGGTGGTTCGAATGAGAATGCCCATATAGTTGAATATTTGAACTGCAGTTGGTATAACTGTTTGAGGGAGATTAGCTGTGGTTATTTTGGAGGTGATGTTTCACTGGGGTGGACGTTGAGATTTCTGAAGCCCATGTCATTCCCGGGTAGTTCATCCTATCTCTGTTTAGTGCTTGTGGATCCGATGTAGGCTCTCAGTTACTGATTCAGTAATATACCTACCACCTGCTACCATGCTGGTAGCCATGATGGTCATGGGTTTAACTTCTGAAACTGCAAGTCCCCAATAACCCACTATCCTATTTTTTGCCACTTCTTGGTGTCTTATCACAGAATTTAACAATTAATTATGATACCTTCCCTTCTCAATTTATACTCTAATGGTAAATACTTGGGTAAAGCAATAATTAAAATATGCAAAATAAGGTTACACATCTATGAAAAATACTGTAGGAGTCAGAGGGAATGAAGGACATGAGAGAAACATGACCCATAGGATCAACTAAGCAGGCCTCATAGGGGCTCACAGAGACTGAAATAGCAAGCACAGGGCTTGCATGGATCTATACCAGGTCTTCTGCATGTATGTTAGTTATGATTGAGAATGTGTGTGTCTCTGACTCTTTTCCTTGCTCTTGAGATTATTTTTCTCCTATTGGATTGCCTTGTCCAGCCTCAATATGAGAGCTTTTTTTCTTGTCTTATTATACTTTGTTCAGTTTGACCATTTCTCTTGGAGAGCTGGTCTTTTTTGAAGAGGAAACAAACCAGGAGTGGATCTGTGGGAGAGGGGAGATGGAGAGTTGCTAGGAGTCATGGAGACGGGAAACTGTAGTTTGAATGTGTTATATGAGATAAGAATCTGTTTTCCATAAAAAGTGTAAAAAAATAAAAATAAATAAACACAACAAATAAAAAAAAGCAGCAAAGTGGGATAAGGAGTTCCTTGGGCATTGAGGTTTAATAATTTTATTAAGTTAGGTAATGTAATGTTCAGTGCTGTTATCTGATACCTGGTGGAGAAGAGAGGCTTAGTCTTATTGATTTCTGAGATAATAACATTCCAAAAAGATAAATGGGAAGTACAAAAATTCAATAGAATATGAGTGTAAGGAGGTCAGTATAGCTGAGAAGAAATGATTCAGTCAAAAGGGGTAGAGAGAAGCAGGGAATTTTACTTTCTAAAGCTTTATTTTCATGATCAAATTTCCCTACCTTGTTCTACAGGAAAACTCTGGCAACACAATGCTCTTTCTATTTTTTATCTTTTAAAAATTTGTACTTATTCTTTCTGGATGCCATACATGATGTGTTTTGATCCCTTCCACTCACTACTTCTTTCCTTTCAACTCCTCACAGAGCATGTCACTACCACATCTCCATCTCCATTTCCTGCAGTATTTTGCTTAACTTACTGAGTCTCATTAGTGTCACCAATATGTCAGGTTTTATGAACCCTTTTTACATTCTCTATCTGTTGATTGAAGAATGTGATAACTCTATAAAACTTAAAATTAACCAAGTGGTGAGAGAAGCTTATACAAATTTTGAATAGTGATAAGTTGAAATTGAATATCAATGAGAGTTAATGTAAACTTTTTTTTGGTAGTACCTATGACAAGAGGACACCATATTTCTTTCACTCAGATCTTTTTTTGAGCATGTT
This sequence comes from Acomys russatus, assembly GCF_903995435.1. Classification (NCBI taxonomy): domain Eukaryota; kingdom Metazoa; phylum Chordata; class Mammalia; order Rodentia; family Muridae; genus Acomys; species Acomys russatus. The sequence goes on along the minus strand of NC_067169.1, from coordinate 115,244,221 downwards.
CCTAAATTTTTATTTTCCATTTTAATGAGTCATATATATATATTCCTATACAAAGGCTTCTTTCTGTTAATATTCCTCACTATTATCACCCTTTTCTGTCTCTTAAGAACAATAAGCACAAATATATACATAAGTCAATTCTTTCTGGTTTTCCTTAAAACCTTTCTGTTAGTGTGACCTTGTCTGAACATTAATGATGTTCTTTTCCTGTTACATTTTATTTTATTAAAATACATTATTCACAAATGTCTCAAGTCACAGGTTTTCTCTGTTAATTACGAAGTTTTTGCCATATTGAAAACATCTCTAGAAAAGATCCTAGGTTATTTGGTTCTAACAGCCTGGGTAAATATGAGATAAGAAAGACAATAGAATAAATACTTTACAGAAATTAGCTCACTTCTATATCACTACTTTCAATAACTAGGAGTGTAGATAGTTGTCCTTTATTATATTCTTGGGTTGTTCAAGCAAACACATGATTTATATAAGAATGAATATATGAGTATGGTTTTCACTATTACAGATTAGAATGTATTTTGTAGTTCTGTCAAATTTATAAGTAACCAGGACTTCTGTGATTAGGTTTAAAATACTGAGTTAGCTAATAAAACTAAGCTTGGGTTTGATGAAGATGTTACTATATTGCTCAGATATCGATTTAAGTGTTGTATATTTACATATATTGTTTTAATTATATGTATAATAATTGTAATTTTGTAATATGATCATTTAGTTGTGAAAAAAGTATTATATGATAACATCCCAGAAATGATATAAATACTTAGCCAATATAGTAACCTTTAATAAATAGTAATACAAAATCATCTTCTTATAAGAAGAGGTATTTAGTCTGTATTGTGAAGTATTCATCATGAAAAGACTCAGTAAATTTTATAAGTATACATGCTTTTTATTGTAAATAAAATAAAATTTTATTTTATTTTTTATAATTGCCAAAAATTAACAATAAATAGCTATCAATATGACATCAGCTATCTCCTGTTGAGTTCCTACTGTGTGTCAGATATTGCTGTTAGATATTAAGAAACAATATCTTATATAATTTCCAATCAGTGATGAGAAATCATATCAATGAGTAGAATGCATCTTAGAAAGGTAGAGTATCATATCTTTGATTAAAATTTACATCACACTACAAAGTGTAGTTGGGATACTAACTGACAGAGCTACATAATCAAACTTGCCACTTTAGTCTGTATCATGTTATAAGCTACAAGGGGTAAAGGCAAGTAAGATCATTCAGAAGCCTAAAATACAGATAATGGAATTATTGCTATAGACTTAGGACCAAGCACTTATATGCAGTATTGAGGGGGTGGACAGGACATTTATGTAAGTTGAATGACTTAATTTTTATTATTCATTTTTAACTGATAAAGCTTTTTTTATTTTTTACAACAAAAGAACTGGACTTTGAAGCTGGATCAGATCTGACAGGATTCATTCCTCTCAGTTACTTTTGTCATATTCATATATCTATTGAATATCTATTTTATATGCACACAATCTTTTCATCTATAGAGCAGTTTACATAATATTGAATAATAGCTTTGTCACCTCTACAAAGAAATGGCTATTAAGAGTATAAAAATATAGACCAAATAAAAGATAAATAGCCAAGAAAACATTACAGTGAAAGATTTAAAAATGATACAATTTATCATCTTTTTTTTTTTTTTGCTGTATATTAGTAGGAAACAATGTATTTAACCACAGCTAGTGTCTCCTCTCTATACTTGATCACCTTATCTTTGCCATCCCTGAATTCTATTCACTTCATATTTTGGATATTATGGCATGAATTCTGCTGTGTCCTCTGATAAATATTGGTGTCAAACACAAATCCTCAAAGCATAGTCACCTTGGATTAATTTTTTTTTGTTTTATTACATATTATAATCATATAGTTATAAGTTTTAAATATGAAAACCTTTTGATAATAATAGTTAATAACAAATTAGTACTTGTTCACATCATATTCAAACTAATTGTAACTAAATCACAATAAAGCTTCAATGTGATTTAACACTTTCTTGCTATTTTCCTAAGCTTACGGACAACATTTTTAAAAAAGTAATCTGCATTAGAGGAAAAGGTATTTATTCTTTTTTTTTATGTGTATGTCTCAAGGTAAAAAGTTTTGCTTTACTTTTTAATAGACTCACCATTAGGCACTGTAAGGAGGCTTACACCAAATATAAGCATGTAGATTGGCCCAAGAGAATGATCCTTATGGCTAACGATTATAATTTCTCAGTAGGCGTGGTCTCATTGTCCCAAAGTTTTCTTTTCCACTGCAACATAAGCATTAGACTTTTCTAGCCACTGTGTATTGTTTCCATTTGTGAATTGTATTTCTCAATTTATTTCAATTTTCATATGTGGATTAGAATAGGAAAGCAAATGAGACACTGTTATCTCATAGAGCAAATTCCAAAATATATCTGTTGAATGAAATAGAAACAAATACAAAATGTAAGTTGTTAAGCACAGGCACACAGCTCAAGGCATTTTATGACTGGATGTTTTCAGGTGTGGCAAGGCCACTATATTAACCTTAAATTAGTGGTAATTTAAGCTCCTCATGCCTGTCAATTTTGTTCTAGCCTATTTTGATCTGAATTTTAGTTTTTTCTCCTCACACCAGGCCCTTGAACTTTAACTCACCTCCAATTTAAGTGAGATCTAAATTGTATACTGTGTGGAGTTAATGGCTCATTCTTTAACTCAAGAATTTTAGTCACAGCAATATCTCCTCATTTTGTGGACTGTTCATCCTTATTTGCAAGATTTACATATATTTCACATGAAACTTTCAAGATTTTTGACTACTGTAAGGTAATTGGCACAGCCATGATCTATTGGAAACAGCAAAAGTCATAAAGCAAGCACAGCTGTTTGAAAGAACTCCAGAAAAGATGAGTTGAGTGATACAATCGCTGTGGTACAGTTACCAACTTTTTGGCCTTGATCTTCACTTGTTGCATGGTTGGGAGACTTTTGTAATTTGTACAATTTGGGTATATCAGATTGATGAAAAATTTCTTATGAATCATCTAAGCCTTCTCCCAGGAGTACTGCTTCTAAGATTCTCTAGGAATGTTTTGATCATAATACCACTCCCACTTTTAGGGGAGTATCTTTATCTGGTCCTAATTGAACGTCCTTCTTATGCCCTGAAGGTTGAGACTCAAATAAATAAATCAGAGACCTCCATATGATGTTCTGACTCAAAGATATTCTTGGCACATCAGCCCCTGTACTTACTCAGGAGCATGACAATCGGATCGAAGTAAACTTAAATAGGTAAACAATATTTGGCAGACTAGAGAAGTTGGCATCATATTAAATTAAATGCTTCTTCCATATACGGATCGACAAAGAATAATTTGGATATACAATAAAAGAATAAAGTATTAATACCTCTCTTTCTTAGAAAAACTGAACTCATACAAGGCTACTATGGTGTCATATGAACAAGGAACAAAAATTAGCAAGATTAGACATATAAATAAATTCTACAAATATATAAAATCTAAACATTGTATTATGACAGAAATGGAATAATAAGTGCAGCAATTTTTGCCTGAAGATTTTTCTTTGGCCTAATGACAATTAGCACTCTATTAGATTGATAATGCACTGTTTGGGACATGACAATCTGTCCAGGCTGGCTTGGAGATTTTCTTTCTGTCTGGTGACCTTGAAACCGCAAGAACCACAGCCTGAAAAACAGGCTTTTATGCTTTGGCAACACAACATAGGCCCTTGAAACTGCAAGGTTTTTTAAAAGTTGGCTTGTGGGTTGATGAGGGAAAATGATTTGTAAAACATAATTCTGGTTCATCATGGTTTATTAATGGTGACTAAACTTATGACCAAACACAAGTTAAAACATTTCTCCAGTGACAAAAATGATATGATCTTTGTTTTAGAACAAGATGGATTTATTCCTGCCTACTAAGTTCTGTATAAATAAAGAAGCACTCTGACTGCCAATCAGTCAGGTTGCAAAATTTCTCTAGATCCCCGTGCTGGGATCATTCCTGCCCCATTACTCTTTCATCCACCATTCTTCGGGCACAGACCTCATCTGAGGCTGGACCCTGGCATTGTAGCCTTATAAATTTAAACATTTTAAGAACTGTTTTTAAAATATCCAGTTTTAATATTTTGAAACTCCAAAACTCTCCTTAAAGAAGCTTAAAATATTTCGATTGTGTGTTTTTGCAACATCAAAATAAAATACTTTTTTTAAAATAGTGAATCATAACCATGATTTTTAGAAGATAAAACCAAGTTTAACATTATAATCAATTTGGTGTCTCTAAAATCAGTACCAAGTGAATTATTTTAATGTCACAAAATTTGGCTACCAGAAAGATATATTCTTGTATACAAATTCATGGAGTGCAGCTTTAATATCTCATTAAAGAAGCATGAGAAAATGTTTAATAATTTACCAGACTTAAAAAAAAATCCTAGGAGGTTTGCCTCTTAAACTTAAGACTCTTTAGGCTGCTGAAACAGAAGTTTTTTTTTTTTTTTTTTTTTTTTTTTAAAGAAAGTACTCATGAGATACTCGTTATTTGCATGGTGGAAACTTTTTTAATTAAATGGATGGCTGTCATGGCAGTTGTTTAGGGTTTTAGATAGATGTTTGGAGTTTTAGATAGGTGTTTTAAGTTCATAATGATGAGATATGATAGATATTGATTTACATACAGAATTTTAGATGCACTGAGATAGGAAAGATGATTTCTTCAAGGCTGCCAAATACAAATAGCCAAAACACTAAGAATGTAACATTTTATAATTCCTGATTGTTTCATGTTTCTTCTTGCTGTAGGTAGTTTATTGTATATATATGTGTAATAATATAAATGTATATGTAAAAAATTTAAAATGTACATAAAAATACTGATATATATATATATATATATATATATATATATATATATATTCTATTGCTAATAATTAGGATGATTGTATGATTGTAGACACTCTCACAATGCAATGCTAAAAAATAAAAAGAAAATATCTTTGTCCTTAGAAAAACTTAAGTACTCATGAGATACTTGTTATTTTTATGGCATAATGTTTTTTTAATTTAATGGATTAATGCCATGATTTTCTTCTATCTGAAGCATATTACATGATATAATGGTTTCATTTGAAAAAAGCATACCTGTATTATTTTTAAAATACAATATATCCAGCACTCCAGATAGAGCTCTGTGAATTCAAAGCCAGCCTGGTCTACAAAGTAAGTCTAGGACAGCCAAGGCTATGTAGAGAAACCTGGTCTTGGAAAAACAGAAACAAAACAAAACAAATAAACAAACAGCAAAAACAAAACAAAAACAAAACAAAAAAAGTCTCAAAATGATACACATTAAATATAAACAGAGCCAAAAAGGAAATGCTTATATTGGGAAAATTCTCATGAATGGTTTATAAACTAATATCTTTTTAGTTATTAAACTCTGCTTCAAAAAGAAGCAAAAGTAAATTGTTATGTGTTTTTAATTGAGTCCATGCAATGCTATTTTGTGGGGGTGGGGAGGAAAGGGAATCTTTAGCTTAGACTTCCACATTACTGTACAGGAAGGAAGTCAGGATTGGAATGGAATCAGTGCAGGATCCTGGAGGAGCTGATACAGTGCTCATGGGTGGGGGAAGAGGGGGTGGGGGATGGGGGGTGTTCTGATCACTGGCTTGCTCCCCAGTGATTGCTCAACTTGCTTTCTTTAAAAAAGATGTTTTGTTAAATATTTTTACATACACATTTATATTATAATACATATATACAATAAACTACCTACAGCAAGAAGAACCATGAAACTATCAGGAATTATATAAATTTTACTTTCACAGTGTTTTGATTGTTTGTATTTGTCAGCCTTGAAAAAAAAATCTTTCCTATCTTGTTGAGTCTAAAATTCTGAATGTAAAACAATATCTATCATATCTCATTATCAACTTATATCACGTTTCAACCTTTTGGCTCAGATCAAATGAAGTATTAACTTAAAACATCTATCTAGTCACAAAAATATCTTCACCCCTAAGCAGCTAAACTTCATTGCAAAACTAAACTATGGACCAGAAAAGACAGCCTGCTTTCTTTTAGAACCTGGGACCAATGGCATTATTACATTTTATTTCAAGGTAATTTAATTATTATGTTATTTTTCTTTTATTTTCTTTACTACTTCTTTCTTTTTGAAACTTCAGCCATTTAGTTTATATATATATATATATATATATATATATATACATATATATATATATATATATATATATATATAATACATTTGAATCAACATTTTTCTAAATGAATGTGGGGATTTCACTCACTATAGAATTCAAAGAGAGAAAATTATTTTTTAGATTGGACAATCTATGAATTATTTTAAAATGTTTTCTTTGTAAGTGCAATGAAATGATGTGGCAATTAGAATTGAACCATATAAATGTGTACTCCAATTGTTCAGCCTAGAAAGGTGATGGTGTAATGAGATTTGACAGCGTGTAGAAAGGTGAAAACTCATTAACAAGCTAGGTTCTGCATTAAAAAATTGATTAGCATTTTTGTATTATATAACAAGATTGCTTAGCATTTCAGGAGGAGAGCAGCAGTTGTGTGGCATTTAAATCTATTCTAAATTAAAAATGATCTGTTTAAAAAATTAGAAAAAATTCTTATGCAAATGAAATGTAATCAAGCCATGCTTCAGACTCATTATGCATGATTGATATGCTCTGTAACTTGCTTACTAATTCAAGGAGCAGAGGAATTCCAATTATCATATTGTTTATGCAGCACTATGCCACACTGCTGGAAGTGATATTAAATTGATTACGATAAATGGTATAAGCCAACAAGAAGTGTCCTTATATAATTTGACATTTATCTTGTATGAAATGATGATTTCTCACTATCCTAAAAATTTTGACTTTCTCAGAAATATTTCAGTTTTTATGTGGTATTTTTTTCTTTTTGTTGTTGTTTTGTTTTTTAAGACAAGGTTTCTCTTTCTAGACTTAGTTGTTCTGGACTCACTTTGTAGAATAGACTGGCCTCAAATTCACAGAGATCTGCCTACCTCTCTGTGCCAGAGTGCTGAGATCACAGGCATGCATCTCCACTCCAAGCTTCTATGAAGCTCATAAAGGTATCAAAATAAAGAGGATGAGAGAATGTACACAAGAAAGAAAACTACTCTCTATGGCCTTTAGTACAAGACATTCTTTGTGGTTCATAATTAGGTAACACCCAAATGCATCTCTTTTGTGTCTTTTTATGTGCAGATCCTAGGCTATTAAATATGAAATCGTAAATTAAGGTAATCTTACAAAACCATGAAGTCAACACAGTTAAATTTATCAGTTCCCATAATTTCAATAATTCCTAAGTGCATCATAATCTATAAAATTCATACTGGTCTACTTCAGTAGTTACTGACCTAACTTTTTTTAGAATTTAAATTTTTTTACATATACGTTCATATTATTACAAATATATAAAATAAAGTACATAGAGAAAGACAAGAAGAACCACAAAATATCAGGAATTATATTAAGGTTAAGTTCATAGTGTTTTGGCTGTTTCTATCTGGCAATCTGTACTTCCTGCTTATTCAGGCAATTAATATTATTCCTTCTCAAGTCTCTGATGGAGATGAAAACCAGATAGTTTAGTTTTACAACTAAGCTTAGTTGTTTAGGGGTTAAGATGGTTTAACATGTTGATAGATGTTTTAAGTTGATAGAGATGAAGTATGGTAGATATTGATCTACATTCAGAATTTTAGACTCACCAAGATAGGAAATATGTTTTTTAAAGTTGCCAAATGCAAATTACTGACCTAACTTTAGAATTTTCTCAAGGCTCATCTACACACACGTAAAACCAATACAACACACACACACACACACACACACACACACACACATTAAAAGTATGTTTCATACTTAGATTTTAAGTTATTAGAATGCAGTTTTATGCGATTCCTGTTGAAAATGCTTGTAACTTAAGTTGTACTTACAAATCTGCAAAGTCAGGATGCGTGATTTTCTTAGAGCTTTGAATTGTTTCATAATTCACATTTCAGTCATGCATATTTCCCTTAGGGGTATAGTTGTATCAATATAATAACTGAAGTTATATAAAAAAATTTAAGTCACATTTGGTGTGTGTGAGAGAGAGAGAGTGTGTGTGTGTTGTATATGTATATATGATCTTGAGTTTGTGATCAAATGTGTGTGTCTGTACAGATGCCAGATTAAGGTATTTAACAATTTTTCTATTAAGGGTTTTGAGACAGGGCATCTTTCTGATCCTGGAGCTAACTGGTTAAGCTAGACTAGCTGGTCAGTGAATGCCAGAGATCATATTTTCACTTCTTCATCCCTGGGGTTAGTCATACATAGAACATGGATTTTATATGAATACATGCATGCTGGGTAGTGCTGCAAGTACTTAACCATCTCCACAGTCCCTTGGCACATTTTATAATGTTTTCCACAAAGACAACATGAAAATAGTAAATGGGTTTTAAACAAAAGAGTGACAGTGTGCCTTGAACTGTATGATTAAATACTTAAAGACTTTCCTTTATAAACTGAGTTGGTGATTGTGTCTCTTCACCTTATTGTTGAGCTTAGCACTGCACCTCTGAAATGTAGAAGTGTCCTAGTTAAAGTTAATATTGCTATAATGAAATATGTTCACAAACAACTTGAGGAGGAAAGTGATTTTTTTTCTGTTGTTTGTTTGTTTATGATTTTGTCTTAAACTTCAATATCACAGTGTATCAATAAAGAAAGTCAGGAAAGGAACTCAAATAGGGAGATAACCTGGAAGCAAGAGCTGATACAGAGGCCACATAGGGGTTCAGCCTACTAACTTGTTCACTATGGTTTGCTCAGTCTGCTTTCTTATAGAACTCAGGACCACCATCCCAGGAATAGCACAGGCACAATAGGATCAACCCTCCTTCATCAATCACTAATTTAAAAGTGCTGTATAGTTTACAGTTGGATCTTATGGAAGCATTTTCTTAAATACATTCTTTCATATGTCTTTAGCCTTTGTCAACTTGACATAAAACTAGCAAAATTGACCCCTTGACACACAAACATATCATTGTTAAGCCACAGATTTTGTTTTGTTCATATAAGCTCACCAATTAGTATGAGCAGCAAAATATAAAATATTTTCTCAACTTAGGAATTCCCACAGTATTACAAATTCAAACACTTTAAGATTTTAACCTTAAAAAAAATCCAAGATCTCTTTTGTAAAAAATGAGCTTTTAAATTCAAGCGTTCAAGGGGTGGCTGAGGTGGGACAGCAGGGTTGTCGAGAAAGTGTGTCCAAATGCTTTTGCTCTAAGCCTGCCTGGGCTGGGAACTGGTTGCTTCTAACATTTCTCTCTGTACTTTTAGTTCTTAAACTTCCAGGCTATATGGGGCCTTGTGACTGTTGGTCACAATGAGAAACTCTGAATTTTCATAAGTCTAAACTGTCAGGCTCATGGCTCTGGCTGCAGAACTTTAACTCTTAAACATTGACCCTGGTAGCCTTGCTTCTTGTGGCTTCTGGTTTTGGAGACAAGAATGAAAGAAAGCAAGCCATACATTCATACAACATAGGGAGCTCCCACATATCTTTCATAAAAACATATATAGACAATAAGACAGACAGACACATATTTGGATAAAACAGGGACTTAAACAACTGCTTAATTTTGTCTTGGGTTTTTATATCATCTAATGCAAAGATTCTTTATGTATGGAAATCAATACCTCATTCAAAAATATACAATTATTACACAAAGGGGAGTTTCTCTACAAAGTGAGTCCAGGACAGCCAAGGCTACATAGAGAGACCCTGTCTCCAAAAACCAAAAAAAAAAAAAGTATATCTAATTAGATACTCTTGTGTATTGTCAGTTTAAAGCAGTGTTTTTATCTGTATGCTCATTATCAGTTTGAAGCAGAAGTTTATCTTTTTTCTTATATCAAATATACATTATGTGTTCAAAGCAAGAGGCTTTTCTAAAAAACATGTAGCTGTCTTGTCTTGTATAGTTAACCATTTTTTCTTTGTTTCTATATTCATATGGTCTTTCCTATTATGATGTACACCTGGGCCTTATCCTTGAACTAAACCTAACATGAATGTGTTTCCTTGATTCCTTAAATTATTTCAACCTTGTTTTCCTTCTTGGTGTTATTCACTTGATGGTTCATAGAGTTCCTAAGAATTTTTGCTATATTCCAAGAGGTTTTAAAGATATTTGATTCAATTAGAAAACATCACCAGGAGATATAAAATCATCTGTGGAAAATTTTCCCAACCTATGGAGGACTATTATTATGCTATAGGCAGTGAGGGCCTCTGCCATGCCAGATATATGAGACAAGCATGGTGTGCCTGTACAGCAATAATAATGAGGCTTGAGGAAAATTTCTTGGAGCTTTGCTTAAAGCAGGGATACATCCATTTTTAGCCATGCAAAAAATATGGACTGCCTTCCGAATGCTCACTGGCTTGCTTTTGCCAATTCAGCATGCAGTTGTTCTCAGTACACTTTTAAAATCTAAGCTCCTTTAAAATTCAGCCTCTTGACTTAGGGTCCTGTGAAATCAAAATTAAATGACTTTATCACTTCAAGAGGAAAAACCAGGGCATTGTCACATTCTGAACAAAGAAAAATAAAACTCCAACAGTGTAAATAACTCAATGTCTAATGTCTAGGATCCATGTTCACTCTTATGGCCTCCTCCAAAGGCTTTGGGTCACTTCTCCAGCTGTGCCCTCAGCAGAATACACATCTTGTCTTCTCACTCTGACAGGCTCTACTCCTCTATTGCTACTGTTCTTGGCAGTCATTCCGTGGTACAGGCATCTCCAAAATTCTGTGTTTATGCTGCAACAGAGGTGCATTTTCAAAACTTCTTTCTGGTTTCTCTTCAGTGACTCCAACCATTCCATACAGCAAGAAGCTTCAGCTTCTCTCCATTGCCCTTTGACATCTTAAAAACAAGTACCAATTGGGTGACAATTACACTATCAGCTGTGGCTGCTAGCACAAGATACAACCTTTGCTATCTCAAGATCATGGTTTCAGTGTGCTGCCTCTGAGGAAACACTTTTTCAGAAGATTTCACCTCAAGGATGCTAGTCTCTTCCTAATCATAGCTGACCAACATCCTTTGTCCTAGCAAAACAAACACTTTATTTAAGTGGTTCTGGTCCCTTGTTAATCACAGTGTTGATCTTCAGTGCTAGCTAACTAGATCCCACAGATTCCTCACACAAATGCCGTGTTATAGTCTTTGCTTGTCCCTGAAACTTCAAAACCCAGGCCTCCATCATTTGCACTACTCTCAACATTCTTAGCTGCTAAGCTCCTACAGACCATACCTCTGAGCCTCAATACTTAGTCGGTTTTCTATTCCAAAGTTCCAGTGTTCTCCTACAATCATCTCCAAAACAAAATGATCAGGTCTGTTGCAGCAATACCCCATTACCCTGGTACCAACCTCTGTCCTAGTTAGGTTTTTATATTGCTGTTATGAAACATTCTGACCAAATGCTAGTTGAAGAGGAAAGAGTTTATTTGGTTTGCATATCCACATCACAGTTCACCAAAAAAGGAAGTCAGAATAGTAATTCAAGGTTGGAAACTAGAAGCAGGAGCTGAGACAGAGGCCATGGTGCCATATTGCTTACTGACTTGCCCCTCATGGTTTGTTCAACCTGCATTTTATAGAACCCAGGACCACCAGTACAGAGATGGCACAACCCACAATGGGGTAGACCCTCCACATTAATCACTAATTAAGGGAATACCCTAATGTCTACAGTTGGATGTTATGGAAGAATTTTCTGAAATGAGGTTCCCTTATCTCAAATGACTTTAGTTTATGTCACAAAACACCCAACACAAAACTGTATACATTTTCAGATTTCAAAGGTTACATGAAAACCTACCTAGTTTGAGAACATGGATATTTGTCATATAGATGAAACTTTGCCTCAATTGGCCTCTAATTTAGAATAGTGCATTCCGATTCCTAAGCATAGGTTATCATGTATGTCTATGCTCTCTTATTCTTATTCTAAGAAGGATCAACATTAATAGATAATACTATGTCAAATACATATATTTTCCATATGCATGTACATAGTGAAGTCAAGGTGGTTCTGGTTAAAGGTGAGTGTTCAACTAATGACTGTCCAGGCAAGAAAAACATTCTTTACTGTGACTCGCGTTACCGTCTCGCCAGCAAGAACGACGCTGCACACACAGGATCCTTCTGCAGTAAAGCTTTAATGCGTCTTAAGAGGGAGAGCATAAGCTTACGACAAGTAAAATGGAGACCCCAAACAGCAGAAACCCATCCCTTATATAGGAAACTGTTCTCCGCTTAGGATGTGTCAGTCCCTGATTGGCTGTTACTCATCAGGCGATATGACGCCACGGGAGAGGCAGAGCACAACAAGTGGAAAGTTCCTTCGCACATGCGCAGATTACTTGTTTACCAGTTTGGGACACAGGATGTCAGCGCCATCTTGTAATGGCGAATGTGAGTGCGGCCTCTCACACTTTACCATTCCAGCAAGCCATGATATTGCATCATAAACAAAATAATTGATGGGAATAAATGGTTTATTTCACCATACAGATTATAGTTGACAACTTAGGGAAGTAAAGGCAGGAACTTAGGGCTAGATCCCAAAGCAGGAACTGAAGCACAAGCCATTCAAGAACATTGTTTACTGGCTTACTCCTTGTGGCTTTCTCAACCTGCTTTTATATAGGACCTAGCGCCACCTAGCTAGATCTGGCACCATACTCAGCCAGCTAGGCCCTCTCACTACAACCATTAATCAAGAAAATTCCACACAGGCTAGTTCACAGGCCAATGTAATAGGGACATATTTTACATTTTGTGTCCCTCTTCCTAAATGATTCTAGCTTGTCTTGAATTTAAAATAGATAGATAGATAGATAGATAGATAGATAGATAGATAGATAGATAGATAGATAGATAGATAATCCAGGACAATTGCAACTATAATCTCTTTATGAAATGAATAATTTTCTTTTTTAAATATATTTTATTAATTTATTCACATTACATCTCAATTGTTAGCCCATCCCTTGTATCCTCCCATTCCTCCCTCCCTCCCATCTTCCTCTTTCTCCCTTCCCCTATGACTGTGACTGAGGGGGACCTCTTCCCCCTGTATATGCTCATAGGGTATTAAGTCTCTTCCTGGTAGGCTGCTATCCTATTCTTCCAATTCTATTGGTTTTCTTTTCTCTCCCTTTGGAGTTTGCTATGGAATGAAGAACTACTCATTTTTACTTATTCCCATGATATAGTATTGCTTTTGTTGTCTTTGCTTTTTATGTTATATTTAAAATATTATATTTTAAATTGATCCTTGTCTATTTTTAAACTAGTACCCTGCTTTCTTGGTTAAAGTATCTTGGTGTCATATTTTAAAACCAGAATATATAGTACAACATTTTTTCTTCATTTTGCACAAGATTGCTTTGGTAATTTAGATGTTATAATGCATAGGCATTTTCAGTTGGGAATTGATTAAAATAATTTTTTCAAATACTGTTCACTGTGTCTGCTTACACAAATCTATGATATATGAATATGTACAAACATACATTTACTTAATATTTCAGAAGTCCATCTGTGAATATAGTGTTACATTTCTGTATCAATTTACATAAATAGAACTCTTGGCAAAAATTATTAAGAAATTACCTATTGTGTATGACTGGATTGGCTAAAGCAAGCAAGTGTGTTTCCTGGAGGCAGTGCACTCATTTCTGCACTACTGAAAGATGAGTGTATCCCTGGTTTAAGCAAAGCACCAAGGATTTTGCCTCAAGATTGCTTATTGTTGTTACACTGCCTTTCCATGTTTGTCCCATATATCTGGTATGGCAGATACCCTCACTGCCTATAGGATAATGTTCCTCCATAGGTGCTACTCTCTCTTTTGCACAGACTTCCTACAGGTTATTTTATAATTACTGATAATGGTTTCTAATTGATTCAAATTATTTTAAGCCCTCCTGTAATACCAAAAACTCATAGGAGCTCTTTGAACCTTCATGTTAATTACACCAAGAAGGAAAACAAATTGAAACAAATTAATTATCAAGGAAATACATTCATGCCAGGTTTAGTCCAAAGCTAAGGCCCAGGTGTACAGCATGATAAGAAAGGCCATATGGATATAAAAACAAAGAATAAATGGAATAAATGGTTATCTATATAAGAAAAAAGAGACATCTTTTTCTCAGAAAAACTTTAACACAAAAACCTCTTTCTCTGAACACATAGCATACATTTAA